>NC_090379.1:22959329-23318101 GCF_036365525.1 Heterodontus francisci
AAGGCCAACAATTATCCCTCAACCAACAACACTGAAACAGATTCACATTGTTATTTGTGGAGCTTGCTATGCGTAAATTGGCTTTCATGATTCCGAATATAAAATGAAAACAAAGTGCTGGAAATACTCAGCAGGTCTGGCAGCATCCGTGGAGAGAGATACAGAGTTAACGGTTCAGGACAGTGACCTTTGTTATGACATTGCTTCCGTTTCTTTTGTAAAATATGTTTTAAAGCACCTATAGTTGAATTCTGGACATTGAGTCATCTGGAGATTGCTGAACTTTGTGGGGTTTTTAAAAAAAAAAATCAACAGAAGGTTTAACTAGTAAACAAGTATGACTGGAAGGCATCTGTTTTCAAGTAAAAACAGCAGGATTATGCTTGTGACTTTGAAAGGATGTTTGCAAAAGAATGACAGGTCAAGATTTATAGATATCACAGGACTTACTGCTGAACAGTTTTAGTTTCACTTTGAAGAGTTTTTTAAAAAAAAGCCAGTTGGTGTTTGGCCAAAAAACAGAAGGTGTTGCTGCATGCCTGCCAGGAGAAGACAGCTGATACCTTTCTCTTTTTGAAGAATGCCTGCATCTTTAGAGACATCCTGCATCAATTTTTACCACTTCTTCCTGTATTTGAAGAAACCTTTACTGCGACATTGCTGCTATAAGACCCAAAGAAGATCCTGGTTGTTGCTTCCTGCTGTAAAGCCTGACTGGCAATTTCTGTGCTGCATCTTTAGGAAGCCTACCCAAACTGATAATCAACATCACCTGGAAAGAACTGTTCTAGGAAGATCCCATTGACAGCTGCCTATTCGCCTTTGGGACACCTTGCCAAAACAAAGAACTTCCATACCTTCTTTTCAGCCCAAGTGGAGTTTTTTTTTTATTCCTTCTATTTCTTTTTAACAGCTGTAAACAGAAATCCCTTTATTTCCTGGTTAACCAGTTGTGTATGTGAATGTGCATGAAGGCTAGGATAAGGGGCTTTAATATTTCAATTCACGTGTATGTTTACTTCCTTATTGGTTAAAACTGGTTTTATAAGTTGGTGTGCTTTATTCTGGGGGAAAACAGAGTATCTGATTAAATTTTCCCACTTACCGAAACAGTCAAATATCTGTCGTGACCTGTGGAGAAGTGGGACTGAATTAACAGTGCACACCTCCCACCTCGGTCTTAACACCTTTCATCAGAACTCACAGACCCTGAAACATCAACTGTTTCTCTCTCCACAGATACTGCCCGACCTGCTGAGTATTTCCAACGCTTTCTGTTTTTCGTTCAGATTTCCAGCATCTACAGTATTTTGCTTTTATTGTCGTGATTCCTACATTACAACAGTGGCTACACTTCAAAAGTATTTAACTGATTGCAATTCATTCAGGATGTCCCAAGGTTGCGAAAAGCGCTATGCAAGTCTTTTTCAGATTTGTGTGTGTAAGTGAAACAGCTCTCAAGAGATAGGAAATGATGATTTTTATTTTAAATGCCCATTTGTCCTATTGTGTGCACTGCTTTCAACAGTCCATATACAATTTGCACTCTCATGGTCTCTTCTGGATTACTGCAGATAAAACATTAATCTACATTATTCATAGTTGACTAGTTTCATTCCACAGATGTGACTCAGACTTAACTAAAAGAAAAGAACTTACATTTCTGTAGCATCTTTCACAACCTCAGGATGTCCCAAAGCACTACAGCCAATTAAGTACTTTTTTTTTTTTTTGAAGTGCAGTCCCTGTTATAGCGGAGGAAATGTGGTAGCCAACTTGCACACACCAAGCTCCCACAAACAGCAAAGGGATAAAGACGAGGTAATCTGTTTTAGTGATGTTGTTGAGGGATAAATATTGGCCAGGACGCCAGAGAGCTCACCTATTCTTCAAAATAGTGCCATGGGATCTTCTACATCTGAGAAGGTAAGATTACACAGGATATACAGAACAGAAACAGGCCATTCAGCCCAACCAATCCATGCTGACATTTATGCTCCATTCGAGCCTCCTCCCATCTTTCCTTCCTAATCTAAATCTATCATTGTAACCCTCTATTTCTATTCTCCCTCACATGTTTGTCTAGCTCCCCCTTAAATGCATCTATACTACTCACTTCAACCACTTCCTCTGGTAGCAAGTTCCACATTCTCACCACTCTTGGGGTCAAGAAGTTTCTTTTGAATTCCCTATTGGATTTCTTGCTGACTATCTTATATTGATGGCCTCTAGTTATGCTCTTGCTCACAAGAGGAAACATTCTCTCTGTATCCACTCCATCAAAAGGTTTCGTAATTTTAATCTATTAGGTCACCTTTCTTTTGACAAGAGAAGAGACCCAGTCTCTCAATCCTTTCCTGATATGTATAGCCATGCATTTCTGGTATGATCCTTGTAAATCTTCTCTGCAACCTCTCTATTGTCTATATCCTTTCTATAACATGGCACCAGAACTACATGCAGTACTCTAAGTGTGTCTAACCAAGGTTCAATACAAGTTTAACATGACCTCCCTATTTTTCAATCCCATCCCTCTAGAAATAAAGCCTAGTGCTTGGTTTGCTTTTTTTTCCCCCTGGCCCTTGCTAGCCTGAGGTGCAATTTTTAGTGATTGGTGTATTTGTACTTCGAGATCCCTTTGTTCCTCTATCCCACCTAGACTTGAACCTTCTAAGTAATGTGACTTCCCTATTCTTCCTATCAAAACGTACTACCTCACGTTTATCCATGTTGAATGTCATTTGCGAGTTATTTACCATTCTATAATTTTATTAATATCCTCCTGTTATTTGTTAAATCCTCCGCAGTATTGATTATTCCCCCCAAATTTGGGGTCATCTATAAATTTAGAAAATTGTGTTTTTGTTTCCACAGTCCAAATAGTTAATGTAAATTATGAACAGCAGTGGTTCCAGCACTGATCCTTGTGGAATGCCACTTCCTACCTTCAGCTACTGAATAACTACCCTTTATTCACACTCTCTGCTTTCCGTCTTGAAGCCACCTCGCAATCCGCTCTGCCACTTGTCCCGACTCCATATTCTCTGATCTTATTCATTAGTCTATTATGGGGCACCTTACTGAAGGCCTTTTGAAAATCCAGATAAATTACATCTACAGTATTACCTCCTCAAAAAAATTCAATAATGTTAGTCAAGCAAGATTTTCTCTTTTGAAATCCATGTTGACTATTCATTAGTAAATTTTTTGTTTCTGGATGTTCTTCTATTCTCTCCTTTAGTAGGGATTCCATTATTTTTTCTACCACCGATGTAGACCGGTAAGCTTAACATTTCCCTGGGCATGTTCTGTCCCCCTTCTTAAATATAGGAATTGTTAGCTATCTGGCACTCTGGCACTATACCTTTTCTGATTAATTATTAAATATGTGTAGTAATGCCTCTGCTATCTCTTCACTGGATTCTTTTAAAATACATGGATGCAATCTATCCGGACCAAGAGCTCTATCCTCTTTGAGTTTGACTAGTTTATTCAATACATCCTTCTTTAAAAAAAATTTAAATGCACTTATCTCATTGCTCATCTCATCATTCGATGTCATGCCTATGTGTTCTATCTCCCTGGTAAACACCAACGCAAAATAATTATTTAATATTTCTGCCATTTCGCTATCATTACCTGTGGTATTATCCTGTTCACCCCATAATGGTCCTATTCCCATTCTAGCCTTCCGTTTTTAAAAAAAAAGGATGTGCCTGTAAATTATTTTACTAATTTGTTTTATGTTCCTCGATAAGTTATGCATATTAAACTGATTTTCTTTCTATATGCAAGGTATGTGTTTCTTCCAGTCTGCAGTCAGCCAGTGCGTTTAAAAATTTAAGTTCGGATTTTGGCAAAGCAGGATGTATGTGGAATAGAATCCCATCATGATGGTTACACTGAGCAAATACAGATTGGAGAAAAGCTGATTTTGAGGGGCTGAGAATAGAACTTGGGAAAATAAAATGATGTTTTCCTACTTTTACTTTTCTTATGCGCTCTGATTCATTCCCCATTACTAGATCCAATAGTGAATCTTCCCTTGTTGGTTGTTTAACATACTGGGTTAGAAAGGAGTTCTGTACACATTGTAGGAACTCCATTCGCTTATCCCTTTACCTACCTCTTAATATTAGGGTAGTTGAAACCCCCCATGATTATTATTCTATGTTTTTTTACTCAACTCCCTAATTTGTCTGCATATTTCTTCCTCCGCTAGAGAAAAGTCTAAAAAGGAACAAAACCAGACGGACCACTGATTTGTCTGCTCCAATGCCAATCTGCATGCGGTTCAGGCAATAACCCAGAGATTATTACCCTCTGGGTCCTGCTTTTAAATTGGAACACTCTTTCAGCAGGGGCTCCTCCCAGTTCTTACCTATGTCATTTGTTCCTTGGTTTAACATCCCATCCAAATGAACAGGGAACAGTGTACTACAGTGTATTTGCTCATCTAGGATCATATTTATCCATGTAACCCTTGTCCTCTGCTTAACCAGATATTTGAACAATTTCTTTTTAATGTATTTGCTCAATGTAACCATCATGATGGGATTCTATTCCACACACCTACTGCTTTGCCAGAATCAAACTTAAATTTTTTTTTTTTTTTTTAAACGCACTGGCTGACTGCAGACTGGAGGAAATACATACCTTACATACAGAAAGAAAATCAGTTTAATGTGCAAGACAAAGTTCGATGGGGGGGGGGGGGGGGTGTGCTGGCAGAGACACCTGTATTTGTCACATGCCCAGAGTACAATTTACAGGAATGGCTGTCCCTTTCCATCTGGGAAGGTTAAACCATAAATGAAAAAAAAAAAATGATCATAGATCTACACCCATTTAAAATAAAACATTTTTTCTTTAACTCTCAAGTGTTTCTCTGTAACCCAAGCTCACCCATGTGGAAAGGTAGCATCAGGTAATTCTCCCCAACTCCACTCACTCATTAACTACATCCATAAAGCAAGTTAGTCAGTCAGGACCACACTCCATGTTGGCAATTTTGAACACTGAGCTTTTGGGTCACTAATCGCCTTTGATTTCCCACTCAACAGGATTTAGGTTTTTCCATCACACAATCCTATAAAATTTATCCCTACATCATTCTTTCACCTCAAACTCCTTCAAGCAGATCATTACCTGGTACATGCTCCAGGTGAAGGAAGACTGTGTCATCACTGACATAATACTGCAAGAGTCGCACCATAAACGGAACACCCTGTGGGATAATTGTCTGACGTTCACGGTTCACCAAGCTACATTTGGGCAGGCTCTATAGAGGAGAAAAAAAGAATTTGTTGTATTTGGGTCTCTGTGCCACACACACAATCCATGGCTAAACCACTGATTGGACAATTTGCTCCCAAGCCTCTAAAACCCACTGCTAGAGATGCACGAGAAAGGCCTTGCCAATATTCTCTCCCAATGGCTTCCGCTCTGTGCTTCCCACAATGGCAAATTTAAGCTCTGGAAATCATTGTTCATACATCCCTATAATCCCATCACTCCATCGCACTATGCTGCCTTTTCAAAGTGCAGGTGGCAGCACAGTGGTATACAGTCGGGAGGGAGTTGCCCTGGGAGTCCTCAGCATCGACTCTGGATCCCATGAAGTCTTATGACATCAGGTCAAACACAGGCAAGAAAACCTCCTGCTGATTACTATCCACCGCCCCCCCCCTCAGCTGATGAATCTGTACTCCTCCATGTTGATCACCACTTGCAGGAAGCACTGAGAGTGGCAAGGGTGCAGAATGTACTCTGGTGGGGGACTTCAATGTCCATCACCAAGAGTGGCTCAGTAGCACCACTACTGACCGAGCTGGCCGGGTCCCAAAGACAGAGCTGCTAGACTGGGTCTGCGGCAGGTGGTGAGGGAACCAACAAGAGGGAAAAACATGCTTGACCTCATCCTCACCAATCTGCCATGACAGTATTGGTAGGAGTGACCACTGCATAGTCCTTGTGGAGACGACGTCCCATCTTCACAATGAGGATGCCCTCCTTCATGTTGTGTGGCACTGTGCTAAATGGGATAGATTTCTAACAGATCTAGCAATGCAAAACTGGGCCTCCATGAGGCGTTGTGGACCATTAGCAGTAGCAGAACTGTATTCAACTACTATCTGCAACCTCATGGCCCAGCATATCCCCCACTCTACCATTACCATCAAGCCAGGGGATCAACGTTGGTTCATTGAAGATGGCAGGAGGGCATGCCAGGAGCAGCACCAGGCATACCTCAAAATGAGGTGTCAACCAGGTGAAGTTACAATGCAGGACTACTTGCATGTCAAACAGCGGAAGCAGAATGAGATGGACAGAACTAAGCGATCCCACAACCAACGGATCAGATCTAAGCTCTGCAGTCCTGCCAAATCCAGTGGTGGAAAAATAAACAACAGGAGGTGACTCCACAAATATACCCATCCTCAATGATGGGGGAGCCTAGCACATCAGTGCAAAAGATAAAGCTGAAGCATTTGCAACAATCTTCAGCCAGAAGTGTTGAGTGGATGATCCATCTCAGCCTCTTCCTGAAGTCCTCAGCATGGAAGGTGTCATCAACAGTACTATTAAGCAGCATTTTCTTAGCAATAACCTGCTCAGTGACGCTCAGTTTGCATTCTGCCAGAGCCACTCAGGCTCCTGACCTCATTACAGCCTTGGTTCAAACATGGACAAAAGACATCAAGGCAGCATTTGGAGCAGCAGCCACGGAGCCTGACACCAGGATTGCCAGGCCCGATCTTCCCAGGGGTGGGTTAGGCAGACGTCGGCCTTCCTGCCCAGAGGCCAATTGAAGCCCTTAAGTGGTTTACTGACAGCCAATTAAGGGACTCTTTCTGTCGCTGCTGGGATCTTATCAGCAGTGGGCAGGGGGGCGCAGTCTCCACTGCGTGGGGAGAACACCTTGGAAAACAAGACGCCCTCTCTGCGGGTTCCCTCCTTCGTGGGTAATTCATGGCCCAAGGAGGACCCCCTCCTCCTGGACTGAACGCCCACCCTCCCTTTCGCCGGGGCCTTCCTGGCTGGCCCCGGTGAGCCTGCCTCACCTACCTCGGGGTCCAGGGTTCCAATGCTAGGCCTGGGTCTGAGGCCTCCACAGTACCAGCAGTGGCCACCGCTCCCAGTGACACTGCCAATACTGTTGAGCTGCCGGCCCCTGTGATTGGCCGGCAGCTCTTGGGGGCGGGATCCCTGTCCCTATTAAGTGTTTAAAGGGATGGGGATCGTTCCGGGGCCCTGAAAAAGTGCTGACTTTTTGGCCTGGGACCAGGACCCCCACCTTTTGCACAAAATCCAGCCCAATAAGTTTCTCCCTCATAGATGTTGCCAGCCCTGCTGAGTATTTCCACCATTTTCTCAATGCTACAAATTATTAAAAAAAATATGTTTTTAAGGACTCATTTAAATTGTGGAAATGGATTCATTTGAAGTCTGAAGAAATGCTGGACTTTGTTTTTTTTCACTATGGTCACTGAAGGGACACTTAACTGTGAAAACAATTGCTGAAGAATCAAGGAGTGTTTAAACAACCTTTACTGGAAATCATCTGCCTGAAGATAAACAAACAACAGGAACCTTGGACTATGGGGAGATGTTTACCTAGAAGCCACATGTCAAGGTTTATGGAGCTCGACTTTCTGTCTGGGATTGGATATTGTTTTCACACCCCAACAGTTGGGGTGTGAACTGTTTAAGACCAGCCTGCCAAGTAATAAACACCCAACTTACCTCTTTCCTCCTGTCACTGAAAAAACACCGCGTATTCAGTATGATAACCAAAGTCCTCGAAGCCACATTTCTCCTGAGAAGCTGGAAAAATCTGCTAGATTAATTCTCGATGCCGCCTGAAAAGAACTGCTCTGGAAAAGATCCCAGTGATCCGTTTACATGTACTCAGACACCAGACCAAAAGGGACAACTGACATCTTTCCATATCTTTTTTTCTCTTCATGAATTAGCAACTATTTGGGCAAAGTACTCTTTTCGCCTTTTTTTTGGTAACAGATCTCTGAGAATTTCTTTATTCTTTTCAGTGTGTGCGTGTGAGAGCGCTTGAAGGATTTAAAACTTTCATATTACAATCTGAGGTGTTAATGCTTTGCTTCGTTACTGGAGATGACTTGTTTCTATAATATACTGATAATTCTGTTTATTAAAGAAAGCCAGTTGGTGTATTTTGTTCTGGGATAAAGAGTAGAATATATTATTAACAGTATAGGTAACTAGGTAAACATTTTAAAAATATGTGATGACCTGTGGAACTAGAAAAGACAATTTAAGACCCACCTTGATCGTAACACAGCAGCCACAGCATTTTCCTTTTGTGTTGATGAAAAAGTATGTATTTGGTTTCACTGAGGAAAATTACTATTTCTTTCTGAAAGTACCTATGCTAAATTATGAAAGAAAAATTCAAAGCTTGTGAACTGTTTTGCATAGTTCAATATTGTCCTCATACTGCTAATCATGATCCTGTCTTTTTTTCCTCTCTGGCAAATATGTGGTGTGTCTTTAAGACAGCAAAGGATCAGTGCTGCTTTAAGAACCAGCAAGCCTCAGAAGTTGGAAAAGTGCATTTTGGTTGCCGTTGGATACAAGCATAGAGAGGAAACCAACCAGCTTCAAGAATGCATCCTGGTTACCTGGCAACAGCCATTCTGGGACTAAGGAGCGGATATACCACGTTGTAATTATTTTTTTGAACTGGCTTTTTAGTTGAGGACTGTTTTAAGAGAACACAGACAGACAGCTGGTGTTAGCACCTGACTGAAGAGCTCTCAGCCATTTAAACTGAAGGAAGATAATTTAGTCTGATTATTTATTATCTCAAAATTCTGGAAAAAAAAAGTCAAGCCAAAATAGAGATCTCTGATAATTTAAACTGAAGGAAGGGAAGTTAGACTGTGACAATCCTTCATCTCTCAAAACTCAAGTCTTTTCTATTCTATTGAAAGTATTTGCAAGTTGTTAATTTGTAGAAATCCATCGCTGGAGAAGGAAAGCATCACTTATTGCTGGAGTTAGATTACAGACTGTTATACTGTGGAAGAACCTTTCTCCCCCCCATTGGACGGCTGAGAGGACTTCAAGCAACATTGGACTGTAAATTTGCAAGGACTCTAATTTTTTCCTGTTTGAAATGTTCTTTATATTTTCCTAGTGTTTAAGAATTTAGTTTTTTAAATTAAACAGTTAATGTGTTGATTTAAAGACACCTGGTTTAGTTAGCCTCATGGGGGGGGGGGGGGGGTTAAATAGATGTAACAATTTGGCTGGGTCTTTCTTTAATTTGGAAAGTTTAAAATATGTTAGGCGATCTGTGGAGGGAAAGGATTGAATTAACAGTGCATTTCTCCACCACAAGCAAAATCATATATTCTGATCGGGGGCGGACAGAGAGACACACAGAGGGGGGGGGGGGGGGGGGGAAAGAGAAAGAAAGAGAGAGAGAGACACACACACAGAGGGGGAGAGAGGGAGAGGGCGAGAGGGCGGGACAGACAGAGAGGGCGAGAGAGAGGGAGAGAGAGAGAGAGGGAGAGAGAGAGAGAGGGAGAGAGAGAGAGAGGGAGAGAGAGAGAGAGGGAGAGAGAGAGAGAGGGAGAGAGAGAGAGAGGGAGAGAGAGAGAGAGGGAGAGAGAGAGAGAGGGAGAGAGAGAGAGAGAGAGAGAGAGAGAGAGAGAGGGGAGAGAGAGAGAGAGAGAGAGGAGGGAGGAGAGAGAGAGAGAGAGAGAGGAGGGAGGGAGAGAGAGAGAGAGAGAGAGAGGGAGAGAGAGAGAGAGAGAGAGAGAGAGAGAGAGAGAGAGAGAGAGAGAGAGAGAGAGAGAGAGGGAGAGAGACAGAGAGAGGGAGAGAGACAGAGAGAGGGAGAGAGACAGAGAGAGGGAGAGAGAGACAGAGAGAGGGAGAGACAGAGAGAGGGAGAGACAGAGAGAGGGAGAGACAGAGAGAGGGAGAGACAGAGAGTGGAGAGACAGAGAGAGGGAGAGACAGAGAGAGGGAGAGACAGAGAGAGGGAGAGACAGAGAGAGGGAGAGACAGAGAGAGGGAGAGACAGAGACAGAGAATTTTGATTATTCCTACAACTTCCCAGATATATAATAAACAAAGTTAACTTTCCCATCACAGGTAGCGTGGCTTGGCTGTGGGTGCTGACTTTTACGTGAAACAAGCAATATTTGGAACAAGTCTGAAGGGACTGAATGGCCTACTCCTGTTCCTATCTTCCTATGAATTACAACAGCCATAATAAAAAAAGCAGCCTGTCAAAATTAATAGTTTAACAGCTAAGTCAGAGTTTTAGCTCACTTGTGCCAGCACTTCACCCTCTGAAGCTGCTTAAAAGCACAATTTCAGAAGTTTTTTTTGGTTTCGTGGATTCCCTACAAATCGTGAAAAAGGTAGCCATGAGTAAATGAGATTGCATTATACTGTGCACAAGATTTCAACATACTCACTCAGTCACCACACTATATTTTAATCAAACATTGGGATTCTGGATCTGTGCTGTGAAATAAAAAGTTGCATTTATATAGCACCTTTAACATAATAGAACATTGCAAGGTGCTTCACAGGAACAATTATTAAACAAAATTTGACACCGAGTCACAAAAGGAAATATTAGGGCAAGTAACCAAAAACTTGGTCAAAGAGGTAGATTTTAAAGGAGTGTCTTAAAAAAAAAGAGAGGAGGTCGAGAGTTGGAGAACTGTCGGGAAGGAATTCCAGAGTTTCGGGCTTAGGCAGCTGAAAGCATGTCTTCCAATGATTTGTATTATCAGAGTGAACACTGCAAAAGTTCACTGCCCTCTATTTCATTGCCAAACAATTGATCTTTTATGATAGCATTCCTTGTCAGTTTATAACTCAGATACCTACTTTGACTATGAAGGGCTCATTCGTGGATGGATTCTGCACCAATAAAACCTAAACAGAAAATGAAAAAGGAAATATTAGTCTATGAAAAGGTGGATACTGCAAAAGCTGAGACACCCAAGTGGACCCCTCATAAATGAATGATGGTCCGTCACACACACACACCCAATAATATGTACACCAGAAGTAACCAGCTTCCAACTACAGAATTCTGGAGGACTGCGGCCTTTTCGACTCTCGTCTCTATTGCTCTGAGCTTCCTCTCCCTCTCTCACTAAGACACCAACGTTGTCAGTGGGGAGGTAGTAGTTGTAGGGTTTTGAAAGTCCAGGAACGGAGCATACCTAAAAGTGCTCCAGGAAAGCTGAAATTGTGGAAAGATCACCAAAAAAAGGGGGGAAAACAGGTTACAACAACCTACAGAGGAAAGCCCTAGAGAAACATTTTTGACTAATTTCTACTGAAACCTGTAGCAATGTAGAATGTATCAGCAGCTTGTTTTTTAGAATCAAATTTATGGAATGGAATGTGGGGAAAAGGGAAACAAAGAACAATCTGTTCTGCTTTAAATCTTTTAACGTAAATATATCTGAATATTGCTACGAATCAAGTGCACAAACAATCTACAGCACAATTATCCACAGAAAATGTCTAAAGAATTCCTTAATATTAGTAACAGTTCATTAGCTGGAATAAACACAATGGATAGTCCGTTGCAGAGGATCTTACTTGGGCAACAAAAAAAGCAATGTCCCAATATTAGCAGTTCCACTCTAAAATATTATTGAAAAATTACACTAAATCTACAGTTTAATTACAAAAGGGTTTCTACTACAAATCATCTGCACATGAGCAAACTAATGCTGTAAGTTAGGTCATATCTGGGGTGGAAGGAAAGGTGGGATCGATTACCTTGTCGATGATTGCTATGACCTTGGACATTTTCAGGTCCTCTACCGGGGAGCTGAGAATTCTATTTGGCCGAAACCTCAGGCTGCTGAAACCCTACAAATGGTGAAAGAAAAACAAGGGAGTTGGCGACATCTGTGGTTAACAGTGTCAGCTTTAAATATAGGGGAATAAAGTAATCACTTTATACATTATATACAAGCAGACATAATTCCACAACACAACAGTCCTGGGAATACTTGAAAGGATCGTGTAAAAGATACTCTATTTAAACCCATCCTATATCTAGCTTGGACATGTTGGATGCTGAGAATGGGAACAAATTAATGGGTGAAAACTCATTTCATACCCCACTACTGACTGACATTATTCCATTGATAAAGAGGGTGGAGGGACCCACATTAGTACCATTGCAACCTGTAACATGGCATCAGTATGTCATCTGTGCTAGAACCCCAATAATTCAAGTCAAAAGGCATAAGCAGTGAAAGCATGATTCAATAATAGGAACTAACACCATCACTGTAGCGATAATAGTCCTGCAATTTCCCATTTCCACCAACTAATGTAATCTGAAGACCTTTCACATATTTTCTTAAGAGCGACAGGCATCATGAACAAGGGTTTTGTAATTTTGTTTCTTTAGGGAAGGATAAGAACCAGAGGTATGCATGTAACATGCCAAGTGTAATAGCTTGTTAACACAATTGCTCAAATAAATGTTGTGATAACAAAAATGTTTGCCAGACACTTGCAAGAAGATTGTCTACCCCCCCTTCTCTTTAATTATATTCACAATTTTGAATAATCTAACATACATATTACATGTGTTTGTGTTGGGGAAAGGAGGCAGATAGATATATATGCTGGATAAAGGAATACGCTATTTAAAAAACATTGCTGGTTCAGTTTTGCTGAAAATCTGGACGTCAGCGGCCCAGTACACAACCAATGCCCGATCTAGCCCAGCCCCACTGAACATGCAGATAGCATGCATTCCAGGATTAGTCTGGCCCAAGCCCTGGAAATTGAGGATACATTACATGGACAATGCCAGCCCTCAATGTCATAACATGAGTGCCATTCATGGGAGCAGTAACAGCAATTCAGAGATCACCACGAGAGGAGGAGATCGGAGACTGCCCTGACTACAGAAATGAGAAATCTCAGGAAAAAGGACCGACTTTGTCATAGCAGCTCAGCTTGCTTTCTATCCCATCTGAATTTAGTATGGCAAGACTTAAAACATATCGGTTGCCAGATTTTACGTATCTCTTCGTACCCCAGAATCATCGGTACCATTTCCTAAGCTTCCCTGTAAGTGAGAGTTGAATATTTCCTCGGCTCGCTTCAAATACTGGGTTGTTTTTCGCTTCACAGCGTCGCGCCGTTCTTTGTTTGGATCAACTGTAATAAAAAAAGCAGAACAATGAAAGTTGGTCAAGCTAGAACGGTAAGTGAATTAGGCTGAACGACACGCCCACTCTTCATAGCTGATGCAATAGCTGACCAACTGCCAAGTCTCTGCTAATGCTGGGAGGAAAGCACAATGCAAGAGTAATTCTTCTTCACCACAGTATCTTGGCAGAAGTTAGGAACTCAATCACATTGATGGGATTTGCAAGTATGAGCACTTCGGGTTCATTATCCCTGATGAGGCCACTCACCTGTAGGGAAGTGAAAGTGGAACAGATCTCATGACTCTTCACCACCACCACCACTCACGATTAACTGCATCCCTGCTTGCCAGCAGAGCAGGAGAAATGGATGATATCAATGCTCTTTTTGGTTTCTTCCCAAGGTGCAAGACTGAGGAAACGTGAGGTGCCAGTCCTGACAACCTAGCTAAACACGATCAAAGCGTGTTCCCAGGCATGAGTCAAACTGTAGTGCATGACGGCTCTCCAACTCGTACTAAGATCGCCTGGTTGAGAAGCCAACATGTTACTCAGAAAAACATGGCAAGTTCGCAGCACAGGAGGTCATTTGGCCCATCATGTCTGTGCCAGTCGAGAAAAGGCTATCCAGCCTAGTCCCACATTCCAGCTCTTGGTCCATAGTCTGTAGATTACAGCTCTTCAAGTGCATATCTAAGCAGTTTTTTTTAAAGTGATGAAGGATTCTGCTTCTATCACCCTTTCAGACAGCATGTTTCAGACCCCTATCACCCTCAGTGAAAAAATTACTCAAGTCCCCTCTAAATCTTCTGTCAATTACTTTAAATCTATGCCCCGGTTTGTTCTCCACCTCCCGTGAAAGGTGAACATCCATCAAAACCACAATTTGTCTACTTCTACAAGGGTACTAATCTGGCATCTGTTATAACCACGGTGGAAGGAATGCAGTCTTTTCTAGTTCCACTTCTCCACTGGTCACAACATAATATATTTAAATATTTGACCGTATTGGTAACTGGTAATCATATACTCTACTGTTTATCCCACAAGAAAATATACGAACCAGGTTTCTTTAATAAGCAACAAAATCAGATTATGAAATGAGACATATCCAGTAACGAAGCAAAGCCTTAACAAACAGATTAAAATATGAACGTTCCCTTTTAAAATCCCCACACACAATGAAAACAATAAATTATCTCTCTGCAGAGCTCTGTTACAAAAAAAAAGACAAAAATACATACTTTGGCCAAATACTTGCTAATTCTTAGAGAAGAAAAAGATATTGAAGGATGTTAGATGTCCCTTTTGGTCTGGCAGCTGGGTATACCATGACGGGTCACTGGGATCCTTTCAGAAGCAGTTCGTTCTGGAGGTGTTGAGAAATAGTTTGGTAGGCTTTCCAGGAGAAATGCGGCATCAGGGGCTTCCGCTATTACACTCTGGAAAAAAAAAAATGCTGCGAAACCAAAGATAGGAGAAAAGAGAAGCTGACGCACTGGACTTCTCAGGGTCTCTTAAAGAGGTGCAGGACAGATGAGCTGGGAGTTCTTTCTTGGCAGGTTGATCTTCAACTGCTTTTCAAACACTGTCTGCACTCCAACTGAACCAAAACAATGGGCTGGATTCTATGGGCTCACTGCCGATCTCGGCGGCAAGCTCAAAAAATGGCAGCCCGCCCACGAGTGCCACACGCCAATGAGCTGCCGCTCATTTAAATAGCTGGGGTGGCCCAGCCTGGCCCCCCCATCAGGCGGAGGGGTTGGGCTGTCCATCCCCAGAAATGGCGTCAGCTGCCTGTGATCAGGTGCTGATGCAGTTTTTAAAGGGCAGTCAGCCCTGCCGGGATATTTACATTTTTAAAGAGATATCCCCTCAGAATTCATAAATAAAGTTCCACCCTTTAATATCTGACCTTTCCCCACAAACTGCACAAAGTTTTAAGTACAAACCTTCCCACCATCTCCTATACCCGTGACGTTTATTTGACCTGGTTTCACCCCCCACCCCGCCACACTGAAACATACCTCCTGCCTCTTCCCCATTAGTGTCGTGCCTTGTTATGCTAGACAGGGATCTGAAGGTGCGAGAGTGCGGGCTGCCGCATGAAAGACTGTGGCGGGCCCTCAAGATCGCGGGTGCGTATATTTCAATTCATTAATTTTATTTAAATATTCAAATTGCGTCCCAGTCGCCAACGGTGGGGGTCCGCCACGGAGCCTCGCCACTGCCGGGAGGATCGGGTCGGGCCCTGCTGACATAAAAGGTCCATGGTGGGCCTCATCTGGCACCATCTTCAGGCCACCCCATGCCTGCCACAGATCATGACATCGAGGGCTGCTTAAAATCCAGCCCAATATTTCAGAAGTGAAATCACAAACAGCCAATCAGAACCTCCTGACCCTCATAAATCTTAACCTGACACTTCTCCGCAAACATCTTCCCCAGATCACCAAATTTTGGGTTGTTTTATTTATTGTAAGGCATGTGACATCCAGTAAAAGTTGTTTTCAAACACAACATCTCAGTGTCCTTTCAGTGAACTGTCAACAACAAAACAAAGTTCAGCATCTATGAAATCTTCAGCCTCCCAAAATCGACTGCATTTCCACCATTTAAATATGAGTCCTCAAAAAAATTTAACAAATGAAAGCACTTTCGTAATACCTCCATCCTTGGAGGAATGAAACGCCATTTTCAAAATGGAAAAAACAGAATATGAAAAAAAATTAAAACATTTACACACTCATTCTCATTCACTCATTACCTGTAGCTACAGTTTGGCTTTGCAGTCATAACTCAAAGCAAAGTTAAATCCTAGAAAAGCATCCACAATTACATTATTTTTTCCTGCAATATGGATATTCGTTAAATGATAAGGTTACAATAGTAAACTCCAATGGAATAATCTGACATTGTTTTTTGAAGTTTTCCACAAAGGCTAGGGGTGTTATGATCAGTATACACACAAGTGCTTCTCTGTAGTCATGGCAGACATAGATCTCGAAATGATTAAAAGCTAGTAATAAGCCTAGAATTTCTTTTTTCACTGTTGAATACCTTTTTTGGTGTCGATTTAGCTTTTTGGAAAAATAACCCACTGGCCTTTCTATGCCTGATTCATCATCTTTTAACAGGACTGCACTGACCCCCAGGTCACTAGCATCAATTTCTACCTTGAAGGGCTTCGTGAAATTTAGGGCAGCCAACACTGGTTCATTAATCTAAATGGCTTTGAGCCACTCAAATGATGCTTGGCACTTTCCTGACCATACTACCTTGGTTTTCCGTTTTTGTAGCAAATCCGTCAGTGGAGCAGCTATAGTACTAAAATTGGGTACAAACTTGCAGTAGAAACCACACAGCTCAAGGAACTCCACCAATGCTTGTGTTCTTGGCAACACTTGACCTTGCCCTGCATGCCCGAGGTAGGTGACTCTCACTTTTGCAAATTCACTTTTGGGAAGGTTTATCACTAAATCAGCCGACTGTAATTTTGTAATCAGAGCTTCTAGTTGTTCCAAGTGGTCCTTCCAAGTGTCACTGTATACCAGCACATCAAGGTGAATCACACAGTTAGGAACACTGACTACCACTCGGTTCATCAATCTCTGAAAAGTGGCTGGGGCATTTATTTTTTTTAAGCCCGAATGACATCACATGGCAATGGAAAAGACTGTCTGGTGCGACAAAGGCCAATATTTCTTCAGCTCAGGGTGTTAGCAGGGTGAGAAAGGTGTCTAGGGGTCTTTTACTGTCTTCACCTGGTCTTGTTGTAACACAATTTAATTTTAAACACACCGTGTTTTGAGCTCCCCCTTGGTGAATCCTTGTTCACCACTTTCCAATTATAAGGCAAAGAAATGAGCACAAACAGGCTTCCTTAGGTTTAAAACAAAAGTGCAATTTATTAAAACTTAAACTAAAAGGTCTAATTCGGTTAATGCCTATCGATACACGCCGCGTCCATGCTAGCATGCATACGCGATACACACGTGCAAATAGGGACAAAAATAAAATAAAATGGAGAGCTCTGAGGCAGTCTCTAAAGGGTGTTTCTTGTTACTTTTTCTGTGTTTCCAGCTCACCGTAGAGTCTTGATTATGGACAGCTCTTACTTTTCGTTGGGGCCCAGTATTCTTCTTAAACCTGGTTCACGGTAGGAGACTTTTTTCTTAGTGTTCATGTGTCTTCAATTGTTTCCAAAGCTGGTGAGAGTGGAATGAGAGCAGACAGGAGAGAGGTGTTCTCAGTCCAGGAGCTAACAGCCTTCGGAGTTCAAAATTCTGTTGGAAGCTCAAATTCAAAAAAACTCCAACAGTCAGTCATGTGACCAAACTGGCCCGACCATGTCTATTTGGCCATCTTAGCAGTTAACCTGGAATGCTAGCCTTCCCACCTTCAATGTCTGGTAATCAAAAGTCTATTGTGGATTAAATTGGAGCAGGGAATAGCTCCTTTGAAGTCCTTGTCTGTTGATATGCTAATGTCTCTCTCCAGCCAAAGTCTCCAATTATTTTTTAAAGCAAGTTCTTTCTTCACCATCAGCAGTTTAAAATCAATGTTCATGTGGCAAAATTAATTTCTCTCATTCTTGGAAGGGGGGGTGGGTGGTTTGCCTGACACTATGCAGAATCTAGTTGAACCGTCAGGTTTAGGCACAAACACCACTGGGGAGCTCCAGCTGCTTTGACTGCTTCAATTAGGTGGTTTTCCAACATGTATCGGATTTTTGCTTTCACCTGTTTTCTTGGACTTAAGCAATAAGGATGCTGTTTTATAGGAAAGGATTCTCCTATATTCACATCATGTGTGGCTAAGGTTGTACATCCAGGTTTGTCCCTATAGACTTCTTTCAATGCTGTGAGTAGCCTTGTTAGATCTTCTCGTTGTTCTGCATCTAAAGATGAAAAGCAGAGTGTCCAATTTCCCTAACAATTCAGTACTGGCTAACAGGATAGTAGGAGGTTCAACTTGAGAATGGTCTAGGCCTCCTTCTGACACATCCACACTATCCCTACTACCTGACATACCAGTTCTTGCTTATCTTCCTCCTGGCAATCATATTCTTTCAAAATAGTGATGTGACACAGCCTATTCTTTTTCCGGTGATCTGGGGTGTCAAATTATTTACTTACCATTTCTTTTGACCACTTTATATGGACCACTGAACTGTGCCTTCACCCTGTAAAGGCAGTAACACTAACACTTCATCCCCTGGTTGAAGTGTTCCAGTTTTGGCATGCTTGTCTGCCCATTTCTTCATGGTTGTTTGGGAAGCTTTCAGGCGTTCCAGAGACACTTTGCAGGCACTTGTGAACCGTTCCCAGAACACGGATATATAATCTAACATAGTAGAGCCGTCCCTCTATTCTAAAAACCTTTCTTTGATTAGTTTTAGAGGACCTCTTCTCTCATGTCCATAAACTAATTCAGAAGTACGAGAACCGGAAGACTCATCAGGTAAGTCCCTAGTGGCAAACAAAAAGAAATTCTAGCCCTTTATCCCAATCATGGGGATATTCATGACAGTATGCCCGATCATCATTTTGAGGGTCTGATGGTACCCTTCTAAAGCCCCTTGTGTATGTGACTGGTATGATGAGGATTTTAACTGTTATACCCAAATTACCCACAACTTCCTGAAAAATGTTAGACATAAAATTGGAACCTGGATCCAACTGAATCTCAATCGATAATCCATATCTGGTGAAGAACTGGGTTAACTTCTCTACCACTACATTAGCAGAAATTGTTATCAAGTGAATGGCCTCTGGGAACAGAGTAGCCATATCCATGATAGTGAGTATATATTGATGTCCCACTTCAATTTTTGGTAAACGGTCCTATACAGTCTACCAACGTTCTACTAAATAGTTCCCTAAAAACTGGTATGGGAATTAGAGGTGCTGGTTTTTATGGTAGGTTGTGGTTTTCCCTAAATCTGGCATGTATGGTGCATTTTACAGAACTGCACCACATTCTTGGAAAGACCTAGCTAGTAAAAATGTTGACCTACATGTAATTGGGTCTTCCAGATCCCCACATGTCCCACCGTAGGAATTTCACGCGCTATCCTTAATACCTCCCGGCGATACCGCTATTTGGTGAACAACTGTCTATTCTTCATTCATAGGTCTAATGAGGAGGTTTCCACTTCCTCATCAGAATCCCATTAATATAGTAGCCTTCTGGAACTCCCTTTGCCTCAGCTTCTGTTAGAGCTGATTGTGCCACTTTATTTAACTCTGGATCAGCTTGTTGAGAAATGATCAGAGAAGATTTATTGAACGTTTCCTTCGGATTATCCAAATCCCCAAAGTAAGTTTCAGATATTCAGTTATCTGTCTGTGCTGCCAATTTGACCTCCAGCAATGGAACTTGTTTAGCCATTGCTCTGGTCACTACACATGAAGGAAAATTCCTGGAACATTTTCCTGCAACTTTTCTGTCTCTCTGACTTCACTTGGTTTTTCTGTGAACGCTGGAGAAGCTACTACCTTCGCTCTGGCCAAATCATTCCCCAGGGGTAGGTCAACTCCATCTACAGGCAAACTATGGACATCAACTATAGTTACAGTTCCAAACATTAGGTCACACTCCAGCTGCACCCGATACAAAAGGTATGGGTATACACTCCCTGCAGATACTATTCACTAAAACCTTGGCATGTAGTATGCGCTCTGGTGGAAAAGTTATGCCTTTCCCCAGCAAGAGAGTTTGGGTGGCTCCTATATCCCCAATTATAACTATAGGTTTACCTGCCTCACTTGAGGGATAAGAGGTATTTGTACTTGGCCTTACAGCTGCAGACAGTTACAGCCTGATCGGTCGTACTCTCAGTCAGGGCCCCTTTCTCTGCATTGGCCTTGGGTACCCCAATAAGTCCCATGGGTTTACCCCGCAATTTCCAGTATTCTGCAGGAAGGTGTCCCAGTGTGGCAACAGTAACACTTAGGCTTGCAGACCTCACATCCACACTCAGCATCTTCCTTCCTGGCCTGAGCAGGAGATCCCGGGGCGTTCCCAGCTGTCCCTTTTTGTTCCCGGCTACTTGCCTTCCTTTCACCCTCCAACCTTCTATAGTTTTCAGGTTTGTGGGGGGTGACTGACCAATAGTTTGGGCTTGTAAACAAGCTCAACCATCAGTGATCTTAGTTGCCTCTCTGGGTGTTGAAACATTGTTTCTCTACATGGATTCTTACTAACTGAGGGAGTGAATTTTTAAATTCTTCCAGGAGAATTAATCCCTTAAGGGCCTCATACATGGCCAAGAACTTTAGTGCCCGCATTCAACGATCAAAATTAATTTGCTTTACCTTCTCAAATTATAAGTCTGCCCAGGCTGTCTCCGGAGGTTCCGAAATTTCTGCTTGTACATTTCAGGAACCAACTCATAAGCAGCAAGAGTAGCCTTTTTTTGCCATCTCAATCTGCAGAAGCCTCCTTAGCAAGCATGGCATAAACTTCATGAGCTCTGCCCATGAACCTGCTTTGCATAAGCAATGCCCACCTTTCCTTCAGCCACTTCATTTGTCTGGCTAAATTTTCGTGAAAAATGCCTGTACGTCCCTTTCCTCAAACTTCGGGAGGGCTTGCACAAATTTAAACAGTTCTCCACTGGGCCCTGGGCTGGAGTCAGATCTTTCCTCAGCGCTAAGGCCACTCTTTTGACTTTGTTCCAGCTTTTTAAAACTTCAAATTCCCTTTCTGCTCTCTCTCTTTTGCTCTTTCCTTTCTGTCAAGTTAAAGTTTTGTCATTGTCAATTCTCTTTCTTGTTCACACAGAGGTTTTTCCCATTCAAGCCCAAGTTTTGTTTATTTCCATTTCTTTTTCTTTGTCAAGTTCAAGCTGTCTTATCTGCAACTGAATTTTAGCTAATTCAACTGCACTATCATCCGGTTTGCCTTTTTTCACCTTCCAATTTCAAATGCTGTGCTATTACTTCAATTACGTCTGCTTTCCTAGCTCCTGCTTTTAACTCTAACCCCAATTTTGTTGCCAATGGTATTAGCTTAACCTTGGCTAAGTTTCTCAAATCACTCAGGGATAAGTCCTCCTTCTCCAGAAAGGTTGTAGCAACTGACCAAGACATTCTAGTAGTGTAAACTTTACACTAATGCACAAGAAACCTGGTTTTCCCTTTTCAATTATTATTACCCCACTTACGATTGCACTTCGTTGGCTTTTGGGTTATCCTGTACAGAGCACCCAATTATATGTTACGACCGAGTGGGAGGAGGGTACGGTCTCTTCTAGTTCCACTTCTCTACAGGTCGCAACATATATTTAAATATTTACCCAGCTACCGATGCGGTCAATCATATGCTCTACTCTTTATCCCAGAATAAAATACACCAACCAAGTTCCTTTAATAAACAACAAAATCAATTTGTTATAAAACAAGATTGATACAGTAATGAAGCAAAGCATTAACAAAGATTGAAAAATTAACGTTCCCTTTTAAAATCCCACACATACTGAAAAAAAAAAGGCACTCTCTCTGCGGAACTCTGTTACAAAAAGACAACAAAAAAGAATACTTTGACCAAATACTTGCTAATTCTTGAAAGGAAAAAAAAAAAAATATGGAAGGCTGTCAGTTGTCCCTTTTGGTCTGGCATCTGGGTATACGGTGACAGGTCACTGGGATCCTTTCAGAAGCAGTTCGTTCTGGAGATGTCGAGAAATAGTCTAGTAGGCTTTCCAGGAGAAATGTGGCATCAGGGGCTTCCGCTAGCACACTCTGGATTTGCAGGATTTTTTTTTCCAAAGACAGGAAGATGAGGAGCTGACACAATGGACCTCTCAGGGTCTCAGAGAGGTGCAGGAAAGATGAGTTGGGATTTCTTTCTTGGCAGGTTGATCTTCAACTGCTTTTCAAACGCTGTCCGCACTCCAACTGAACCAAATCAATATCTCAGAAGTGAAACCACAGCCAGCCAGTCAGAACCTCCTGACCTTCACAAATCTTAAACATGTTTGCAGAGAAGTGACATCTCTCCCAGGTCACCAAGGTTTCTGTTGCTTATATATCACAAGATATGTGACATTTAGTATAGGTTGTTTACAAACACAACATCTCAGGGTCATTTCAGTGAACTGTCAACAAAACAAAGTCCAGCATCTATGAAATCTTCAGCCTTCCAAAACTGAATCCATTTCCACCATTTAAAGTCCTCAAAAAAAAATTTGACAAAAATAAAATGGAAGCACTTTCGTTACACATTACTGAACTAACTACATTACTAAGAACATGAAACTGTACAAATTTGCTATTCAGACACTGGTTTGAATCAAAGCAGATATTTTATCTGGAGTAAGGTCTGGTTCACAGCTCAAATCACTATCCACTGTCAACTGTCTTAATACTGATATAACTCAAGTATTCATTCTGAATTTTTACATTCTACCTACACCTCTTGTTCCTGCCATTAGTGTAACCTTCTCATATTTAAGTAGCGAGTGTTATTTATCACTTTTCTCCTTGTCCTAAATGTATGGACTCCTTGGTGGGTTACAGATCCACAGGTAATGTACACCCTCTAGCACCCTAACCAAGAAGCCATTATTACACATGAACTTACAGAATTAATGTCATCAGGCTGCTCAATATGAAAGGCATCACAAACAAACCTAATCCTGTCATATCCAATCTCCATGAACAGAACAGGATAATCATCCCCTCCATAACCCCAGAAGCACTGTGGCCAATTATAGCATCGCACCCCACCATCCCCAGCCCGTTAAGATCAGTTCACATACTAGGCCACAAATTTGGGACTTCCTGGACTGTATGGGTCAACTACTCACTGGATAACCTAGATAAGCCCCACCTCTCAATTCAACCTTTGAATCACATATACTTAATTATTACAAGGAGCACGGACTGCTTCTAGGAAAAAGGAAGAGAGCACTCAACTTTCCCTGCCACAATATCATGCAGAAATGGCACAATATGTTTTGAGACAATTCACTACAAATTTGTCCTTGGTTTAAAAAATTAAATCTTCCACACCCAACTTTTCTCCCACTGCTCCTGAATGCAGTGATTCATGGTAGGGACTCCAACCCCAGGCACTACGGTTAAACTGAAGAGTTTTTGTGCCATCCTAGCTAAGATAGCTAACTCAGCACAAACTGGAACTATGCTGACTGATATAACTCAGCACCATAACAGGTAATACATTTACACAATGAGTCATAAATGAAGGTGCAACAAATAAAAGATGAGCCTAATGTGTGAATGAAGAGGGAGCCACTTTAATATAGAGAGTAACAGTGGTCTCCAAGAAGCTTGTGCTTTGACGTTTTATGCAGGACAGCTTCACCTGGTGTCAAAATAACAATATGACCACCAATGTACGTGCATCTTGCTAGTCATCAATGCCTCAATAATCTAATCTAGTCTCTTCCCAAATTACTGTGGATTAATACATTTGGAAGTTATAAGTAAAATGTCTACCTTGCACTCCCTTCAGGAGCAAGTCCACGCCATTCTTGTAATAATTAAATGCAGCTTCATAATCCTCATTGACCTCTCTGTCCAGTGCTAAGCGGATCTGCTTTGCTGCATCAACAAGATAGTCTCGTTTGGTGGCTGTGCTTCTTGTTGCCTGATTGCTGTCCTGGATGCTGGGAGACACACGGCTCCGGATCTGCTCCAAGTAGACACGGGCCTGGGACAGAGGACGAGAGCAGGCTTCAGCATCTGGCCCAGGGGACCTCTCTCCAGCGAGGCTGTGCATGGTCAGTGTCTTCAGAACATGGAGGCTATTCAGCATTCAGTCCAGTTCAATGCCATTGCTGACAGAATGAAAAGAAATCAGCTGAATCTACATGACAAGAGCAGAAAAACAGAAAGTTAATTATATCCTTTGTTGTTATTTTACATATGATCATAAGTTGAGGGGCATGGAACATTTTTCATTTTGTCAACAAGAATTCCCAAAAAGGTACATTATGGATTAGATACAAAGTAAAGCTCCATCTCTGTGGCAATATCTGCCTAAATCCTTGCCATAGAAAGGCAGATCTAACTGCACTAGTGTGATATTTCCGTTTCACACATCTACTACCTTTATTTCCTTCCTGAATGAGATTGATAACTTATTACACTGAACAACAGTTTTCAACCCTGACTTCACAACCAGTAGTTTGAGACTATCCCTTGCTTGTTTTGAACCCATACAGATGCTAAGAGACTTTAAACCTATTAAAATTTAAGTGCAAGTGTGAATGTCATGTGACGACCAGGTGAGGAAGGGATCTAGGGCCCCACTCTCAGCCTTTTGCTGGTTTGGCCGTAACAGGGTTTAACTTTCAAAACAGTGTTTTAGCTTCCTGTCAGTCAGTCCTTACTCACTGTTCTATTACGACCAGGTGAGATGGGGGGTCTAGGGCTCCTCATTACTGCACTGAAGTGCCAGCCCAAGTGGTGTCTTTCTAAATGAAGTTATGTTCAATGTCCAGTAAGCATTCAAGTAATGTTCCATATGACAAAAATATATTTCCATCTGGCAGGTTAACGTCTTAAAAACTTCACTATGTGGTAGCATAGAGTGCAGGGGGATACCGGTGCAGATTTATGCTCCATCTACCTTGTACTATGATGGCCTACACCACGAAATTAAAAGAAATTCCGGTTGCCTCCACTAGATATTTTTGCATCACATATAGCATCCCCAATACAAGGGCAACAAGCAAGTAAGTGGCCTTCTGCAATACTGAGATGAAATCCTTATTTCATCAGATGTACGAGTTTAAAAAAAAACAAAGCCTGCATTTATATAGCACCTTTCACAAGCAGAGAACATCTGAAAGTGCTTCAGAGCCAAATAAATACTTTTTTTTTTAAATAAAAAAAGTGTAGTCACATTTGTAATGTACCCAAATGTAGCAGCGAGGTAAACAAGACAATTCTTTCTTTTAAAAAAAATGTTGTTGAAGTATAAATATTGGCCTGGACACTGGGAGAACTTCGCTGCTCTTCTTTGTACAGTGCCATGGGATCTTTTACAGTCAGCTGAGGGGGCAAACAAAGCTCCAATTTAACATCTCATACGAAAAAAATTCCTCACTACTGCACTGAAGTGCTAGCCCACGTGGTGCGCTCAAGTCTCTAGATCAGGGTTTGAACCAACAGTCTTGGGTACTACCAGAGTCAAGATCAATGCCTTTTGCAAATTTCCCCTTCCTTCCTGTGGAAGGCTTCTTCTCTACTCTGTGCTTCTCTTCCCTTATTTTAGTTCTTGGGATATAGGCTTTACCAGCAAGGCTGACATTTTATTGCCCCCACCCATAATTACCCTGGAGGTGCTGGTGATTGGCTTTCTTCTTGATCCACTGCTTGTTAGGCAGGGAGTGCCAGGATTTTGATCCAGAGACAATGAAGGAACATCAGTAAATTTCCAAGTCTGAATGTTACGTAACCTGTGGCAGGGGGTGGGCAACTTGGAGGTTATGGTGTTCCAATGCACCAGCTTCCCTTATCCTTCTAGGTAATGGAGGTCATGGGTTTAGGAGGTACTGCTGAATAAGCCAAGTAAGTTGGCTGCAGTGCATCTTGCAGCTGCAGCATACCAGTGGTAGAGGGGAGCGGATGGGGTGCCGATCAAGCAGCCTACTTTGTCCTGGCTGGTGGTTTGAACTTAGTGTTATTCGAGCTGCGCCCATCCAGGCAAGCGGAGAGTATTCCATCACACTCCTGACATGTGGAGGTGGTGTTTTGGGAGTCAGGAGCTGAATCACTTGAGTTTCCTGTCAATGATGACCCCTAGGATGCTGATGGTGGGAGATTCATGGATGGTAATGCTATTAATGGTGAGGGATTCACTAATGGCAATGCTATTTAATATTTTGGGGTGGTTAGATTCTCTCTTGTTGCAATGGTTACTGCCTGGCACTTGTGCGGTGCAAATGTTACTTGCCACTTATCAGCCCAAGCCTGAATGTTTAGTTTAGTTTAGTGATACAGCACTGAAAGAGGCCCTTCGGCGCACTGAAACAGGCCCTTTGGCCCACCGAGTCTGTGCCGACCATCAACCACCCATTTATACTAATCCTACACTAACCCCCATATTCCTACCACATCCCCACCTGTCCCTATATTTCCCTACCACCTACCTATACTAGGGGCAATTTATAATGGCCAATTTACCTATCAACCTGCAAGTCTTTTGGCTGTGGGAGGAAACCGGAGCACCCGGAAAAAACCCACGCAGACATGGAGAACTTGCAAACTCCACACAGGTAGTACCCAAAATTGAACCCGGGTCGCTGGAGCTGAGGCTGCGGTGCTAACCACCGCGCCAATATGCCGTCCAAGCCTGCTACACTTGCACATGAACTGATTCATTATTTAAAGGAATTTCAAAATTCGCTGAACCCTGTGCAGTGAATAGTCACACTTCTGAACATATGATGGTCAGACCACTGATGAAGCAGCTGAAGATAGGGCTTAGCCTGCTGCACTGAGGAACTCCTACAACGATGCCCTGAGTCGAGATAATTCACCTTCAATAACCACAACCATTTTCCCTTGTGCCTGTTTTATTTATTTGTTTTTATTTAGAGATACAGCACTGAAACAGGCCCTTCGACCCACTGAGTCTGTGCCGACCAAGGACCACCCATTTATACTAACCCTACAGTAATCCCATATTCCCTACCACCTACCTACACTAGGAGCAATTTACAATGGCCAATTTACCTATCACCTGCAAGTCTTTGGCGGTAGGAGGAAACCGGAGCACCCGGCGAAAACCCACGCGGTCACAGGGAGAACTTGCAAACTCCGTACAGGCAGTACCCAGAATTGAACCCAGATCCCTGGAGCTGTGAGGCTGCAGTGCTAACCACCGCGCCACTGTGCCGTCCCAGCCACTGGAGTTCTCTACCTGATCACCATTGATTTTACTTTTAAAGACTGTAATGCAGTCTGGAGCTCGGTGGTCCTGGCAGAATCCAAATTGATCAGGTTAATAGTGCGTAAGTGCCGCTTGATAGTACAGTTGATGATTTCTTCCATCATTTTGATGATTGAGAGTAGGCTGTAAGGCAGTAACAAACTTCATGAATCTAGCAACTGAGAATTGTCAATTTGCTGACTAATCATAGGAAGTGACAACTTCATTCATAATGGAATGGCTTTATACTCAAATATATTCAGTATGAGATGGATGGGGGCAAGAACGAGGTTTAAGAGATAGTGAATGGAGCTACTTTGGGATTGTTGTTACTAGCTAATGCTTTAAAATTAGTAATAATGTTGTAGTACAGGTAGGAGCAGATGAACTCTGTTCAGAACTGCAATATTTATTTCATATCAGTTGACTTCCTGTGGGTCTACAAACATGGTGTCAAGATTAAGTGTAGTCTTCAGATAAAGCAGGATTAGAGGGCAAGTGATAAATGGACCAGGCCATACTGATGTAGTTAATTCCCTGTTTTAAAGACATTTATCTTCATCTATAAATATATTATAAATTTTAAATCTGTCTATTTCCTGTCAACTTTCAACTCAATAGTGGCAGTAGAGTGTAATTACAACATGTTACGTTTACATAGGCAGTTTCCATCATAACCTGTTCCGAAGAAGGGTCACTGACCTGAAACGTTAACTCTGCTTCTCTTTCCACAGATGCTGCCAGACCTGCTGAGTGGTTCCAGCATTTCTTGTTTTTATTCCATCATAACTGTGTTACGAACAGGTAGTTAATTAAAAAACAAAACAAATTTCTTTGTTTTTCCAACCAGCTGTCCGTAAACAGGTTAGTGATTGAATTTTTCCTTCCCTTAAACCCTGATAATAAACGACCGCAATAACAATACTGTTGTTAAGTTAAATCAAAGAATTGGGGTTTATTAACACACACAAACTCAGGAAGAGGTGGGGTTGTTAACTTCTCAATGCATGCTTACAAACATACAAGGACAGGTTAAAAGGTGTAAAAAGGAAAGGACATTTTAGTAAATAGAACTATAAACTAACATGAATTTCAGGTGAACCTAGAGTCCATCTTTAATTATCAAAAAGTCCAAACAAACTAGAGATCACTGAACAGGAAATGCTGAATGGGGGAGGAATGGTTGGAAAAAAAAACCTCCACTTGCAAATTTCTTCTTTGCACTCCTGAAGATAAATGGAGGTAGCTTAATTTGCTGAAGTTACCTTTTGCTTAGATGGAAAGTTGGCAGAAAACAGGTTTTCTTCTTGCTTCTCGCAGACTGTGTCTTTTTCATTTTCTTGCTTCTTGTAAGAAAGGTCTCAGAAGAGTGTAGAGAGAGGTGTGCAGCTTCAGTTAGCTATGCTAATCTGTATGAGATGTTCTCTCAACTGCTACAGTTTTACATTCAGGCAGGCTGAACAAGGCAGCCCCTGGGCCCCTTGACCCCTTCAATTTGGCATTTGGAATTCTGACTCTACAATGGGTCAATGACGTCACCAAATCAGTACCCTGCCCAGAGGCCAGCCTGAGTGACATGCTGGGCCTTCAGTCAAGCAGGGAGCTGGTCAGTCAAGGCTGTAGCAGCAGGCAAGGAGGATTAAAAAAAAAAAAGAGGGCTCGTGGTGGTGGGGGAGGGGAAGGACATCAAGGACACGGTGGTTGGTGGGGTGGTGGGGAAAAAGAAAAGGATGTAGGGGACGTTCGGAGGCCTCAGGGGTAGATTGCCTGATCGCAGAGGCTCCTCAGGTAGGTACCTGGATCCAGGAGGTAGGTAAACAAGTATGTACTTCCTCAATCCAACAAATCTTCACCTCAAATGAAGCTGCCAGGTTACCCGATACTCAGGAAACCCAGCCGACAGCTGTTAAAGTCGAAAACTTGAATGACAGTGAGGCTCCCAGTCTCGTTACCATATTGTTACGTCCTCAGTGGAGACTGTTAACATTAAAAATGAGATATGAACCCTCAGACCAATCTAAAGAACTACACAAGATTTCACGTTTTAAGACTATTTATAACAACTAAATTAAATTAAATCCATTAACTAAATAGTACTTTGGAAGTAGTTGATGCCCCAAAATTAACAAACAAAAAGTATTTTTATACTTATTAAAATACTTGAAAACCTCACACCACACTTATACATTACATAGTACTCTGATGGCGAAAGCTTTGCAGTCAAAGTTCCCAAACTCCTCCCAGTTGCAATGGATTAGATCTCGCAAATCTTTTCAAAATCAATGTCCTCTGCGCACACTTCTGAGCACTTCTGACCTGGACGTCGGTGATTAAGAGAATTCCTGGGTGATCCTGTTGGGGTTTTATTTCTGCACAAACCTCAGCTTTCAAAACTGGTTCAAATCTTCGCCGCCTTTCACTGTACCTGTATTCTGAGAGCAGGTGTTCCCTCTCACTCCCTTGTGGCTGCCACTGCTGGTTGTCTTTCTTTCTTACAGCCTGCCTGCAGAAAATCTGTGGAATTTATCTGGACTCCAAAGTAAATAGCTTATTGTCTTAGTCCAATATGCAAAATCTAGAAATCTGGTTTCACAGCCACCTGGGCTTTCCATTGTTTCCAGGTGTTAACAGCTGCCATGGATATTTACATCCTCAGAATCTCTGACTCCTTGTTTAGGATCCGAGAGTCTGGGAGGGTGAAACCCATTGTTCGTCAGATGTTATACGCCCGTATTTTCTGTTTTTCAAAGTCTTTGATCTGTGTTCTCTGTTACCCTGGCAACAGATCTCTGTCTTGACCTTAAGCAGAGTGAATGTAACATCACCTGACTTCTCAGACTCAATCTTAAAACTTTTTAAAAAACATAAATCATGCTGCAAAGTCCAGCGTTGATAACAGTATTTAAAGTTCCAACCCCCGTCATTGGAACAGGTTGGTCACACGCCCACCTACTCGCCTCAGTTAAAATGAAATAGGCAGGTTGGAGGCGGGTTTGGGTCAGGAAACAGATTTCGCAGACTTCAATCCCCCCACCCTACCCAAACACTTTTTTTTTTAAAGATTAAAATTTTCCCCCAGTGTCAGAAGTCCCAGAACCAGTAACTCTGTTTGCTAATTTCCCTCGTAAGCTTGCAAGAACAACAAAGGCCAATTGCAAACTCTTCTGCCTTGGTCATGTGAGGTTTGTCAGTTCTCTACCTTGGGGTACAAAAGGGCCAACATGCCATATGACAGCAGGCTGTTCTGTGCAGGTGATGACAATGGGTAGAACAGGTTTGCCCTGGTGCTTGCAGTATAGCTCGGGTGTTTGGTACACGGTGCAATGAAGCATAATGCTGCGGGTTCAATTCTCGACTTGGGATTGGCTGGTGATGTATTTGCACGGTAGCCATTTCATTTCTTTTACCAGAAAGGTTACAGGGATGAGGGAGTTTAACTACAAGGTCAGGTTGGAGAAGCTGGGCTCGTTCTCCTTGGAGCAAAGGAGACTGAGGGGAGAGATCTTGATAGACGTGTACAAGATTATGTTTTGATAAGGTAGACAAAGAAAAACTGTTTCCATTAGCTGATGGTACAAAGACTAGGGGATGCAGATTGAAGGTTTTGGGCAAGGGATAAAAAGGTCGGGGGGCAGGGAAAGAGTTGAGGAAAAACCTTTTTTATGCAGTGAGCAGTAATGATCTGGAACTCACTGCTTATGAGGGTGGTGGAAGTGGAGACAATGATTTCAATATGAGGGAAATAAACTTGCAGGACTACAGGGATAGAGCAGGGGAATGGGACTGATTAGGTTGCTCTAGAGAGCAAGCATGGACTCGATGAGCGAAATGGCCTGCTTCTGCAATGCTAAGACTCTCACACAGCCCAAAGTCAGTAGCAATAATAGGTCTGGGGACAACTCTGGAAATATTTGGTGGGTACTTTCGCTAATTTTCTCTCATTTTACTTCTCTTTCCAAAGAGCACTAAATCGCTGTGGGCTACTGTTCATTTCAGCTGTAGAAAGAGAGGCAGAAAAATCACCTTGCCACATCTGCAGCACATTCAGCACAGGAAAGGTTAACAGCAAAACTGACGTCTGCAAACTGAAGACAGACCCCCTCACCACTATGCACAGCAAAAGCTGAATGTTCCTTCAACACAGAATGCTCAGTATGGATTGGCTGCTAATGACATCATCCTGTTGTAACTGTCACAGGGAGACACCCACCTGTGGGAGCTTTGTGTTCTGCTCTTTTGCTCTTCCACTGAGCTCATTACAAGAGAATGCAACAAGCAGCACTCAATAGTACCACACGCCTGGTTTAACGACAACCATTCTTGTGCCAACTTACGATCACCTGAGCTTGAAAACACAAAATGATTCTTTTACAGCTTTCAAAAAAATACAACTGCTTTTAGAAAAGAGTTTTCTGTAACTTCTATGCTTAAGCCGATCCAGTTCTTGTTCATTATTCTCCAGAACATTGTTATGCTCCGTTACAGTCAATCATCTACATCTATGGTTATTTTAGTACTCTGCTTCACATCCCTTCATTTTTTTGCCAATAGAAATAAATTCATTTGAACATTTACAGTTTTAAAACAAACCCCCAAAATTATGCTTTTATCTCTTTTCTGAACTCTCCACTACATCAGTGTTCTTTTGAAGGTTAGGTGCCTTAAAACGGCACACATTGTTTTACATGATCATGCCAATGAATACTACAGCTGAACAATTATTTTAAGCTTGATGTATTTAGTGGTCCAATTAGCCCATTTGATAAACTTCATGGTGACTGGATACTTTCGCTTTATGGTGAACAAAGACAAATGTTCTTCTTTCTTCCTTTGCTAATAGATACCCCTTTGTCTTGTACATGCGTCAGGTTTTCTGTTTTAACGCACATTACTTCGCATTTATCAGCATTAAATCTACTCGTCATGTTTTAGCCTTGAATGGCAGAAGTTAAATACAGTATACAATGGCTTTGCCGGCCATCAAAACCAGTAGGTAATTTTATCATGGCTAACCTTTCACCAGAGTCATAATCATAGGTTAACAGCATGTAGAAAGAAATAGACAAAACTAGCTTGAAGGATGAAATCAAGTAACACATTTGAGACAGTTTTCTAGAACAATATGTTGAGGAACCAACTGGGAACAAGCTATCTTAGATCTAGTATTGTGCAATGGGACAGTGTTGATCAGTAATATCATCATAAAGGATACTCTGGGAAAGAGTGATCATAATATGATGAATTTCACATTAAATTTGAGAGTAATGTGGTTAAGTCAAAAACTAGGATCTTAAAAATTTAAACAAAGTCAATTACAGAGGCATGAGGGGCAAGTTGATTGAGGGTAATTAGGAAAATCAGATTAAAAGATATGCTGGTAGATAAGCAAAAGCTAAACAAAATAAATTCTGAGGGTTGGGTTTAAAAACAAATCTGCAAAGGATGACCAAGAAATGGATAAAGAGGGAGAAATATAATGAGGGTAAACAAGCAAGAAATATAAAAACAGATTGCAAGAGCGTTTTACAAGTATGCAAAAAGGAACAGATTAGCAAAAGTAAACGTGGGTCCCCTGGAGGCAGAGAAACTATAATGGTGAATAAGGAAATGACAAAGACATTAAACAAATATTTTGTTTCTGCCTTCACAGTAGACAAAGAATATAATAAAAACTGTGGAAACCAAGGTTCTGGTGATAGTGAGGAATGTAATTAATATTAGAAAAGAATAATTTATGGGACTAAAAGCCAACAAATCGCCTGGATGTGATGGTCTACACCCCAGGGTATTGAGGGGTAGTCGCAGCGATAGTGGATGATCGGTTTTAATCTTCCAGAATTCCCTACATTCTTGAACTGCTCCAATGGATCAGAAGAAAATGTAACCCAGAGGTTCAAGAAAGGAGAGAGAAAGAAAACGGGAACTATAGGCCAGTTAGCCTGATATCAGAGGTAGGGACAATGCTCGGAGGTGGTTACAGGGCACTTGGAAAATCACAATATGATTAGGCAACGTCAACGTGGTTTTATTAAAGGGAAATTGCATTTGACAAACCTATTAGAGTTTTTTGATGTAATTAACAGGGTAGATAAAGGGGAACTAGTGGACACAGTATAGTTGGACTTTTAGAAGGCACTCGATAAGATGAATGTTATAATAAACCAAAAACAGATTCATGGGAATAAATATAAAACATTAATTTTGCAGGTTCAGAGAGTCATAGAACTATAGAAAGCTCACAGCACAGAAGGAGGCCATTAAGCTACTCATATCCATGCTGCGCTCTGCAAGAGCGACTCAGCTAGTTCTGCTACCCTGCACATATTTCATGGCCCTGAAAATGCTCTATCTTCAGGTGCTCATCCAATTCCTTGTTGCCAATTGAATCTGCTTCCACCACACACTCAGCCAGTGCATTCCAGATCCTAACCACTCATTGCATAATGTGGCCACTGTTTCATTTGCTAATCATAAATTGGTGCCCGCTGGTTTTCAACCTTGTTGCCAATGGGAACAGTTTCTTTCAATCTAAACGATTTAGACCCCTCAATTTTGAGCACCTTTATCAAATCTCCTATCAAGCTTATTTTCTCGAAGGAGAACAACCCCAGCTTCTCCATTCTATCCATGTAACTGAAGTCCCGCATCCCCAGAACCATTCTGGTAAAGTGTCATGCACCCACTCCCTAAAACCTTCATATCCTTCCTAAAGTGCAGTGCCCAGAATTGTACACAACACTCCTGTTGAAGCTGAACCAGTATTTTTATAGAGGCTCATCATAACTTACTTGCTTTTGTACTCTATTTATAAAACCCGGGATCCCAAATGCCTTAACTGTTTTCTCAACCCGTCCTGCCATCTTCAACGATTTGTGCACAAATACCCCCAGGTCCCTCTACTCCTACAACAACTTTAGTATCGTATCCTTGATTTTGTATGGTCTCTCATTCTTCCTACCAAAATATATCACTTTACTGCATTAAATTTCATCTGCTACATGTCCGTTCATTCCACCAGTCTGTCTACGTCCTCTTAAAGCCTAACGCTATCCTCCTCACAGTTCACCATAATTTCAAGTTTTGTGTTATCTGCAAATTTTAAAATTGTGCCCTGCACACCAAAGTCTAGGTCATTAATATAGATCAAGAAAAGCAGTGATCGTAGTACTGACCCCTGGGGAGCCCCACTGTAAATCTTCCTCCAGTCTAAAAAACAACTGTTCACCACTTTCTCAACCAACCCGTGTCAATGCTGCCATTTTCCCTTTTATTCCATGGGATTCAGCTTTGCTGACAAGACAATTCTGTCACACTTCATCAAAAGCCTTTTGGAAGTCCATGTGCACCACATCAACCACACTACCCCCATTAACCCTCTGTTACTTCATCAAAAAGCTCAATCAAGTTAGTTTAAACACGATTTGCCTTTAACAAATCAATCCTAGGTTCCTTAATTAATCCATTCTTGAACAGGTGACTTAATTTTGACCTGGATTACGATCTCTAAACCTTCCCCACCACCAAGATTAAACTGATTAGCCAATAGTTGCTAGATTTATCCTTACACCCTTTTTTGAATAAGGGTGTTAGCATTTGCAACTCTCCAGTCCTCTGGCACCACCCAGTGTCTAAGGAGGATTTGAAGATTATGGCCAGTACCTCTGCAATTTCTACTTCTGTTTTTTCCTCAGAGGGTCGTGAGTCTTTGGAACTCTCTTCCTCAAAAAAGGCAGTGGAAGCAATCTTTTAATTATTTTAAAGCAGAGGTAAATAGATTCTTGATAAGCAAAAAGGGTGAAAGATTATCGGAGGTAGGCAGGAATATGCAGTCGAGGTTACAATCAGATCAGTCGTCATGATTTCACTGAACAGCGGAGCAGGCTTGAGGGGCCATATGATTGCCCATTTCTACCCTCAACCCCACAGAAACCCCTCTGGACTCAAATTCTCCACATGCTTCATTTCGACCACACCTTCGACACCTCCCATAAATCAACTCATCCAAAACGCTCATTAGCAACAAATCCCACTTGTGCATCAACTTCATCTTCACTGACCAACAGTGGCTCCTTGTCCCCCAACACATCGAATTTCAAACTCTTGTCTTATCATTTCTTTCTTTTGGGCCTCCTTATCTCGAGAGACAATGGATACGCGCCTGGAGGTGGTCAGTGGTTTGTGAAGCAGCGCCTGGAGTGGCTATAAAGGCCAATTCTGGAGTGACAGGCTCTTCCACAGGTGCTGCAGAGAAATTTGTTTGTTGGGGCTGTTGCACAGTTGGCTCTCCCCTTGCGCCTCTGTCTTTTTTCCTGCCAACTACTAAGTCTCTTCGACTCGCCACAATTTAGCCCTGTCTTTATGGCTGCCCGCCAGCTCTGGCGAATGCTGGCAACTGACTCCCACGACTTGTGATCAATGTCACACGATTTCATGTCGCGTTTGCAGACGTCTTTATAACGGAGACATGGACGGCCGGTGGGTCTGATACCAGTGGCGAGCTCGCTGTACAATGTGTCTTTGGGGATCCTGCCATCTTCCATGCGGCTCACATGGCCAAGCCATCTCAAGCGCCGCTGACTCAGTAGTGTGTATAAGCTGGGGGTGTTGGCCGCTTCAAGGACTTCTGTGTTGGAGATATAGTCCTGCCACCTGATGCCAAGTATTCTCCGAAGGCAGCGAAGATGGAATGAATTGAGACGTCGCTCTTGGCTGGCATACGTTGTCCAGGCCTCGCTGCCGTAGAGCAAGGTACTGAGGACACAGGCCTGGTACACTCGGACTTTTGTGTTCCGTGTCAGTGCGCCATTTTCCCACACTCTCTTGGCCAGTCTGGACATAGCAGTGGAAGCCTTACCCATGCGCTTGTTGATTTCTGCATCTAGAGACAGGTTACTGGTGATAGTTGAGCCTAGGTAGGTGAACTCTTGAACCACTTCCAGAGCGTGGTCGCCAATATTGATGGATGGAGCATTTCTGACATCCTGCCCCATGATGTTCGTTTTCTTGAGGCTGATGGTTAGGCCAAATTCATTGCAGGCAGACGCAAACCTGTCGATGAGACTCTGCAGGCATTCTTCAGTGTGAGATGTTAAAGCAGCATCGTCAGCAAAGAGGAGTTCTCTGATGAGGACTTTCCGTACTTTGGACTTCGCTCTTAGACGGGCAAGGTTGAACAACCTGCCCCCTGATCTTGTGTGGAGGAAAATTCCTTCTTCAGAGGATTTGAACGCATGTGAAAGCAGCAGGGAGAAGAAAATCCCAAAAAGAGTGGGTGCGAGAACACAGCCCTGTTTCACACCACTCAGGATAGGAAAGGGCTCTGATGAGGAGCCACCATGTTGAATTGTGCCTTTCATATTGTCATGGAATGAGGTGATGATACTTAGTAGCTTTGGTGGACATCCGATCTTTTCTAGTAGTCTGAAGAGACCACGTCTGCTGACGAGGTCAAAGGCTTTGGTGAGATCAATGAAAGCAATGTAGAGGGGCATCTGTTGTTCACGGCATTTCTCCTGTATCTGACGAAGGGAGAACAGCATGTCAATAGTCGATCTCTCTGCACGAAAGCCACACTGTGCCTCAGGGTAGACGCGCTCGGCCAGCTTCTGGAGCCTGTTCAGAGCGACTCGAGCAAAGACTTTCCCCACTATGCTGAGCAGGGAGATTCCACGGTAGTTGTTGCAGTCACCGCGGTCACCTTTGTTTTTATAGAGGGTGATGATGTTGGCATCGCGCATGTCCTGGGGTACTGCTCCCTCGTCCCAGCACAGGCATAGCAGTTCATGTAGTGCTGAGAGTATAGCAGGCTTGGCACTCTTGATTATTTCAGGGGTAATGCTGTCCTTCCCAGGGGCTTTTCCGTTGGCTAGGGAATCAATGGCATCACTGAGTTCCGATTTGGTTGGCTGTATGTCCAGCTCATCCATGACTGGTAGAGGCTGGGCTGCATTGAGGGCAGTCTCAGTGACAGCATTCTCCCTGGAGTACAGTTCTAGGTAGTGCTCAACCCAGCGGTCCATCTGTTTGCGTTGGTCAGTGATTATGTCCCCCGATTTAGATTTGAGGGGGGTGATCTTCTTGATGGTTGGCCCAAGAGCTCTCTTCATGCCATCATACATTCCTCTGATGTTTCCGGTGTCTGAGGCCAGCTGAATATGACTGCATAGGTGTTGCCAGTAGTCGTTTGCGCAACGCCTAGCTGTTCTTTGTGCAGTACTTCTGGCTGCTTTAAGTGCTGCGGATGTTAAATCGCTGGGGGCTTTCTTGTAGTTCAAAAGTGCAATGCGCTTAGCGGCTATGACAGGTTCCAGCTCTTCATTATGAGATTGAAACCAGTCTGCATTTCTCTTCGCACTTTTGCCGTAGGTGGTCAAAGCTGACTCATAGATGGCGTCTCTGATGTGGGCCCACTTGGTCTCAGCATCCCCTGTGGGAGTGTTTTGAAGGGCTGTTACAAGTGAATTTAGAAATTTTTGTAACAGCTGTGGGTGAGAAATTCTGCCATTAAATTCTATCATTAAATTCTCCCTATTGCCTTACCCAACCTGCATCTGCAACCATGCAGCTTTACATTCCCATGCCACACTACTTGGACTTCTGCTCTTACCCTCTGTGTCCCACCATTGGTGGTAGAGCCTGCAATTACCTCACCCCATCTCTCCACCTTAAAAAAATCTTTTTTTTAAAAATATAGCTTTTTGATCAAACTCAGTCATGTCTTCTGACTTTCCATTATGGCTCAATGTTTATTTCTTCCACAAGATCATTACAGATAAGGAAGACCATTCAGATTATCTTACTTCATTTATCCAGTGAGACCTTAAAGGCCTCCCTTGCAGCATTCTATTGTTTCTTAAATTACTCCCAGGTTTTCATCTGCTCTACTTTACCTAGAAGTCCACTCCATATATCTATCACCGAGAAAAACTTCAAGATCAGTCCGAATTTTCTTTTAAGTTTGAACTTTTGTCTCCTTGTACTGCTTATAAATTAATGACATCTTGCCTCAAAAATTAAAGATATATTTCAATACATTTAACCATCTTAGATACCTCCATAAGATAATCTCTTAGACTTCCATTTTGACTGAAAAGCCCAAGTTTCACCAATCTTCTCCACCACCACACACTGTAAAGGATGGCGAGAGATTTTCCACATTAAAGGCTCAATGTGATCTATACCTCTCAAATAGATATACCAACAACTATATGCCTATCTCTTGAATATACTACAGTAGATTACAGGAAAGATTCTCCCTGTGTCTGCGTGGGTTTTCTCCAGGTGCTCCGGTTTCCTCCCACAAGCCAAAAGACTTGCAGGTTGATAGGTAAATTGGCCATTATAAATTGTCACTAGTATAGGTAGGTGGTAGGGAAATATAGGGACAGGTGGGGATGTTTGGTAGGAATATGGGATTAGTATAAATGGGTGGTTGACGTTCGGCACAGACTCGGTGGGCCGAAGGGCCTGTTTCAGTGCTGTATCTCTAATCAAAATTAATCGATGTTCATTGTAGGACCATTTTTGGAGCATTAGAAAATTGAAAACAGTCTACAGAATTAGTGCTACAGCCATCTACAATACAGCAGATGAGGCAACATGTCAGGGCGTTCCAACAATGCCAGAAACTGCAGCAGTGAACAAAATTATGAAAATTCACTTCAGCTCCAATGTGCATCACTTCCTTGATGCATGTTCCACCAGGCATTACTTTACATAACACACAGAAAGGTGGTGTTTTTCACCACCGCATTTCTTTTTTTTTAAAAAAGAAAAATGAGAATGCATCAAGCATTATAGAACAGGTTTGAGAAAAAGAGAACTTAATTTTACTGATCTATAGATGATACTGTATTGCAATTGTAAAACAGGCACCATTTAATGAAAGAGACTAGCAAATATCTCACTTGTTTGCAAAATTGCATTATAAATTCACTGTACCTGACATAAGTCTTTTAATTGCCTACTACCTCCCAAACAAAATACTTGCCAGACACTTTCCTTGAAGCCAGAGCATGCCTTTTTAAAAAATCTTATGCTAATACAAGCCACTTAGACACGATCACAATATTAGAGGTGTTAATTTGCTAAATCTTCCTGTGGCATTCACAGCTGTTATTCTCAACATGTCATACACTTCACACATTTAAACTGCAATGATATCAGACATTCAGATGAGATTATCCACTGGGAAGGTATCCAGGTTCGATTCATTTCTATGCTTATTTTATTAACTATTGATTAATTAACAGGCGCGCATGGAGTTTTAACATCTGTAGGCGTGATGAATCCCAGGGGAAAAATGGTTGAATTTTTATGCGATTCGGAGGCAACCTGAAACTCTGGTCCAACATAATAGTCACTCTAAGTCTACCTATTGCAGATTTAGAACTGTTGCTTTTTCATATGTTGGGAAGAAGTGCAGGTACGTTAATAATTTAATCTAACTGGATTTCCTTTCAGAAGGCAGGATTAGATGTATTTGACATATACCTCCTGCCGTTGGGATGTAGGTCACGCTCTCCTCCCAGGTGATGTGTAGACATCGCTGTCCCCTGGGCTGTCCTACACCGTGCGAGCTCCGGGAATCGCCACTCATTCGCTCACCGCCGGGTTACATTGTATCGCCAAGCAGCAACTGTATCGCTTTCGCCTACTACCCGGCTTCATTTCCCGCCGACTCCCTCCTTTTCCTTACGGATGCACCAATTCTTTCCCTTCTCTCTCTCTCTCTCTCTCTCGTAAATTTACCTTTCTTCCAAATAACAATCCACCACTTCTGCAGCTTCCACCACTTTTCCCCACCCACAGCCAACCACTTTACGGTAACGTTGTAAAATTCCAAAACACACACACAAAGGTTCTCTGCTCCCAGCCAGCCCACCTTCAAATATTGTCGCAAACCGACACAGGGGAGGAGCCGATATTGACTGGCAGCTTTCTCCCCCTGTCTTGGTGGCACGGATTGTTGAATATCCTATTTCATGGATGAATCAGACATGCAGCGGTATTTGGAACAGTTTTTCCCCCAGTAAAAAAGTCGAGGATCCTGTGGTGTGCTGACATATTTGCCTGACTCGTGTCCTCATTTATTTACGTCCCCAGAAGCAGGGACTTTCAGCCAGTGGCAGCTGCCCGAGCAGAGATAGACTTAGCATTCTCCTCTTTGCCGAATCTTCCTTGCTTTCCACTCCCCGTTGCTATTCTGCTGTAACCATTGACACCTCATCTGAATCCGTCTTTTATTTGTTCCATTACCACACCCATTTGCCTTGCACCATCATCCATCCCTCTTGTCATGTAACCACTCCTCCCCTCCATCTGAACACAGACCATCCCCTTTATTACTCCATCCCCCGACCACACCCCTTTTCCGTGACTACTTGTTTGAAAACTGTTGATCGTTAATTGCTACAATGAAGTCGCCTTTGTGGTTATTCCAACAATTTCCTATTTTTTTTTTTGGCAGGGGGCGTTGGTGTAGTGGTAATGTCACTAGACTAGTAACCCTGCTAATGTTCTGGGGACATGGGTTTGAATCCGACCATGACAGATAGTGAAATTTGATTTCAATTAATAAATCTGGAATTAAAATCTCATCTTTTGTGCACAGGACATACCTGGGCAATTTTCTACATCGTCAGGGGTGGCTCCAGCGACCCAGGTTTAATTCTGGGTACTGCCTGTGCGGAGTTTGCAAGTTCTCCCTGTGACTGTGTGGTTTTTTGCTGGGTGCTCCGGTTTCCTCCCACAGCCAAAGACTTGCAGGTTGATAGGTAAATTGGCCATTATAAAGTGCCCCTAGTATAGGTAGGTGGTAGGGGAATATAGGGGATGTGATAGGAATATGGGATCAGTATAGGATTAGTATAAATGGGTGGTTGATGGTTGGCACAGACTCGGTGGGCCGAAGGGCCTGTTTCAGTGCTGTATCTCTAAAAAAAAAGATGCTAGTGTTGTAGCTGTCCTGGAACAGCTTGGCTAGGGGTGTGGCTAGTTCTGGAGCACAGGTCTTCAGTACTATTGCTGGAATGTTGTCAGGGGACCATAGTCTTTAAAGTATCCACTGCCTTCAGCCGTTTCTTGATACCATATTGAGTGAATAGGATTGGCTGAAGACTGGCATCTGTGATGCTGGAGTCCTCAGGAGTCTGAGATGGATGACCATGAAATAATTGTTGTAGAAACCCATCTGCTTCACTAATGACATTTAGGAAAGGAAGTCTGCTGTCCTTACATGGTCTGGCCTACATGTGACTCCAGACCCACAGCAATGTGGGTTGACTCTTAAAGGCCCTCTGAACTGGCCTAGCAAGCCACTCAGAATCAGAATCACAGAATAATACAGTGCAGAAGAGGCCTTCGGCCCATCGAGTCTGCACCGATGCATTAAAACATCTGACCTGTCTACCTAATCCCATTTGCCAGCACTTGGCCCATAGCCTTGAATGTTATGATGTGCCAAGTGCTCATCCAGGTACATTTTAAAGGATGTGAGGCAACCTGCATCTACCTGCATTCCAGACCTTCACCACCCTCTGGGTAAAAAAGTTCTTCCTCAAGTCCCCCTTAAACCTCCCACCCCTCACCTTAAACTTGTGACCCCTCGTAACTGACCCTTCAACTAAGAGGAACAGCTGCTCCCTATCCACCCTGTCCATGCCCCTCATAATCTTGTACACCTCGATCAGGTCACCCCTCAGTCTTCTCTGCTCCAGTGAAAACAACCCAAGCCTATCCAACCTCTTTTCATAGCTTAAATGTTCCATCCCAGGCAACATCCTGGTGAATCGCCTCTGCACCCCCTCCAATGCAATCACATCCTTCCTATAATGTGGCGACCAGAATTGCACACAGCACTCCAGCTGTGGCCTTACCAAAGTTCTGTACAACTCCAACATGACCTCCCTGCTTTTGTAATCTATGCCTCGATTGATAAAGGCAAGTGTCCCATATGCCTTTTTCACCACCCTATTAACCTGCCCTTCTGCCTTCAGAGATCTATGGACAAACATGCCAAGGTCCCTTTGTTCCTCGGAACTTCCCAGTGTCACTCAATTGAATCAAACCTCTATAAAGCCTAAGAAAAGGAATGAAACCGGACAGACCACCTGGTATTGACCGAGGCACTGGAAACTAGAACGGCAAACCTGCAAAGTCCTCATTACTAACATCTAGGGGCTTGTGCCAAAATTGGGAGAGCTGTCCCACAGACTAGACAAACAGCAGCCTGACATAGATATACTCACGGAATCATACCTTGCAGACAATGTCTCAGACACTGCCATCACCATCCCTGGGTATGTCCTGTCCAATAGAGGTGGCGGCACAGTAGTATAAAGTCGGGAGAGAGTTGCCCTGGGAGTCCTCAACATTGGCTCCGGACCCCATGAAGTCTCATGGCTTCAGGTCAAACATGGGTGAGGAAACCTGCTGATTACCACCTACTGCCCCCCCCCCCCCCCTTGGCTGATGAATCAGTGCTTCTCCATGTTAAACACCAATTGGAAGAACCACTGAGGGTAGCAAGGGAACAAAATGTACACTGGGTGGGGGACTTCAATGTCCATCACCAAGAGTGGCTCGGTAGCACCACTATTGACTATTCCTAAAGGACATAGCTGCTAGGCTGGGTCCGTGGCAGTGGTGAGGGAACCAACAAGAGGGAAAGCCCTACTTGACCTTATCCTCACAAATCTACCTGTCGCAGATGCATCTGTCCATGACAGTATTGGTAGGAGTGATCGCCGCACTGTCCTTGTAGAGATGAAGTTCTGTCTTTACATTGAGGATACCCTCCATCGTGTTGTGTGGCACTACCACTGTGCTAAATGGGCATCCATGAGGCGCTGTGGGCCATCAGCAGCAGCAGAATTGCATTCAACCACAATCTGTAACCTCATGGCCCGGCATATCCCCCACTCTACCATTACCATCAAGCCAGGAGACCAACCCTAGTTCAATGAAGAGTGCAGGAGGGCATGCCAGGAGCAGCACCAGGTGTACCTCAAAATGAGCTGTTAGTCTGGTGAAGCTACAACACAGGACTACTTGCATGCCAAACAACGGAAGCAGCATGCGATAGACAGGGTTAAGCAATCCCACAATCAACTGATCAGATCTAAGTTCTGTAGTCCTGCCACATCCAGTCTTGAATGGTGGTGGACACTTAAACAACTAAGAGGAGGAGGGTCCACAAATATCCCCATCCTCAATGATACATCAATGCAAAAGACTAGGCTGAAGCATTTGCATTGTGACGGAAATCACACCTGCCAGATGGAAATATATTAATTTCCTCATATGGAACACTACTTGAACCTCTTTTACTGGACATTACACATAACTTATTTAAGAAAAGACCACAGAGTTGAACAGCTGAAAACATGGTTGCACATTTGCATTCTGAGAGGCAGTTGAATAGAGAGACAATGGGATTGCTCACTGATTCAATTAACAAGATTGGTCTGGGCAATCACGACAATAAACATTCTTTGTCTGTGTAAGAGCCAGAGCTCCACATCCCACAGAGTGTGACTGGAGAGCTTTGAGAATCAACAACCTTCCCAGAAGATGCTGTTTCAAACAAAGAGATGGTAACATGATTTACCTGCTGGCCAGACTTTAGACTGTTTGAATTGTGCCTGACAGGTTTTTCTGGAGACTGCAACTGAACTCAAAGAAGAAAGCACCTTTCAGTCTGTCTCTCTCTCTAGCAAAGTCCCAGGAAAGCCATGGTGGCAGTGCAAGCCTCAAGACAGAGCACCTCTTCAGCCTTCTGGTGCCAGAGAAGCAAGTCAGAAATTGTGCACTGCGCCCCAGCAAGAACTCCAAGACCTTAGCTTCAACCAAGGGCTTTACAGCAAAAACAGACGGTAAATGAATTCCATTTATTGCCAACCCTACTTGAACCCCCTCCCCTAATTCTTTCTCCCCCTCTGTGTCTATTTTTGTGTGTGTGTTTATCTTGTCTGCATATTAGCGTGGTTCTGTTGCATATTATAGTAATTTTAACCCAGTTAAGAGTGATAAGGCTAATAAACTTACATCATTTTTACTTAAACCTATCAGTCTACTCTCGATCATCAGCAAAGGGATGGAAGGGGTCATCGACAGTGCTACCAAACGGCACTTGCTCAGCAATAACCTGCTCAGTGACGCGCAGTTTGGGTTCCGCTAGGGCCACTCAGCTCCTGACCTCATTACAGCCTTGGTTCAAACATGGACAAAAGAGCTGAACTCACGAGGTGAGGTGAGAGTGACTGCCCTTGACATCAGAGCAGCATTTGACTGAGTATGGCATCAAGGAGCCCTAACAAAACTGAAGTTAATGGAAATCAGGGGGAAAATTCTTCACTGGTTGGAGTAATACCTAGCGCAAAGGAAGATGGTTGTGGTTGTTGAAGGGCAATCAACTGAGCTTCAGGATATCTCTGCAGGAGTTTCTCAAGGTAGTGCCCGAGGCCCAACCATCTTCAGCTGCTTCATCAATGACCTTCCTTCAATCCTAAGGTCAGAAGTGGGATGTTCGCTGATGATTGCACAATGTTCAGCACCATTCGTGACTCCTCAGATACTGAAGCAGTCCGCGCAGAAATGCAGCAAGACCTGGACAATATCCAGGCTTGAGCTGAGAAGTGGCAAATAACATTCGCGCCACACAAGTGCCAGGCAATGACCATCTCCAACAAGAGAGAATTTAACCATCTCCCCTTGACATTCAATGGCAATATATGTTAATGACCTGGGTTTTGGTACACAAGGTATAATTTCAAAGTTTGCAGATGATACAACATTCAGAAATATAAGACAGGATTTTATTGCAGGCTTTGGGATCTTGATGTCAGAAGAAATGGGGGTCTCAAGCCCGCACTTGTCAGCAGCAGGACTGGCTCAGCTATTTTCCTGGAGATGGCCTCCTAATTGGCTACCTCCAGGCTTGTCGTCCAATTAAGGATGACAGGTAGGATGTAGATGTTGCTGGCCCAATCAGAGGGCCAGCAGCTCTAGAGCCTCAGCAGCCCTACTGAGAAAGATGGGTACTGCTGAAGCAGCTCAGAGAACGCATGGATAGATAGGTAAGCTAAAAATTAAAAAACAGAGGGGCTAAGCAGACAGACCCCTCTGGCGGCAGTGTTGGGGCTGTGGTGGCGGCCTTCCCTACCTGTGACCCCTTCTTTGGGTTATTGTCCCTACTGCTCCAATGGCCTCCCCTCCCTCCCCCGGACTGCTACAGGAGGCCGCCTCCATGAAGCTAGCAGCCTCCCCATGTAACACAATGGCCCCCCGCCACCAGCCAAATGCCAACGGGTGTGAGGAATCAACCCTAACTGGGTCATTCAATGCTTAAATTGGCTGCCTGCTCCATTTGGCCGGCAGCCACTCCACATCCAGTCCCACTGCTGGGAAACTTCCCTGGCAGTGGGACTGCATTGGGGAGCCATCCCAAGGTGGCTCCCTGCTATTTTCCCAGCACCTCCCCTCCCCCAACCACCAAGCCTGCCACCCTGGGACCTGGAAAATCGAGTCTATAGTAAATAATTCGGAGGATAGTAACAGATTTAAGTACGATATAGACAGACTGGTGAAATGGGCAGAAACATGGTAGACGATATTTAAATCAGAAATATGTGAAGTGAGACATCTTGGTAGGAAGAATGAGAGGCAATTTGAACTAAATGGTGTAATTTTAAAGGGGATGATAGTGTCATTAACTCTATTTCTCTCTCCACAGACGATGCCAGACCTGCTGAGTTTTTCCAGCATTTTATGCTTTTTATTTCAGTTTTTCAGCATTTTTCTTTTTTTTTTTACAAACCAAGGAAGTTGTGCTAAACCTTCATAAAATACTGGCTAGTCCTCAGCTGGAGTACTGTGTCCGTCTCTGGGCATCACACTTTAGGAAGAATGTCAAGGCCTTGGAGAATGGTATTAGGGATGAGGGACTTCAATTATTTGTAGGGACTGGAGAAGCTGGGCTTGTTGTCCTGAGAGCAGAGAAGGTTAAGAGATTTTGGTAGAGGTGTTCAAAATCCTGAATGGTTTGATAAAGTCAATAAGGAGAAATTGTTTATAATAGGGTTGGCAATCATAGGACACTGATTTAAGATGATTCGCAAAAGAAGGTGCAGAGGGATCTAGGTGTTCTAGTGCATGAGTCACAAAAAGTTAGTATGCAGGTACATCAGGTAATAAAGAAGGCTAATGGAATGCTACCTGAAGGGGGACAGTTAAACATCGTAAGTTCAGAGCTGTTTAAACAAAGAAGTTAGCAGTAGGGTTGATAACAATCAGTAATGTGGGCGGATCCCACAGTAGTATGGGCGGAGCCCAAGTGTACGTGCCTTGGCTGCGATTGGAGAAGTTGAAAACCACTGTGTATGTGTTTTTAAATGTGATTGGATAAGTTTGAAATGATGCATCATGATGTAATGTGAGGTATAAATGTTGCATGGTTCTTTGCCTCGGTGGAGAAGCCTCATGGCTTGGCCATCAGAAGTTATCTCCCCACCGCTGTGAAAAAAATAAAGACTGCTTGGTGATTGAACTACAGACGTCAGGGGTTGAGTGATTATTTCAGTCATTCCACCCAACAATTGGCATAGTCAGCAGGATACAGACAGACGGGGGACACGGATCGGAGAATGCTGAGTCACCGTGTGAGTACATTAAATTACCACACTAAATTAAGACGAGGTAGAAACCGTTCTGTGTCCGCCACCAGAGTATCCGAACCTGTAGGTTTGGTCAAGTGCCAACCAGTTAAAGGTATTGGACGAAACATTCACGGTTGTCTAGAGTAATAGTATATAACACATGTCTGGTATTAGTTGCAAGTAACGGTCCCGCCCTGGGAGGGAGCGTAAAAGGGACGTACCGCTAACAACGGCTAACCGAATAGGTTTAAGGATGGCCGTGGGTAAGAAGGAAGACATAGAGCTCGACTGGGGACCGGAGGTAAGGTACCTAGGTGATAAAAACTAGAAAGTAATTGCAAAAATGATTAGACAAGATTGGAAACCAAGCGATCCACCAGCAGAGCAAAAAGTGTGGTGGATCGCTTGGAAAGAAAGAACGCAGGAAAGAAACAAAAAGGAGAAAAAGCATTCACTAAGTTTATGGCAGAGCAACATAAAAAGACTATGTTTTCATGAAATTTCAAGTGAGTGAAAACAAGATACTGTGTCTTTTGATTCGAATGTGTGAAAGTTGGAAGCCTCCACGAATGAAATGAATGTCCTTGGGATGTGCAGCTTGTGTTCTGTAGAACTGACAGTTGTTAACTCTTTGTTGTCTGGCTTTAATGTTGAAAGCATGAGTTTTTTACTTCTATTTTTAAAATTGAATGAGTGGGGAAGTGATTGTTGTGTGTTCATTTCAATTTAAGATTGTACACTCAGGAATGGGATATAAACAATTCAATTATATTTTAAATTAAAGTTTTTATTTTTATTTTAAAGGTTGGTTTTTCAACTGTGAAAAGGCATAAGAAACAATTTTCTAAGAGATAAGCTTCAGCCTTGAAGGTCTGAAGATGTCTCACAGAAATCCAATTTGAAGTAAAAAAAACACTGCTATGGCAAAGATTAAAGTTTGTGTAAGAAGCTGGTGTTAAATCTTTTGTTGTAAGAATGTTTAATAACTTTACATGTCCTTTAAAAAAAAACTCGTGCTATTCTGTTCTGTGTTATAAGTTAATAAATGCAGGCATAAGAAATTGGAATCGATAAACAAAATTAAATTGATATGAGTGGTTATTTAAAGCACTCAAAGGGGAATTTATTTGACATTTAAGGGGACAATCAAATTTTTAGGAAACTGAAAATAAAGTCTAGGTTGTTCCTAAGTATAAAAAACAAAGTTTCTTTTGGGGAGATATTAAACGGAACATTAATAAAACATGTCACTCCAGCAAAACTGTTATTTGAATTTGGAATAATTTGATGTTGAAAATCCAGTGTAATTTAGCAAGTTACTTTTAAGAAATTAAAATGTCATCTAAGATAGAGGGGAAAAAAACAAACAAAATATGGTAATGCTTGGAATCAAATGGGAATTTTTGATTTCTGTTTCAAAGAACTATGACTGTACCATTTCTCCAGGCCTCATGAATGAAATAGAATTATAATGAATGGGAATCGGCAATTAGATTGGGCTGATGCAAGAGCTAATAAAGGAATTCTGGGGATAAACAATGGTGAAATTAGAATTCAAACAGTAAAATTAATATAGTGTGGAATTTCCAAGAAGCCTAGAACTTTCCAGTGAAAGTCAGGAAAGTGTAGATAAAACTGGCAATTGATAGTTTTCTCTTGGAGATATGAGTTTTTAAGAGAGCTACATTTGAAAGTCTGGCCATGACCCGAGACATCAGGACCCTGCAGGGGGAGGCAACTGAAACATCTCAGATAGACACCACCAGCTCCCCCCGACATTTTGATCTTTTGATAAGGTCACCTGAGAATTGAGAATGTGTGGCATGATATTGTGATACTGGTGTTAGTGCGCAAATGTGATTTGTTACAGCTAGAGCAACTGAACTAATGACAGGAAGGGTGATGAGACTGCCAAGGAATATCGACAGGTAGTGAAGAACTAGGGCCAATACGAGACCATATTCGGAACCACGTGCGACCGTTAGACAATCAGTTAGGGGAGCTACGACAAGAGATAAAGGAACAGTAAACCATAAGGGATCAGGAAGCTCAGAATAAGGAATCAGTAAAACCCATACCAAAGGTTGGGGAGCGCGTGTTCATCCAGGTGGCACCAGGACGGACAGGTTTTGCCCCACGATGGATCAGATCTTACAAGGTGATCATGACAATTGATATGGGCGCACGCATAGACATGAAGGTAAAGGCAGGTGGAAGCACTGGTCTCAGTTGAAGAAATATATTGAAAATTCATAATCTTAGGATAATGGGCCTCGAGCCTAGTATCCCAAACAATATGGTTCAGAAATAACACAAACCTATGAACTAACTGCAACAAAGTTTTACCCCGACTCCTAGGAGCTCGCAAAGGAATCGGTAAGAGGAGAACTTTGAATTAAACTAACCGCTGGTGTTTTATCCTGATCATATAGGTAATGGAATAAGAGTTTGGCATCTAGCGCTCATGATGACTGCTGCTGTTGTGGCTGTCAATGCGTTGAAGGAGGATGACAGACTGTATAATAAGATAGAGAGGGAGAGCGCCTAATACAGTCCATGAGAGTAATCGGGCAAGAAGCACCAACCGCAACGGTTACCCCCACATCTGAACTACCAACTCAGCAGTCACAAGTGACTGATCTCCCTTGCCCTATCTTAACTTCAGGACCAGAAAATGGACTAGTATTACTTACGGAAGGTAAACAATTGTATGACAACATAAGACATGAAATTGTACCAGTCATAGTTAATCTTACCATGTTACGGTTGCCCGAATATTGTAAGACCTTTACACATTTAGTACGGTTGTACGGTAACCTGATGAATGTTATGATAAAACAAGCAGCTGATGCAACTGGTGCCACGTGCTTCAGAGGACATGCAGCGTTCCATTGCAATAAGGGAGGCATAGTCAATGATATAATAATCAGGGATTTCCCTGATAAATACCCTCGACATACAGATGGTACAATCAGAGATGGAACGATTAAAGGGGGTAATACAGGGACTGATGCAGAAGTAATCAGGCAGCTCAGGAAGGGATTATAGTTGGACAGCAGGCAGCTACAAATTTGCTCCAGGGAATACGAGTTATAGAAAGCCATGTGCATACAATTAATCAATTAAATGATAGGGAATACCAGGATGCTAAGGATGGGTTCAAATGGGAATTGTGCCACGCCTATGTTCAATGGGTGACGGGTCAATTACGGCAGAGTTTGGCACAGATACATCAAGGAGAGGTACCGGACTGGGTTAACGCTCATACCTCCATAATTTAGCCCAAAGTCCAGGTTTGCTAGGTACCTGTACCCTTAAAGGAATGACCAGGGTCTACTCGATGGTCCACGAGTGCATCGTGGAGGTCAAGCAGATGGTGGGGGTGGTACTTATGATCCCGGTAGTCACGCAAAATGCACACCCATATCCCCTGTATCGGGTCGAAAACATTGGCCTGATCCGAGACGACGAGTACCTCAGATGTTACCCCATCAACGCGTATGCTCTCTGGAAGAATGGAATGGTAAGGGGAGCATCGTTGAGAGGGTGCCACCGAAAAGGGAGTATCACAATATGTCCACATCCCTTGGGTACAGGTACAAAGGATGTGGCTGCAACAAACTGAAGGCTGCATGCTAGAAATATCGCATGTAGACCACCACTACACCCGTTCAGCATATAGGGGTCAAGGAGAGTATTGTGTCACCAATACCGAAGTCAAGTACCAAAATGCAAGCCTCACCTGTACGTTTAAGCACAAACATGGTCTGAGCAACTATGGAACTGGGGAATGAACATTAACATCCACCCATGGATTCGAATAATAGCCCATGTATTAGTCGTGATACAGCTTGTTCTAGCGTTAGCATGGGCAGCTACCACATGTAGAATGTATAAAAGATGAGAAAACAAGCGAAGGGCAAGGATTATTTTACAAGAGCAGCAGAGGTTACTATCCGGGAACTTAGTGAAGGGCAGCGCCGAGTCACCCGAACCAAGTGACTGATCACCACAGTGGGGCAGGGGATACGGGGCGAGCAGGAGTAGGACAGGGGGAAAATGTAGAGCCGAGTGTTAATAATTGGTTAACTTGGGCTTACGCCAAGTACCAAAAGGGGGGACTGAAGGTGAACATTTAAACATCGTAAGTTCAGAGCTGTTTAAACAAAGAGGTTAGCAGTAGGGTTGATAACAATCAGTAGTGTGGGCGGATCCCACAGTAGTATGGGCGGAGCCCAAGTGTAAGTGCCTTGACTGCGATTGGAGAAGTTGAAAACCACTGTGTATGTGTTTTTAAATGTGATTGGATAAGTTTGAAATGATGCATCATGATGTAATGCGAGGTACAAATAGCGCATGGTTCTTTGTCTCGGTGGAGAAGCCTCATGGCTTGACCAGTAGCGGTTATCTCCCCACTGGTGTAAAAAAAAAGACTGCTTGGTGATTGAACTACAGACCTCAGGTGTCGAGTGATTATTTCAGTCATTCCACCCAACACTACCCTTTATTACGAGAGGACATTGCTTGACTAGGAGCCAATGTATGTCAGCAAGCACAGGTGTGATAAGGGAATGGGATTTTGTGTGAGTTAAAACATGGGCAGCAGAGCTTTGGATGACCTCAAGTTTATGGAAAGTAGAATGTGGGAGATCAGCCAGGAATGCATTGGAATAGTCGAGAGGTAACGAAGGCATGAATGAGGGTTTCAGCAGCGGATGAGCTGAGACAGGACGAAGTTGGGTGATGTTACAGAGGTGAAGATAGGCAGTCTTAGCGATAGCATGAATATGAGGTTGGAAGATCATCTCGAGGTCAAATATGATGCCAAAGTTGTGAACAAACTAACATAATCTCAAACTGTTTCCAGCGAGAGAATGGAATTGGTAGCTAGACAGCAGAGTTTGGAGCGGGGATGAAAACAACAGCTTTAGTCTTCCCAATATTTAATTGGAGGAAATTTCTGCTCATCCAGTACCAGATGTCGGATAAACAGTCGGATAATTTGGCAATGGTGGAGGAGTAGAGAGAAGTGGTAGAGCTGAGTGACATCAGCATACATGTGAAAACAAACGCCGTGTTTTCGAATAATGTGGCCGAGGGGTGGCATGTAGATGCGAAAGAGGGGGCCAAGGATAGATCCTTGGGGGACATCAAAGCCACTGTAAGTGATTCTCAGGTTATGATTAGATAGATAAGAATGGAACCAGGTGAGAGCAGTCCCACTCAGCTGGACGACAGGGGAGAGGCATTGGAGGAGTATGGTGTGTTCAACCGTGTCAAAGGCTGCAGACAGGTCAAGGAGGATGAGGAGGGAATATTTACTTTTGTCACCGTCACATAGGATGTCATTTGTGACTTTCATACTACTGTGGTAGGGGTGGAAACCTAATTGGAGGAATTCAAACATGGCGATTCAGGAAAAATGAGAATGGATTCGGGACATGACAATATGCTCAAGGACAATTTGGAGAGGAAAGGGCTTGGAGATGGGACAATAGTTTGCAAGAGTGGTGGAGTCACGGGTTAGTTTTTTAAGGTTAGTACCATTCAAAAGAGAATTGGACAAATACCTGAAGTGAAATAATTTGTGGGGCAAAGAGCAGGGCAGTGGAATTAGTTAGATAGCTCTACCAGGTATGATGGGTCGAATGCCCTCCTGTGCTGTATTCTTGTATGACTCATTTTTTTCTCATTCCAAATGCTACAATTTTTGATTTTAAAAAGTGACTTATATTCATGCATCTCATTCTCAAAACGAAACTTAATTGGGGCTGTGTTTTGTGTGTGATTTCTTTAATTATAAACCCAACCAACCTCCAATCCACTATTATGTCTTGTGGTCGTGATGGTGACTGACCATTACGATAGGCCCCCAATAGAAGGGTGGCCATATTGTTTGATGGGCGCAGATCCGCGAGGCCAGGGCGGAAACCGGAAGCTGCGCGAAGTTCGCGCGCATCGGGTGCTTTAAACGGTTGTCAAGGTTACCAACGGACAAGCTCGGTTGCGAGAAAAGCAGGTAGGAAAAACCGTCCGACACATTATGGGGAGAGGGGTCGGGAATACATATGGAGGAGTGAGCAATAATATAGGCAGTTAAGTGCGTTACTTCAACTGTATTACAGTCAGAAGATAGTTGCTGCCCTGTGCGACTCACCTTCCCTCCTATCTATTTAGCCTCCCAAATGCCCCAGCTTTTTCTGCCGTTTTAAGATTTTTTAATCTGCTTGGATTTTTGATATCCTCCTGATTCTGTGGTCCTGCTGGTTCAAACTGCTCACCCTGGTGTTTTTACATCTGTTGCTTTCCAATCGTCTCTAGTTCCTTACCCTGAGTATTGCATCCTCCCTGCCTATTTTGTGTTAGCTGTATCCTATTGGCATATGATGTATAGTGTCCACCACTTCAAACCCCCACATTTAAAATGGGTTTAAAAAAATTCTTTCACAGGTTGTGGACATTGCTGGCTATGTCAACTTTTATTGTCCATCCCTAATTGCCTTTGAGAAGGTGGTGATGGCTGTCGCTTATATTGCCCAAGATGTGATAACCATTAACAGTTTGCATTAACATTAATTTCAAAGTTGCTGCATAAGTACTCTTTATTTTGGGCCAGAACAGCTCACTTGTATGAGTGAAGTACACACGAAAATGGTTGCATGTTTTCTTTAATATGTTCATATTTAACAAAAATAACACCATGCACAATATATCTTGGCTTTAAAATTCATTGTGAGATGCAGCAAAAAACTAATGGACAAATCAAGGGTGTAGTCACTAATAAAAACAGCCTCCAGCTTATATTTTTATAGATCCTTCAATATAACATGTTCCAAGGTGCTTTCTAGTATGAATAACATGGAAATTAGGGGAGATAGAGGAAGGCATAGTTAAAGAGTTAGATTTTAAGATGGATTTTGAAATTAGAGTGTGGGGACAAGATGCCTACAGGCTTTGCCCCTGTGGGGAAAGAACCGTCCAGCAGAGCAGAGGATGTAAATTGGGATGTAGGGCAGAAGCAGGTTGCAAAGTTAGGACTGGTGAAGATGTGAAGTGATTTAAAATTGATGTTCTGAGTGATGGAAACCAGAAGTAGTTCTTGAGTATTTAGTTTCTAAAAAACAGGTAAAGGATGGTATAACATACTTGCTATTATGCTTAATAACCAAGGTACATTGATAGATAGAAATACATAGAAGTTGCAGCATGGAAACATGCCATTCAACCCAACCAATCTGTGTTGGCATTAACTCTCCACATGAGCAAACAGTCCTTAATCACATTTACCCATCCTATTCCCATATCCACTATCCCTTCATTCACCTATTCAGTTTAATCTTGAGTGTCACCATAAATTCTGTTTCAACCACTATTCCTGGAAGTGAATTCCATAATTTTCTGTGTAAAGATGTTTCTCATGCTCCCTGTTCTAAATCTATTCCTTTAAACTTGTATCTGTGACCCCCTTATTCTCCAAGCAGAGAGCCAGCATAAACAGTAGGCTGAATGGTTACAGTACAGAAGGAGACCATTCTATGGGGGGATGTTATGTTCTGTCCCGTGGTGGTGGGGGGTCTGGGGGGCATATAATTGGGTGGGATGGTAGTAGGGTGGATCCTGCCACCTTCCCACCTCTGCCAAAATTAAGTCCAGGGCAGGAAGGTCTGTGAATGACCTTCCCGCCCTGCTGCCAATTACGGGCCTTATCCTGCAGCAGCCACAATTAGCCCAGCCACACGGGAAGCACGGCAAGAAAAACCGTGTGGGTTGCTTGCCAACTCTGGACAAGGGTTTGGGAGAGGCTGAGAGCCACCTTCCTGCCTTTTTTGCCGACTCCCCTACACCCGTCTCCCCTGTGACCCCCCCCACCCCGTGAGACCCCTCCCACCCTGACCTACCTATGCGCTGGGTCCAGCGCCATGGGTGGGTGCTCCCTCTGATTGGCTGGCAGCTCTCAGAGGCTAATACCTCTGCCGCTGTCTAGTTAAGTGCCTGATTGGCTCTTGATTTGGCGGGCTTCCCACAGAAGGGGTGACACGGGGTTCTCGCCAGCGCCTTTGCTGGAGGTCGAGATGCCTGTCGCCCGGGTAAAATCCCAGCCTATGATTCTATGAAACAGTCTACTTCTGATTGTTTCACTGTATTAAACATTTCTATTATATAATCCACTGTCTGTGTAACTTGAATGAAAAAGTGACTGTATCGGTGCCGCTTCCTGCTCTTGCTCCGAACTGGAAAACTTCTTCAACTTGGCTTCCATTTCCACCCTTCTCTCACCTTTACATGGACTATTTCCGACACTTCCCTTCCCTTCCTCGACTTCTCCGTCTCCATCTCTGGGGATCGGCTGTCTCCTAATACTCATTATAAGCACACCGACTCATACGGCTACCTTGCTACACTTCCTCACACCCTGTTTCCTGTAAGGACTCCATCCCATTCTCCCAGTTTCTCCGTCTCCGACGCATCTGTTCTGATGATACAACATTTCACAACAGTGCTTTTGACATGTCTTCCTTTTTCCTCAACCGTGGATTCCCCCCCACTGTGATTGATAGGGCCCTCAACTGTGTCCAACCCATTTCCCGCACTTCTGCCCTCACCCCTTCCCCTTCCCTCACAAAACTGCGACAGGGTTCCCCCTTGTCCTCATTTTCCACTCCACCAGCCTCCACATCCCAAGGGTCATCCTCCGCCATTTCCACCACCTCCAGCGTGATGCCACCACCAAACACATCTTCCCCTCCTCTCCCCTGTCAGCATTCCGAAGGGATGGTTTCCTCCGCGATACCCTGGTACTCTCCTCCATTACCCCCTGACACCTAGTCCCCTTCCCACGGCACCTTCCCATGCAATTGCAGGAGGTGTAATACCTGCCCTTTTATCTCCTCACCATCTAAGGCCCCAAGCACTCCTTCCAGATGAAGCAGCGATTTGCTTGTACTTCCTTCAATTTAGAATACTAGATTCGCTGCTCACAATGCAGTTGCTTCGATATTGGGGAGACCAAGCGCAGATTGGGAGACCGCTTTGCGGAACACCTCCGTTCAGTCTGAAAGCATGACCCCGAGCTTCCGGTCGCTTGCCATTTCAACACCACCGCCCCCCCACCAGCTCTCATGCCCAGACATCTGTCCTGGGCCTGCTGCAGTGTTCCAGTGAATATCAACACAAGCTTGAGGAGCAGCACCAGATCTTTCGATTAGGCACTCTACAGCCTTGCGGACTGAACATTTGAGTTCAATAACTTCAGAGCATGACTGACCTTTTTAAATATTTTTTATTTTATTTTTTAACCAAGTGCCTGTTTTTCATGTAGACAGAGCTGCTCATTTTTCTGCTATTAACACTCCCTCTAGACTAATGCTTCGTCTTTCACCACAAGCATTAACGCACTCTTTGCCTTTGTCCCAGGACAGCTTTGTTATTTAATCTCTCCTGCCCTCTGTCCTATCACACACATTCCCTTTTGTTCTCTTTTCCCCCCTCTCCCTCCACCCCCATCTTTCACTTGCTTAAAACCTAATTCTTTTCTAACCTTTGCCAGTTCCAATGAAAGGTCACAGACCTGAAAGGTTAACTCTGCTTCTCGCTCCACAGATGCTGCCTGACCTGCTGAGTATTTCCAGCACTTTCTGTTTTTTTATTTCATTGCAACACAGGCAGCTTCCACCAAAAGTCTTGAGTGCTGCCATGGAAGGTCAGACTGCTGTCATCATTGCTTTGGATACCAGTGTTCAAAGGGGCTTTGAGGGCATCGCAGCACTCTAGAAATTTCTAACAAATTGTTAGGATTGCTGAGGAGAAAAGCAGTTGCTCCATAGAATAAGCACCTGCTCCTCTCAAGATGACATCATTCATGCTCCCATCTCTGCTACTCTGCCATTGCCCTTGCTGTTGCCTCCCAGCCAGCCCAGACTGCTGCTGCCCAGGCTGTGATGGTGTATTCTGAAGTCAGCCCTTCTAGACCCAGAGCTGCTCAAGGACAACCTCCAACGCTATTTACAATCTTCTCAACTAAAGGTCAGCAGCTTTCTATCAGCCATGTTATAGACACTCAGGGAACCACGAAGACAGGGAAAGGCACATGGAAGAGGCACTAAGGGAATATACAAGGGTGTGTTTTTTATGTGGAAGAGATCGGAGAGAAGAGCAGAACTTCTTCAAGGTAGGCATTCCTGGAAGAGATTTCCACAGATGCTGCCAGACCTGCTGAGTGATTCCAGCATTTCTTATTTTTATGTGTTTTTTATGTACATTACATTGTTATTTAATTTATAAATTTGGTTTGGAATGTGCATTTTGTATTGGCTTTCATTTTTGCATTACTGGAAAAGAGGATGATGTGATGGTCAGTTATAGAGGAAAGGCAAGGAATGTGAGACTGCTAGTGAATGGGGAATTGTTGAGTTTACTGATATTGCTCAGGAATTATTTGATCATCTCAGTTGTATGATCTCATGGGTTACACAAAGAGAGACGAAGTCTGACTAGCTTTAAGAAACCTTATTGTAGTACTTAGTGGTTACATCATCAGCAAAGTGAACAACAACAACACCTGGGCTCTCCTCCCTCTTCCTCCGTGCTGGAGGAGGGAATTCAAGCCTTTCTTATAGTTCTTCTTACAAATCAGTGACACCCCATTTATGTTCCCAATTGGTTTACAAACTTTGCAGTTTCTTGGTGTCAGGGCCTGATTGGGGTACTGCCTTGTCACCCTCTCCTCAAGCAGTTTCTCATCCCCCTATCTCCTTGGAACGTTGGGCTGATTGTTGTACAATAGGCTACTATTCGGCAGGCTGCAGCTGTCCTGTTAGTTTTTGCTCGTTAGTCTATTTCTACTGATAAGCTGTCTGTGCAGCCCTGAAGCTATGAAGTTATTTCTGATAAGCTGTCTCTGCAGCTCCGAGGTTAGTTTGTTAGTAATACATGATTGATTAATTATTTCATCTTAAATGTCCCCGTATTATTCTGTTCTCAAATTCTGTTCTCACAACATACAGCCCCAGCAGAAATGGGATATCTATGCTTCAGCCTCCCTTTGCTTCTTCTTCCTCTTCATGTTCCTCCACTTGCTCCTCCTTTATTTCCTCTTCATCCATTTCCATGTGCTCTTGCTCTTCAGCTTCTTGCCTGGTGGGTGCTGGAAAAGGCTGATCCCTCATAATGGCCAGTTTGTGCTACATGCAGCATACCACTACTAATCTTGAGACCCACTCAGCTGATGATTGCAGGGCTCCTCCAGAATGATCCAGGCTAGCAGATAGTGCTCTATAATATCCCTTGTGACAGCATGATTTTTTTTACTGTATGGCTATATGCACGTATGTGGATTCCAGACTGGAGGCATGAGCCCTGTCATGAGTGGATAACTGTTGTTGCGCAAAGAGTGGCTACTTGTTGATTTACTTTGGTATTTGAAATAAAGTTGGCACAGAATGAACGTATTGTCACTGTTGCCAGGATGCTGGGCATTAATTTCTATTATGTGTTACCTGTGGTCTCGCACCAGCAGCACACTGAGGGATTGCAATCCTTGTTGATTTCAGGTATTTAGCTGAATTCACATCTGGTGCATGGAATATGCATGCAGTCAATGCCACTTTGTACCATGGGGAAGCCTGCAATCCTAGCAAACACTTGTGCTCATTCCACCTGTTTGTCTCTGGCAAGAGGGAATGAGATGAAGTTGTCTCTCTTTGCATAAAGTGTCTCATTGACCCCTCTTATGCAGTAGTGCACTGCAAACTGAGCGATGTTGCTTATATTTCCAGTAGTAGCCTGGAAGGCCATAGATGCATAAAAGTTCAGATCCACAGTCACCTTGAGAGCCACAGGCATTGCAGTTCTTGCCCTGCTCTGTGAATGGAGTTAGAGTTGTTACAGTGCGGCACAGTGGCGCAGTGGTTAGCACTGCAGCCTCACAGCTCCAGCAACCCGGGTTCAGTTCTGGGTACTGCCTGTGCGGAGTTTGCAAGTTCTCCCTGTGACTGTGTGGGTTTCCACTGGGTGCTCCGGTTTCCTCCCACAGCCAAAGACTTGCAGGTTGATAGGTAAATTGGCCATTGTAAATTGCCCCTAGTGTAGGTAGATGGTAGGAGAATGGTGGGGATGTGGGAGGGAATATGGGATTAATGTAGGATTAGTATAAATGGGTGGTTGTTGGTTGGCACAGACTCTGTGGGCCGAAGGGCGTGTTTCAGATACAGAGCTGTATCTCTCTAAATAAAAAAATAAATAAAATAAAAAGTTGGCAGATTTCAGACATGATCTCTTTCGTGAAGTGCAGACATCTCAAACATTGGTCATTGCTGAAGCTCAGGCAAGAGAATTGCTGCTTAAACACTCTCTGCAGATATGGCCTTCTGCTGAGAGCCCTTCTCCCCCTCCTCCTTCCTCTTCTAGCAACTTGTCCTATTTGAGGTTTTCAGAAGAGAACTGGATAATTATCTGAAGAGAAATAATTTGCAGGGCTACTGGGAAAGGCGAGGAAATGGGACTAGGTGAGTTACTCTTCCGGAGACCCAGCACGGACACGTCATGCCAAATGGCCTCCTTCTGTGCTGTAACCATTCTATGATTCTGCAATGCCTCTCTTCATTCTCCCAGTCATGCTCAATTCCAAGGGGAAGGCCTACTAGGCTACCCATTTCTGCAAGCAACTGATTTGTGCACAACATCGAACAGGAGTAGGTTACTTAGCCTCTTGATCTTGTTCCGCCCGCCATTCAGTGAGATCATGGTTAATCTGTGACCTAACTCAATACACCTGCCATTGCCCCATATCCCCTAACACCTTTGATTAACAAAAATCTATTAATCTCAGTTTTAAAACTAACAATTGAGCTAGCATTAATTGCTATTTGAGAGTTCCACACTTCTGTCACCCTTAGCATTTAAAGTGTTTCCTAATTTCACTCCTGAAAGGTCTGGCTCCAATTTTTACACTATACCCCCTCGTCCTAGACTCCCCAAGCAGTTTCTCTCTATCTAACCTATGTTTCCCTTGTTATCTTGAGAACTTTGTTTAAACTACCCTTTAACCTACTAAATTCCACAGAGTGGCCCACAGTCAGTCAGACCTGCAACATATAACATATTTTTCCGAAGCAGCACAACTCTCCGGACTAAAAATCAGTTTAAAGAAAACTGAAGTCCTGCATCAGTCTGCACCCCAAGAAGAGTATAGAGCACCAAGCATTGTCATCAAGGGAACTGAGCTGAATGTTGTCGAGCAATTTACTTATTTGGGGAGCGTCATCTCTTTGATGCCATCATAGACAAGGAAGTGGACAATAGGCTCTCAAAAGGAAACAGTACAATAGGCAGACTCGACAAACCAGTGTGGAGCAACCATCGCCTCAGAGCACAGACCAAACTCAGTGTACAAAGCCGTAGTCATGTACACCTTCTAGAGTGCTTCCATCAGTGCTGCATCCACAGCATCCTCAAGATCTGCTGGCGGAGCCGCATCACAAACATTGAAGTCCTGGAAACTGCCAACATCACCAGTATCGAGGCCATCCTTCTGTAAAGCCAACTGTGTTGGGTGGGTCACGTTGCCCGGATGGATGACAGTCGCCTGTCCAAGATCGTGTTGTATGGAGAGCTGACGACTGATAAAAGGAACAGATGGGCGCTATGCAAACATTTCAAGGACTCCCTGAAGAAGTCCCTCTTTGTGTGCCACATCGGCCATCACCAGTGGGAAGCGCAAGCCATAGATCGTGATGCCACATCAAGAGGGCTACAGCCACCTTTGAGACTGATCAAAGAACCAGTATGAAAGTGAAATGGAGGGGAAAGATAGATCCAATTGCCCCCAACAGTGACTACGCCTTCACACATACCCGCTGTGGGAGAATCTGACTGTCACTGATAGCCACCAGGGGGCCTGCAACTGATGTGTACAACCTTCCCAAAATCTTCATCCACGAAGAAATGCCAAGAGGAAACTACACCAGTTTCCCAAGTGGTAATCAATACCATTTCAAATATGGTTCAGATTTCAACAAAGGGTCTGCTTTCATTAGTGACAATGCAGTTTACATGCCAAAATCTTTCACATTTGTGCTCCAAGGTGTAATGCCTAATGCTGTTCATATTGCATATAATGAACATATAATTTCTCGTCAGCGAGCTGTGGAAAAGCGAATTTGGTAAAGTTGACAAACTGGTCAGCTACATTAAAAAGATCATCAAATACTGCCTTAGCTGCAAGCTTAGAAAGAAGCAATACATTTCAAATGTTCCCCAAGTTCAGCCACAAGATATCTCCCTTCCTCCAGAGCCAGTAATTACACGTTGGAATTCTTGGTTTCAGGTAGTACAGTATCATGCAGCTCACCTGAAGTACTACTCAGACTTCATCTAAGAGCTCACACTGACATTGAAAACACAGGTTTTAACAGACATTGTACCCCTTCTAAATGAAGCACAGCTTAATGAGGAGGTTCAGTTTGTTGCCAAGAATGCTACAGAACTGATGGATTTAGTCATTTCATTTGAATCTGGACACGTCCAGATTCCACAAAGCTTACAATAAAGTAATGGATGTACTCTTCAGGGCTGAAGCACAGTCAAACAAACAACACTCTGATGCTGAATTAAATTCTTTGTGCTTAACAGGTGTTTTGTTGCATGGCAAAGAAGCTCAAACAATACTACCGTTGTGAAGAAAAAGACAAGCGATGAAGGAAAAGTGGCTGAGATTTCAACAACCTTCTGCAGCATTCCTGAAAGCTGTGCGTATTTTTGACCTGCACAAATGCATCTGTTGATGATGGATTTAAACTCGTTTGTGATGCCTGATTTTGATGAGAACTGTAGGCTTGGATATTCCTGCTTAAAAAGCATTGCAAAAGAAGCAGATTGTACTTTGCCTGTGCTGCAGTTTTGGAACTCTGGAATCTAGAATCTCCCACCTTGCAGATTAGCACGGCGCTGTCTGACAATTCCGAGAAGCTCTGTGGACGCAGAGAGAGCTGTGTCTAAATACGGAGAGGTGTTCACAGTGCAGAGACAGGGAATGAAGAAAGAGACAGTTGCACATTGCTCCATGTTCACATTCAGCCACTGACTTCAGTGAGTAAAGAATGTAACCTGTTTATAGTCAGCTTTTTACGAGTAAACAGTAAAAGCCATTTGAAACCAGAAAGCTCCCTTGTCTTTTTATTTGTTTCAAATAGATAATTTTCATGGTTTGTTGGACACTGAAATTTACGATTTAATATGTGAAATCGTGAAATTCACGATTCTTATTGGTAGGGCTGTCTGAGATTAAGACAAGGTGGAGGGTGGAGCTCCCAAATGACGGTGCTAAGGTAAAATCAGTATTGCATAGTGAATAATGTCATGATCTGTCTGCTTTGCATGGTTCTGGTGGACGTTAGGTGTGCGCGTGTAACCCGCTTTGCAAATGTTTCTGTTGCACTTCGCGTTGGAAGTATGCGCACATATCATGGGTATTTTTGAATGTAAGGGAGTCTCGTATCGCCCAAAAACAGGCATTACAGAGACCAATTTCTCCCTCACTATCTCATAGCCTCTGTCTCAATCCTTGTTCTGTTACATTTGTGTTTATAGAGATGACATTAGCAGTTGCATTGATTTGGCATGTTGTAAGTTCCAAAGCATTTTCAGAAGGATCTTGTGGCATTCACGTCCCATTGCTGAACTCATATACATGGTCTAAAAATGAACATTTTACTTAATTTTTGTATGATACTATAACCTGATGTTGCAGTTATAATCGAGATATGTTATGCTTGGCAGAAAGGATTTTAAGAAAAAGTTACTGTAGGTTATTATTTTGAATCTTAATTACTTAGTGGAATTTAGTTAGAATAGTAGATCTAGAATAACGGCATTAAATTTTAGTAATCGCGATAATACAAGATGCCAATTCTCGGAGCAAAGAGCAGTAGAGTTTTTATTTAAATAGTTGATGTTCAAATTAAATGAAATAACAGGTTTACTCCAACTGAAGAACTAGAAGCAAAAGAAAAAAGCTGGCTGTACTTCAGCAATTATACATGTTTAACATAATTTTGGACAAAGACTTTGGGCCGAATTTTATAACAGACGTTGGTCCTGTCATCAGGACTGGAATTGACATAAGGCATGTCTAGGTCAGGAGTGGCTGGCCAGTTAAGCTTAATGAACCATGATCTACTAATTGCATGGTTGGGATTGAGCCTGGAGCTGGGAATCTGCTATCAGGTGACACCTCGGCAGGTACTGGCACCATTTTTAAAGGGCTGCCAGCCCTGTATTGAACTCTGCATGCTGAAGGTCTGGAAGCGGAGGTGGTCATAGTGGATATTTAGAGATGGCTGATAGGAAACTCCGGGCAGCCCATAATGCCCCCTCCCCCTCCCTCCCTCCTATAGTGAGGATGGGAGAGTGACCTATTTCCAAGCCCAGCAATGTACTGCTGGCAAGTTAACTATTTCAAAGAGTGATGGTATGTTTTAAATACAGGACTGACTTTAATGTTTTTATCATGCTGTAATGCATTTTTATATCAATTCATATAGATTTATTGTTTGAAGACTCGTAATAGTGTTTTACTAGTAACTGCTCCTTCACATAATACATACTGTTCAGTAACTGTTGTACTATTTGTTAATTTCAGAAACTACTTTTAGCAGCATGGAATGGATGCATGTAGTAATCATCATAGTGGTGAAACTGTTGCTTTCTAAATCAGAGCAAATATTGAATTTTAAAGGTACAGTATTATCTTTCATCCCATTTCATTGCATAGCTTATCTGTGCATCTTGTATAGTGCTTAAAATTTCAAAAGTGGAGGGAAACTTGCAGTAAATTTTGATGTATGGGGCATATATCAAAATTTGATATGGGGTCATTAATGCAACCTGTAAAAGTGCTTCAGTTTATCAGGAATCTTTGTATTATCAGTCACTGAATGGATTTCACTGCCCAGTGTGCACAGCTGCCCATATTATAAGTTCCAGTTGCTGTCAGCATTTAGACTATGTACATGCACTGTATGCAAGGGATATCTGTTGGCCAGAACATCAGGAGAACCTTACACTCTTCGTTTGAATATTGACATGGAATATTTTATGTCTACCTGCGAGGCCATCATAGTTCAATGTCTCACCTGGAAGGTAGTACCTCTGACTGATTAGTGCAGCACTGCACTGAAGTGTCAGCCTAGATAATGTGCTCAAGTCCTGTAGTGGCGTTTGAATTCATGGCCTCCTGATTGAGACGAGTGCTACCACTGAGCCAAGGTTGACGCCTTCTTGGGCTGAGGTTAGCTAGGAGCTCTGCAGGTGTGACCGCTAACACAGTGGCCTGGTGTTGTAGGGCCAGGATCGCTTTATTGGCCCCATCCAGTCTTGCAAATCCTTGAGAAGATAGGGCTCAGACAGTTCAGAAATCCACCCAAAAATAATTATTTGTAAGATTGTTTTCTGTTTACTACAATCGTTTCGGTAAATAATGAAAATAAGTTCAGCAATGAGTTAACCAGGGCACTTATTACAAGCCTTAGTCATAAATGGGCGGCGCAGTGGTTAACACCGCAGCCTCACAGCTCCAGCCGGGTTCAGTTCTGGGTCCTGCCTGTGCGGAGTTTGCAAGTTCTCTGACTGCGTGGGCTTCCGCCGGGTGCTCAGGTTTCCTCCCACAGCCAAAGACTTGCAGGTTGATAGGTAAATTGGCCATTGTAAATTGCCCCTAGTGTAAGTAGGTGGTAGGAGAATGGTGGGGATGTGGTAGGGAATATGGGATTAATGTAGGATTAGTATAAATGGGTGGTTGTTGGTCGGCACAGACTCGGTGGGCCGAAGGGCCTGTTTCAGTGCTGTATCTCTAAATAAATAAATTCTGTATTAGTTTAAGTATTTTGGTCTAAGAATAAGCAAAGCGCTCCTGCTTATATTTTTCTCTGGTGCCTATAATGGGACATTAATTGGCCTTTTTACCTGTTCACCATGAACGAGTTTCACTAGTATGATTATTTTACAGTAAGTATGAGTACATAAAGAAACCTCCACTTGCGTTTTACAGTTGGCATTGTAGGATTACATTTTGAGACAAAACTTTTGGATGAAGAACATTTGATTGAGAATGGGTTGGAGATCCGATTGCTGAGTTTACCAGTGATTAATGTTAAATGATCAGAAAATCTGCAGGGCTGTGGATTGAGTGTGTTGACCTCTGGACCCGATTTAAAAAAAAAAAATAAAAATTGAGGCTTCTGTTGAGCAAAGCTTCATGTCTGGGTTGGAGCCTTGTAAAATTTATCTTACTGTATTAATAAAATTTTAAGTAATCCTATAGAGTGAATAGGACATTGAACAGGTGGAACCCATCCAGGGAACGGGCTATTTTAGATTTGGTAATGTGTAATGTGGCAGGATTAATTAATGATCTCAAAGGATCCTCCAGGGAAGACTGATCATAACATGACAGAATTTCACATTCAGTTTGAGGTTGAGAAACCTAGGTCTGAAACTAATGTCCGAAACCTAAGTAAAGGCAATTGCAAATCTATGAAGTCAGAGTTGGCTAAAGTGGGCTGGGAAAATAGATTAAAAGGTAAGATGGTAAATGAGCAGTGGCAGACATTTAAAGATATATTTCAAAATTCTCAAAAAATGTATAATTGAGAAAAATGTGCTCTACGAGAAGGATGGACCATCCGTGTCCAGCTAAGGAAGCTGAGAATTTATCAAATTCAAAGAAAAGGCGTTCAATGTTGTGAAGATTAGTGGCAAGCTGGAAGATTGGGAAAATTTTAGAAACCAGCAAAAGATGACAAATCAGTTTTCACTTTTTTTTTGTGTAAATATCGAGAAATAAAAATGAACCGTAAGAGTTTCTACAAGTATATGCAAAGAAACGGAGTGACTAAAGTAAATGTTGATACCTTAGAGGATGAGTTTGGAGAATTAATGGGAAACGAGGAAATGGCAGAGACTTTGAACTAATATTTGGTAACTGTCTTCACGGTAGAAGATACTAAAAGTATCCAAATAATGGTAGAAAATCAGAGGGCAAAAGGGAGGGAGGAACGTGGAACAATTATCAATAAAGAAAAAGTACGCGGTAAACTAATAGGGCAAAAAACTGACAGGCCCTCTGGGCCTGATGGCCTGCATCCTAAGGTCTTAAAAGAAGTGGCTACAGAGATGGGGAATGCATTGGTTGTAATTTTCCAAGTTCCCTAGATTCTGGAAAGGTCCTATTAGATTGGAAAACTGCAAATGCAATGCCCCTATTCAAGAAAGGAGGGAGACAGAAAACAGGAAACTATAGGCCCGTTAGCCTAATGTCTGTCATAATACAAGCAAGCAGAGTTAACATGGTTTTATGAAAGGAAAATTGTTTTGACAAATTAATTTGAGTTCTTTGAGGATCTAACCAGCAGGGTGGATAAAGGGGAACCAGGCGTTTGATAAGGTGCCACTTAAAAGGTTACTGCACAAGATGGTTTTTGGGGTAATATTTTAGTACGGATTGAGGATTGGCTAACAGAAAACAGCGAGTGGGAATAAATGGGTCATTTTAAGGTTAGCACCAGTGGGGTGCCACAGGGATCAGTGCTGGGACCTCAACTATCTACAATCTATATTAATGGCTTTGATAAAGGAACTGCATGTATTGTAGCCAAATTTGCAGACCATACCAAAGATAAGTGGGAAAGCAAGTTGTGAGGAGGACAGAGTCTGCAAAGGGATAAAGACAGGTTAAGTGTATGGGCAAATATCTGGCAGATGGAGTATAATATGGGAAAATTTGAGGTTATCCACTTTGGTAGGAAGAATAGAAGAGCAAATTATTATTTAAATGGCAAGCTACTATAGAATTCTGTGGTACAGCAGGATCTGGGTGTCTTCATACATGAAACACAATAAGTTAACATGCAAGTACAGCAAGTAATTAGGAAGACAAATGGAAAGCTAGCCTTTATTGCAAGGGGGACAGAGTATAAAAGTAGTGAAGTCTTGCTACAACTATATGGGGCATTGGTGAGACCACACCTAGAGTACTGAGTTCAGTTTCGATCCCCTTATTTAAGGCAAGATATACTTGCATTGGAGGCAGTTCAGAGTAGGTTCACTAGGTTGATTCCTGGAATGAAGGAGTTGTCTTATGAAGTAAAGTTGAGCAGGTTGGACCTATATTCATTGGAGTTTAGAAGAATGATAGATGATTTTATTGAAGCATATAAGATGCTGAGGGGGCTTAATAGGATAGATGCTGAGAGGATGTTTCTCCTCGTGGGGAAATCTAGATCTAGAGGGCATAGTTTCAGAATAAGGGGTTTCCCACTTAAGGTGGAGATGAGGAGGAATTTCTTCTCAGAGGGTTGGGAATCTTCAGAATTCTGTACTCCAGAGAGCTGTGGTGCCTGAGTCATTGAATATTCAAGGCTGAAATGGACAGATTCTTGATATGTGGGGAGTTGAGGGTTATGGGGACAGGCAGGAAAGTAGAGTTGAGGCCAGATCAGCCATGTTCTTATTGAATGGCAGAGCAGGCTTGAGAGACTGCATGGCCTACTTCTATTTCTTGAGTTATTCTGTAAGATTATAACCATATTTTTCTCATTTAGCTCAAGACACTGCAAGATTTAACTGTACAACAAAAGAAGAAAGCAATATGATTGACAGGATCAGACTGTATCTTTATTTAGAGGAATTGGTAATTAATATAAACATATAGGACATGGTTTTACTATTGTATTAGTAACTATAATTTGAATATGTTTCAAAGTTTGCTGCTAAATCTGTCATCCATGCCTTTGTTACATCCACACTCAACTATTCCAACACCCTCCTGCCTGGCCTCCCACCTACCACCCTTCATAAACGTGAGTTCATCCAAATTCCTGCTTCCTATCCTAACGTGCGCCAAGTCCTACTCGCACATCACTCCTTTGCTTATCTACATTAGCTCCCAGTCCAGTAACCCCTTGATTTTAAAATTCTTAACCTTGTATTAAAATAGATCCATGTCCTCGCCCCCTCTGTATCTCCCTACCTCCTCCAGCCCTTTAACCCTTCAGGATACCCGCGCTCCTCCAATTCTGGCTGCTTGTCTTCAGTTGCCTCACCCTGGAATTTTCTTACTAAACCTCTTTGCCTCTTATCCTTTCACTTCTCCCTTAACTTGCTCCTTAAAACAAAGCCATTTGATGAAGCTTGTAGTCACCTCTCCTAATATCTTTATGTGGCTAGTTGTCAAATGCCTTGGCACTACTTACTTTGTTAAATATGTTATATAAATGTAAGTAGTTGTTGTATTTCCTTGCCTGTTTGGATCTTACAATATCAGATCTGCTGAAAAAGGTTCAAGTCTTCAAGCGAAAAATTCATTTGTGTAATGCTACATCAATGTGTCGCAACACAGACTATCGATTTCCTGAGGGCTACCTGTGTGGCCTGTATGGGTTTCCTCCAAAATATTAGTGGAAAAATGACTTTGAAGCGACGCTACATGAATCACTTTTCCCCTTCAAGTTGTGTTATATCATAAATCTGTTTTTCATAATTTTAATCATTATGATTTTTGAGCAGATGTAAAATTGTGCTATTTGAAGCAACATATTAAAGTTAAAGAACTCCAGCTCCTCATAGACCACGTTAGGGAACTGGAGCTGGATGAACTTCGGATCATTCAGGAGGCTGAGGGGGTGATAGAAAGCAGTTATAGGGAAGTAGTGACACCTAAGTTACAGGATAAAGGTGACCATCAGGGGAGGGAAAGGAAATAGGCGCACAGTGCAGGGATCCCCTGTGGCCGTTCCCCTCAATAATAAGTATACCGTTTTGGATACTGTTGGGGGGGACGACTTACCAGGGGAAAGCCACAGCGGCCAGGTCTCTGGCACTGAGCCTGGCTCTGTGGCTCAGAAGGGAAGGGGGGAAGAATAGGAGAGAGATAGTGATAGGAGATTCAATGGTTAGAGGAACAGACAGGAGATTCTGTGGTCGCGATCGAGACTCCCGGATGGTATGTTGCCTCCCGGGTGCCAGGGTCAGGGATGTCTCGGATCGAGTCTATAGGATTCTTAAGGGGGAGGGGGAGCAGCCAGAAGTCGTGGTACACATCGTTACCAATGACATAGCTAGGAAAAGGGATGAGGACATGAAAAGCGAATATAGGGAGTTAGGTTGGAAGCTGAAAGGCAGGACAAGCAGAGTAGTAATCTCAGGATTGATACCTGTGCCACGTGCTAGTGAGGCTAGAAACAGAGAGCGAGTGCAGCTGAACACGTGGTTACAGAGCTGGTGTAGGAGGGAGGACTTCAGATATGTGGATCATGGGGATACCTTCTGGGGAAGGTGGGACCTGTACAAGAAGGATGGGTTGCATCTGAACTGGAGGGGCACCAATATTCTGGGCGGGAGGTATGCTAGAGCTCTTCGGGAGGGTTTAAACTAGTTTGGCAGGGGGATGGGAACCAGAGCTACGGATCAGTGGATGGGGTAGCTGTTGAGCAGGCAGATACAGAGTGCAGAGAGTCTGTGAGGAAGGTTAGACAGTTGACAGGGCAAAGTTGCAGCCAGTATGATGGGTTGAAGTGTGTCTATTTTAACGCAAGAAGTGTCAGGAATAGGGTGATGAACTTGGAGCATGGATCAGTACTTGGAGCTACGATGTTGTGGCCATTACGGAGACTTGAATATCACAGGGGCAGGAATGGATGTTGGATGTTCCGGGGTTTAGATGTTTCAAAAGGAATAGGGAGGGATGTAAAAGAGGTGGGGGAGTGGCATTGCTAATCAGGGATAGTATCACAGCTGCAGAAAGGGAGGTCGTCGAGGAGGGTTTGTCTACTGAGTCATTATGGGTGGAAGTCAGAAACAGAAAAGGGGCAGTCACTTTGTTGGGAGTTTTCTTTTGACCCCCCAATAGCAACAGAGACATGGAGGAACAGATTGGGAGGCAGATTTTGGAAAGGTGCAGAAGTAACAGGGTTGTTGTCATGGGTGACTTCAACTTCCCTAATATTGATTGGAACCTCCTTAGTGCAAATAGTTTGGATGGAGCAGATTTTGTCAGGCATGTCCAGGAAGGTTTCCTGACTCAATATGTAGATAGCCTCCCCTCTAGTCGGCCTATGTTGGATTTGGTGCTTGGCAACGAACCAGGCCAGGTGGCAGATCTCTCGGTGGGAGAGCATTTCAGTGATAGTAATCACAACTTTGGGCGGCGCAGTGGTTAGCACCGCAGCCTCACAGCTCCAGGGACCCGGGTTCAATTCTGGGTACTGCCTGTGCGGAGTTTGCACGTTCTCCCTGTGTCTGCGTGGGTTTCCTCCGGGTGCTCCGGTTTCCTCCCACATGCCAAAGACTTGCAGGTTGATAGGTTAATTGGCCATTATAAATTGCCCCTAGTATAGGTAGGTGGTAGGGAAATATATAGGTGGGGATGTGGTAGGAATATGGGATTAGTGTAGGATTAGTATAAATGGGTGGTTGATGGTCGGCACTGACTCGGTGGGCCGAAGGGCCTGTTTCAGTGCTGTATCTCTAAAAATCTAAACTAAACAACTCCCTGACCTTTACTATAGTCATGGAGAGGGATGGGAATATTTAATTGGGGGAGGGGGAATTACAATGCTATTAGGCAGGAACTGGGGAGCTTAAATTGGAAACAGATGTTCTCCGGGAAATGCACAACAGAAATGTGGAGGTTGTTTAGGGAGCATTTGCTGCGACTGCTGGACAGGTTTGTCCCGATGAGGCAAGGAAGGGATGGTAGGGTGAAGGAACCTTGGATAACACGAGATGTGGAACAGCTAGTCAAGAGGAAGAAGGAAGCTTACTTAAGGTTGAGGAAGCAAGGATCAGAAAGGGCTCTAGAGGATTACAAGGTAGTCAGGAAGGAACTGAAGAATGGACTTGGGAGAGCGAGAAGGGGACATGAAAAAGTCTTGGCGGGTATGATTAAGGAAAATCCCAAGGCGTTCTACACTTATGTGAGGAACAAGAGGATGGCCAGAGTGAGGGTAGGGCCAATCGGAGATAGTGGAGGGAACTTGTGCCTGGAGTCGGAGGAGGTAGGGGAGGTCCTTAATGAATACTTTGCTTCAGTATTCACTAGTGAGAGGGATCTTGTCATTTGTGAGGACAGTGTGAAACAGGCTGATATGCTCGAACAGATTGATGTTAAGGAGGATGTGCTGGAAATTTTGAAAGACATGAGGATAGATAAGTCCCCAGGGCCAGACGGGATATACCCAAGGTTATTACGGGAAGCGAGGGAAGAGATTGCCGCACCTTTTGGCAATGATCTTTGCGTCCTCACTGTCCACTGGAGTAGTACCAGATGATTGGAGGGTGGCAAACGTTATTCCCTTGTTCAAGAAAGGGAATAGGGATAACCCTGGGAATTACAGACCAGTCAGTCTTACGTCGGTGGTGGGTAAATTATTGGAGAGGATTCTGAGAGACAGGATTTATGATTATTTGGAAAAAGCATAGTTTGATTAGAGATAGTCAGCATAGCTTTGTGAGGCGCAGATCATGCCTCACAAGCCTTATTAAATTCTTTGAGGATGTGACAAAACACATTGATGAAGGAAGAGCAGTGGATGTGGTGTAAATGGATTTTAGCAAGGCGTTTGATAAGGTTGCCCATGGTAGGCTCATTCAGAAAGTAAGGAGGCATGGGATACAGGGAAATTTGGCTGTCTGGATACAGAATTGGCTGGCCCGTAGAAGGTGGTAGTAGATGGAAAGTATTCAGCCTGGAGCTCAGTGACCAGTGGGATCTGTTCTGGGACCTCTGCTCTTTGTGATTTTTATAAATGACTTGGATGAGGAAGTGGAAGGCTGGGTTAGCAAGTTTGCTGATGACAAAGGTTGCTGGAGTTGTGGATAGTGTGGAGGGCTGTTGTAGGTTGCAACGGGACATTGACAGGATGCAGAGCTGGGCTGAGAAGTGACAGATGGAGTTCAACCTGGAAAAGTGTGAAGTGATTCATTTTGGAAGGTTGAATTTGAATACAGGCTTAAAGACAGGATTCTTGGTAGTGTGGAGGAACAGAGGGATCTTGGGGTCCACGTCCATAGATCCCTCAAAGTTGCCACCCAAGTTGATAGGGTTATTAAGAAGGCGTATGGGGTATTGGCTTTCATTAACAGGGGGATTGAGTTTAAGAGCCGCAAGGTTATGCTGCAGCTCTATAAAGCCCTGGTTAGGCCACACTTGGAATATTGTGTTCAGTTCTGGTCACCTCATTATGGGAAGGATGTGGAAGCTTTAGAGAGGGTGCAGAGGAGATTTACCAGGATGCTGCCTGGACTGGAGGGCATGTCTTATGAAGAAAAGTTGAGGGAGCTAGGGCTTTTCTCATTGGAGCAAAGGAGGATGAGAGGTGACTTGATAGAGGTGTACAAGATGATGAGAGGCATAGATAGAGTGGATAGCCAGAGACTTTTTCCCAGGGCAGAAAGGGCTATCACCAGGGGGCATAATTTTAAGGTGATTGGAGGAAGGTTTAGGAGAGATGTCAGAGGTAGGTTCTTTACACAGAGAGTGGTGGGTGCATGGAATGCACTGCCAGCGGTGGTAGTAGAAGCAGATATATTAGGGACATTTAAGCGACTCTTGGATAGGTACATGGATGATAGTAGACTGAAGGGTATATAGGTAGTTTGATCTGAGAGTAGGTTAAAGGGTCAGCACAACATCATGGGCCAAAGGGCCTGTGCTGTACTGTTCTATGATCTATATGGTCCCTCGTGCTAGATTCCTACTCTTAATATTAAATGCAAAGTAAATACAGTAATCTCCTCCCTCTGGTTTAGTAACTCTATTTATTAGTTGGTTAATTAGGGTTTTAATCAATTTTTATCAAGGTTTTATTTTCAAATTCAGTAAAAAAAAATTCCCTACTAGCCAATCAGGTCACAGCTTCCCTGTGACATCACTTTCAGGTCTTTTTTTAAACCAGAGGTAAGTTTTTTTTTTAATACTTAACAGTCTGGAACTCCACCCTCCAAGTCTTCTCCCAGTCAGCTGTGCTCTTTGGAAGCTCTCGGCTCCCCTCACTGAGGGCGGGCAGGTAGGAAATAAAGGAGCTCCCTCCTTACCAAACTTCCAATGCAACCCAAGTCAGAACGGTAAGATGGCTCACTTTTATACTGACTGACTCTCGCCCCCTGAAAACCGGATTAGGCCAGTTATCTAATTAACAAGGTGCAGCTGCAAGCTGAGCCTGAGTGAACCCTGTTTAAAGCTGGTCTAAAACTCACCACCTCCAACCTGAACAGCAACTGTTCAGTTAATCTGCTAAATAAAAGACATTAGATTTAAGATAAAATTAACCCTCAGTTAACAAACTTCCACTATAGCATTCCAATGCAACCCAAGTCAGCACTCCTGTTTCTCTCTCGCTCTGTTTCTCTCTCTCTCTCGCTCTGTTTCTCTCTCTCTCGCTCTGTCTCTCTCTCTCTCGCTCTGTCTCTCTCTCTCTCGCTCTGTCTCTCTCTCTCTCGCTCTGTCTCTGTCTCTCTCTCTCTCGCTCTGTCTCTCTCTCTCTCGCTCTGTCTCTCTCTCTCTCGCTCTGTCTCTCTCTCTCTCGCTCTGTCTCTCTCTCTCTCGCTCTGTCTCTCTCTCTCTCGCTCTGTCTCTCTCTCTCTCGCTCTGTCTCTCTCTCTCTCGCTCTGTCTCTCTCTCTCTCGCTCTGTCTCTCTCTCTCTCGCTCTGTCTCTCTCTCTCTCGCTCTGTCTCTCTCTCTCTCGCTCTGTCTCTCGCTCTCTCGCTCTGTCTCTCGCTCTCTCGCTCTGTCTCTCGCTCTCTCGCTCTGTCTCTCGCTCTCTCGCTCTGTCTCTCGCTCTCTCGCTCTGTCTCTCGCTCTCTCGCTCTGTCTCTCGCTCTCTCGCTCTGTCTCTCGCTCTCTCGCTCTGTCTCTCGCTCTCTCGCTCTGTCTCTCGCTCTCTCGCTCTGTCTCTCGCTCTCTCGCTCTGTCTCTCGCTCTGTCTCTCGCTCTGTCTCTCGCTCTGTCTCTCGCTCTGTCTCTCGCTCTGTCTCTCGCTCTGTCTCTCGCTCTGTCTCTCGCTCTGTCTCTCGCTCTGTCTCTCGCTCTGTCTCTCGCTCTCTCGCTCTGTCTCTCGCTCTCTCGCTCTGTCTCTCGCTCTCTCGCTCTGTCTCTCGCTCTCTCGCTCTGTCTCTCGCTCTCTCGCTCTGTCTCTCGCTCTCTCGCTCTGTCTCTCGCTCTCTCGCTCTGTCTCTCGCTCTCTCGCTCTGTCTCTCGCTCTCTCGCTCTGTCTCTCGCTCTCTCGCTCTGTCTCTCGCTCTCTCGCTCTGTCTCTCGCTCTCTCGCTCTGTCTCTCGCTCTCTCGCTCTGTCTCTCGCTCTCTCGCTCTGTCTCTCGCTCTCTCGCTCTGTCTCTCGCTCTCTCGCTCTGTCTCTCGCTCTCTCGCTCTGTCTCTCGCTCTCTCGCTCTCTCGCTCTGTCTCTCGCTCTCTCGCTCTGTCTCTCGCTCTCTCGCTCTGTCTCTCGCTCTCTCGCTCTGTCTCTCGCTCTCTCGCTCTGTCTCTCGCTCTCTCGCTCTGTCTCTCGCTCTCTCGCTCTGTCTCTCGCTCTGTCTCTCGCTCTGTCTCTCGCTCTGTCTCTCGCTCTGTCTCTCGCTCTGTCTCTCGCTCTGTCTCTCGCTCTGTCTCTCGCTCTGTCTCTCGCTCTGTCTCTCGCTCTGTCTCTCGCTCTGTCTCTCGCTCTGTCTCTCGCTCTGTCTCTCGCTGTCTCTCGCTGTCTCTCGCTGTCTCTCGCTGTCTCTCGCTGTCTCTCGCTGTCTCTCGCTGTCTCTCGCTGTCTCTCGCTGTCTCTCGCTCTGTCTCTCGCTCTGTCTCTCGCTCTGTCTCTCGCTCTGTCTCTCGCTCTCTCGCTCTCTCGCTCTCTCGCTCTGTCTCTCGCTGTCTCTCGCTGTCTCTCGCTGTCTCTCGCTGTCTCTCGCTCTGTCTCTCGCTCTCTCGCTCTGTCTCTCGCTCTCTCGCTCTGTCTCTCGCTCTCTCGCTCTGTCTCTCGCTGTCTCTCGCTGTCTCTCGCTCTGTCTCTCGCTGTCTCTCGCTGTCTCTCGCTGTCTCTCGCTGTCTCTCGCTGTCTCTCGCTGTCTCTCGCTGTCTCTCGCTGTCTCTCGCTGTCTCTCGCTGTCTCTCGCTGTCTCTCGCTGTCTCTCGCTGTCTCTCGCTGTCTCTCGCTGTCTCTCGCTGTCTCTCGCTGTCTCTCGCTGTCTCTCGCTGTCTCTCGCTGTCTCTCGCTGTCTCTCGCTGTCTCTCGCTGTCTCTCGCTGTCTCTCGCTGTCTCTCGCTGTCTCTCGCTGTCTCTCGCTGTCTCTCGCTGTCTCTCGCTGTCTCTCGCTGTCTCTCGCTGTCTCTCGCTGTCTCTCGCTGTCTCTCGCTGTCTCTCGCTGTCTCTCGCTGTCTCTCGCTGTCTCTCGCTGTCTCTCGCTGTCTCTCGCTGTCTCTCGCTGTCTCTCGCTGTCTCTCGCTGTCTCTCGCTGTCTCTCGCTGTCTCTCGCTGTCTCTCTCTCTGTCTCTCTCGCTCTGTCCCGCTCTCTGTCTCTCTCGCTCTGTCCCGCTCTCTCTCTCTGTCTCTCGCTCTGTCTCTCGCTCTGTCTCTCTCGCTCTGTCCCGCTCTCTCTCTCTGTCTCTCGCTCTGTCTCTCTCGCTCTGTCTCTCTCGCTCTGTCCCGCTCTCTCTCTCTGTCTCTCTCTCTGTCTCTCTCTCTGTCTCTCTCTCTGTCTCTCTCTCTGTCTCTCTCTCTGTCTCTCTCGCTCTGTCTCTCTCGCTCTGTCTCTCTCGCTCTGTCTCTCTCGCTCTGTCTCTCTCGCTCTGTCTCTCTCGCTCTGTCTCTCTCTCTGTCTCTCTCGCTCTGTCCCGCTCTCTGTCTCTCTCGCTCTGTCTCTCTCTCTGTCTCTCTCGCTCTGTCCCGCTCTCTCTCTCTCTCTCGCTCTGTCTCTCTCTCTCTCTCTCGCTCTGTCCCGCTCTCTCTCTCTCTCGCTCTGTCCCGCTCTCTCTCCCACGCCACCGGACCCATATAAACCTCGAGAGAAAAGACTCCTGCATCAGCACAAGTTGAAGCGTGAACTGGGCCCCAACGAATTACAAGACTTACGGGCAACCAAAGACTCCACATTGATCTTGAAGGACTGTAACTACCAGATATTGCCTCAAACCTTTCCCCTTTTTATTCCTTTTACTTTTTCTGTCTCCATCTGTGTGTGTGTTTATCGTGTCTGCATGTTAGCGTGGTCGCATCGCATATTCGTAGTGGTTAACCGGATTAGAGTTTAAGATTAATAAACTTCTACTTTTCTTGATTAAATCTTGTTTGAAAGGATACCTGTCTGATTTCTTGGCCTTGCAATTGGAACAATGATCAAGGATTCGCTGAGGGGGAACTAAAAACATGGTGTTTTTAAAAATTAAACCCTGTTACGGTTAAACCAGGCAAAGGCTGAGAGGGAACCCGTAGACCCCTCTCACCTGGTCATAAAAGAAATTTGGATGCTAGTGTCTGAGATTTTACCCACAGTCAAACGAGGACATTGGAAGTGGGAAGTCAAATTGTTCCCAAACAAAAAGAGAAAAGATTTCAGTACAGGTTTTCTTGTGATTGTGTGTGCTAGAATACTAACCTGTCTGCAACTGAAGCTAGTAGCTCCCCAAACCAGGGTGAAGTAACTTGGGATAAGTTAAAAGCACTATCTATGGTGAAGTTGAGGAAAGTAGCTGAGAAGTGTGGGATCACTGTACGTGGCCAACCAATTTTTCCTTGAATCTGAAGAAGCAGAAGCAGGCTTCGAAGTAGACCCCGACAGGGTACTGCCTGCAAAGCTACAACTGGAACAGAGGAAACTTGAATTAGAAGAGAAAGAGAGGCAGGAGAGTGCAAGAAAGAATGTGAAGATCGAGAACTCAGGTGGCTTGAATTAACTAGGGGGCGACAGAGTTAACCTTGTGAAAGCATAGCCAGTATGGAGGAGTGTAATTCAGGGCTGGGTACAGAATTGTGAAAACTCTCCCAACTGATCCAAAAATTCAATGAGGGAGACATGGAGGTGTTTTTTGTGTCTTTTGAAAAACTGGCAAGGCAGTTAAAGTGGCCAGCTGAGACTTGGACTCTGTTGTTACAGAGCACATTATTAGGAAATGCCCATGAGGTTTATTCCATGTTGCCAGATGAGAGTTCATCAGATTATGAATTGACAAAAAATGCTATCCTTGGGGTGCATGAGTTAGTAACAAGCCTATCGTTAAAAGTTCAGACCCCCCAAGAAGCAAGCTGATCAAACTTACCTGGGGTTTGAGAGAAATAAACAGCTGAGCTCGGCTATGAAAATCTCAGAAGTAATTTTGCTAAAGGAATTTAAAAACTCTTTCCCACTCTCCATAAAGACACATGTAGAAGAGCGTAGTGGTTATGTTATTGGACTAGTAATCAGAGGCCTGCATGAATTCTTCAGAGACATGAGTTCAAATCCTGTCATGGCAGCTGGTGGAATTTAAATTCAATTATTGAGTAAATGTGGAATAAACAGCTAGTCTCAGTAATGATGACCATGAAACTACTGGATTGTTGTAAATCCCATTTAGTTCATTAATGTCTTTTAGGGAACAAAATCTGCCGTCCTAACCCAGTCCGGCCTACATGTGACTCCAGACCCACAGCAATGTGGTAAACATTTAACTGCCCTCTGAAATGGCCTAGCAAGCCACTCAGTTGTATCAAATCGCTACAGAAAAGTCAAAAAAGAATTAAACTGGATGGACCACCCAGCGTCAAAATGACAAAGGCACACCCTGCCCAGTCAACCCTGCTAATTCCTCCTTACTAACATATGGTGACTTGCGCCAAAATTGGGAGAGCTGTTGCACAGACTAGTCAAACAATAGTCTGACGCAGTCATACTCACCGAATCATACATTACAGCCAATGTCTCAGACTCTTCCATCACCGTCCACGTGTCCTGTCCCACCAGAATGTTGTGTTATGGCAGAATCGACAACAACAACATACCATAGCAGAGAGTGTACAGCAAGGTTTTTGGATGCTGCCCACCACTGGATGTCTTGGTGGAAGAAGTAGAAAGAAGATGAGATGTCCTGTATCCTTAGGGCAACCAGACACATGCTCAGAAAGCAGTGGCAAGAGATAGCACTGCAGATCGATGCCAGGAATATAGCCTCAATGACTTGGATGCAGCAAAGGAAGAGGTTTAATAATCTCTCAGGCGTTGACCAGGCCAGCGAGTGCATCTTCAAATGTCATATGCTACCAACTGCACTACTAGCTGCATCCACTGCTCAATTCATTACACTCCCATTGCTTACCTACCAACAATTTCTATCAATCAGGATTCATACCTAACATTCATATTGTCATGACCGGGTGAGAAATGTGTCTAGGGGTCGTTTGCTGTCTTTACCTGGTTTTATTGTAACAGGGTTTAATTTTAAACACGCTGTGTTTTGAGCTACCTTTTTGTGAATCCTTGTTCACAGCTTTCCAATTATAAGGCAAAGAAACCAACACACCAGGTTTTCTCAGGTTTATAGGAAAAAAGTGAAATTAATTAAAACTTAGACTTAAACTCCAATACGGTTGGCGCCTATGGATATACGATGCGCCCATGCTTGCATGCACACACGATACACCCACGCCGATAGGGACAGAAAACAGAAGAGGAAAGTATAGTAGAGAGGGGTTGAGGCAATATCAGAAGAGTTTCTTGTTTACTCTGCTTTGAGCTCACTGTAGTCCTTTTGTAAGTAGTCTTGCTTTTTGTCAGGGCCCGGTGTTCTTAAACCTTGTTCACGTGGCAGACTTTTCTTTCTTTGAGGTTGTTGAGGTTCACGTGTTTTCACAAGATTTAGTTCCCTGGGAAATGAGCAGGCAGGAGAGAGGTCTTCTGAACCCAGGAGCTTTCTGAGTTCAAATCCCTTGTTGGAAGTTCAGATCTCAACAGCCAGCTAGTCATGTGACTAAAACTGATCTAACCACTTCTGCGTTTGTGGATTCTGCTATCTTAGCAGTCAACCTGGAATGCTAGCTCCCCCCCACCTTCAACGTCTGGTAATCAAAAGTCAATTGTTGGTTGAATGGGTCAGGGCATGGTCCTTTGTCCCTTGTTCCAACTTTGCTAGTTACTATGCAAATGTCTTTCCAGTCAGGGACTTGCAGTTTTAAGTTTTAATGTTCATGTGGCAAAATCATGTGTGCCTCAGTCTTGGCAGGTGGGGGGCTTGCCTGACAATATGCTTTACCTCATCCTCATACACTTGGCAGTGTTGCGAGCCTTGTACCCACATCTCAAATCTTGTACACATTGGCAACTATTAATCTGTGGCAATTGTGGATGAGCCCTTTGATGTCCCCGACTACAGAAGAAGGCTGATGGGTATACACAGTCAAAGGCCTGCTGCACTTGGGAGTTTGCTGGAAAGCCTGCATTCGATGTCAAAGAACATGGAGGAGTCCAATACCAACTTAGCACAGGGCTTTGTGCAGAATTTGGATCCTATCCTTTTCAACATGGAATTTTTTTTTTATTCATTCATGGGATGTGGGCGTCACTGGCCAGACCAGCATTTATTGCCCATCCCTAATTGCCCTTGAGAAGGTGGTGGTGAGCTGCCTACTTGAACCACTGCAGTCCATGTGAGGTAGGTACACCACAGTGCTGTTAGGAAGGGAGTTCCAGGATTTTGACCCAGCAACAGTGAAGGAACGGCGATATAGTTCCAGGTCAGGATGTTGTGTGACTTGGACGGGAACTTGCAGGTGGTGGTGTTCCCATGCATCTGCTGCTGTTCTCTTTCTAGTTGGTAGAGTTCGCAGGTTTGGAAGGTGCTGTCTAAGGAGCCTTGGTGCATTGCTGCAGTGCATCTTGTAGATGGTACACAGTACTACCACTGTGCATCGGTGGTGGAGGTAATGAATTGTTTGTGGATGGTGTGCCAATCAAGTGGACTTCTTTGTTCTGGATGGTGTCGAGCTTCTTGAGTGTTGTTGGAGCTGCACACATCCAGGCAAGTGGAGAGTATTCCATCACACTCCTGACTTGTGCCTTGTAGATGGTGGACAGGCTTTGGGGAGTCAGGAGGTGAGTTACTCGCCTCAGGATTCCTAGCCTCTGACCTGCTCCTGTAGCCACGGTATTTATATGGCTACTCCAGTTCAGTTTCTGGTCAATGGTAGCCCCTAGGATGTTGATAGTGGGGGATTCAGTGATGGTAATGCCGTTGAATGTCAAGAGGAGATGGTTAGATTCTCTCTTGTTGGAGATGGTCATTGCCTGGCACTTGTTTGGCGCGAATGTTACTTGCCACTTATCAGCCCAAGCCTGGATATTGTCCGGGAATAGGTGACCACCTCCAACAACATAACTGTGGACCTCGTCATAATGCAGCGTCTGATGGCAAGGTCAGCATTTATTGCCCTAATTACCCTTGAGAAGGTGGTGATGAGCCACCGCCTTTAAACCGCTGCACTTTGTGGTGTAGGTACGCCCACAGTGTTGTTAAGGAGGGAATTCCAGGATTTGGCCCAGCGACAGTGAAGGAACAGTGATATAGTTCCAAGTCAATGGTGTGTGATTTGGAGGGGAACCTGTAGGTGGTGGTGTTAGCCTGTGTTTTCTGTGCTTGTTCTTCTATGTGATAGAGGTCGTGGGTTTGGAAAGAGCTGCTGTGTGCTGGTGTGGAGGGAGTGAATGTTGAAGATGGTAGACGGGTGCCGTTCAAGTGGGCTGCTTTGTCCTGGATGGAGTCGACTTCTTGAGTGTTGTTGGAGCTGCATCCATCCAGGCAAATGGAGAGTATTCTATCACATTCCTGACTTGTGCCTTGGAGACGGAAAATTCTCAGCCTCTGACCTGCTCTTGTAGGTACAGTATTTGTGTGGCTGGTCCTGTTCAGTTTCTGGTCAATGGTAACCCCCAGGATGTTGATAGTGGGAGATTCAGTGATGGTAATGCCATTGAATGTCAAGGGGTGATGGTTAGATACATTTCCTTTGGACTTGGTTATTGCCCAGCACTTGTGTGGAGCGACTATTAAAGGCCTGCTACCTGACCTGGACCCAACGACATGTATCGGGTTCGGGTCAGGTTGGGTTGCTCTTCCGGGTCTGGCTTTCGGGCTTGGGTCGGGCTGAGTCCAGATCGGACATGCACAGTAAGTATTGCATTTTGCTCTGCTGGTAAGTATCAAAAGTTGAAAAGCCTACCTGAACTGGGAGTCTGAGACGTCAAGGAGGGAAACTGAGTCTGCGCGGTGAGCAAGTGAGCGTCTCTATGACGGCATCACGCTCATGCTGCAGCTTCCTGCAGATTGGGAGTTGGAAGATGAAGTGAACATTCCCATGGTCGGGTCAGGCTCGGGTGCGGGAAAAAATGGAGGGACTCTGGCCAGGTCGGGCTCGGGTCCAATGTGGTTCTGTCGGGTTCAGGCCTTTAGCGACTATTACTTGCCTGTTGTCCGTGTCTTGTTGCATGTAGGCAGGGACTGCTTCAGTATCTGAGCGGTTGTGAATGGTACTGAACACTGTGTAATCATCAGCAAGCATCCGAAACTCTGACCTTATGCTGGAGGGAAGGGCATTGATGAAGCAGCTGAAGATGGTTGGGCCTAGGACATTACCCTGAGGAACATCTGCAGTGATGTCCTGGGGCTGAGATGATTGACCACCATTAACCAGAACAATCTTCTTTTGTGCTTGGTATGACTCTAACCAATGGAGAGCTTTCCTTCGATACCTATTGACTTCAATTTTGCTAGGACTGCTTGATGCCACACTCTGGCAAATACTGCCTTGATGTCTAGGGCAATCACTCTCACCTCACCTCTGGAATTCAGCTCTTTTGACCCTGTTCGGACCAAGGCTGGAATGAGGTCTGGAGCCGAGTGACCTCGATGGAGCCCAAACTGAGCATCAGTGAGCAGGTTGTTGCTGAGTAAGTGCCACTTGATAGCATTGTTAACAACACCTTTCATCACTTTGCTGTTGATTTAGAGTAGACTGAGGGGACAGTAATCACAGAATAATAGAATTGTTACAGCACAGAAGGAGGCCATTCGGTCAATTGTGTCTGCACTGGCTCTCCAAAAGAGCAGTTCACCTAATTCCATAGCCTCGTCTTCTCCCTGCAACCTTGCACATTCTTCCTTTTCATATAACAGTCTAATTCCTTTTTGAATACTGGTATGACCAAGATGGGAGGAGTGCACTGTCCTTTCTAGTCCCACTTCTCCACTGGTCACAACATATATTTAAAAAATGTTTATCCAGTTACTGATTCGGTCAATCATATACTCTACTCTTTATCCCAGAATAAAATACACCAACCAGGTTTCTTTAACAAACAACAAAATTATCAATTTATTATCAAACTATGCTTGTCCAGTAATGAAGCAAAGCATTAACACACAGATTGAAATGTAAAAGTTCCCTTTTTAAATTCCCCACGCGCACACTGAAATAAAATGCAGAAATTCTCTCTGCAGAGGTGTGTTACAAAAAAAAATACATGAATAAAGAATACTTTGGGCAAATACTGGCTAATTCTTGAAGGAAAAAAAAAGATATGAAAGGAAGTCAGTTATCCCTTTTGGTCTGGTGTCCAGGTATAGAGACGAGTCACTGGGATTGTTTCTAGAGCAGTTCTTTTCAGGCAGCTATGACAGTTAATCTGACAGGTTTTTCCAGCTTCTCAGGAGAGATACGGCACCAGGGATTTTAGCTCTCTCATACTGGATCTTTGCAGGGTTTCTTGAAAGAGGTGAGCTGGGTGGTTTTTCCTTGGCAAGTTGATCTCCAACTGTCTTCAAAACTGTTCACACCCCAACTGAATTGAAAACAATATCTTCCCCAAACAGAAAGTCAACCCCCTGACCTCCAGAAATCTTGACATGTGGCTTCGCTGTAAACATCTTCCCCAGGTCACTAAGGTTTCTGTTTATTGAGCTTAAAGCACATGATTTCCAGCACAGGTTGTTTTCAAATAACATCTTAAGTGTCCTTTCAATGAATTTGGTTTAAAAAAACACATCCATGGAATCTTTACAGTTTTAACACAGGTCCTCAAAAAAAAAAATATATATAAATTGGAAGCACTTTCATAACACTGCTTCAACTGAACCTGCCTTCTCCACACTCTCAGGCTGTGCGTTCAGACTTTAACCACTCTGCGTGAAAAAGCTTTTCCTCATGTCATTTTTGCTTTTCTTATCCATTACTTTAAATCTCTGCCCTCTTGTTCTCGATCCTTTCATGAGTGGGAACAGTTTCTCCCTATTTACTCTGTGCAGACCCCTTATGATTTTGAATATCTCTATCAAATCACCTCTCAGCCTTCTGTTCAAGGAAAACAATCGTAACTTCAACTATCCTCATAACTGAAGTTCCTCATCCCTGGAACCATTCTTGTGAATCTTTTCTGTACTCTCTCCAAGGCCCTCACATCTTTCCTAAAATGCGCTGCCCAGAACTGGATGCAGTACTCCAGCTGAGGCTGAACTAGTGTCTTATATAAGTTCAACATAACTTTCTTGCTCTTGTGCTCTATGCCCCTATTGATAAAGCCAAAGGAAACTGTATGCTTTATTAATTGCTTTCTCAATCTGTCCTGCCACCTTCAATGACTTATCCACATATACACCCATGTCCCTCTGCTCCATCCAATTTAGAATTGTACCCTTTATTGTCTCTCCATGTTCTTCCTACAAAATGTATCACTTCACATTTCTCTGCATTGAACTTCATCTGCCAACTATCCGCCCATTCCAGCAACTTGTCTATGTCCTTTTGCAATTCTATACTATCTTCCTCACAGTTCACAATGCTTCCAAGTTTCATATCTTCTGCAAACCTCGAAATTGTGCCATGTACACCAAGGTCTAGGTCATAAATATATTCAGGAAAAGCAACGGTCCAAACACTCACTCCTGAGGAACTCCACTACAAATCTTCGTCCAGCTTGAAAAACCATTAACCACTACTCTTTGCTTTCTGTCACTCAGCCAATTCTGTATCCATGTTGCTACCATCCCTTTTATTCCATGAGCTATAACTTTGCTCACAAAGCTCTTGTGTGGCACTGTATCAAATGCCTTTTGACAGTCCATATACACCACATCAACTGCATTGCCCTCATCAGTCCTCTCTCTCACCACCTCAAAAAACTCCAGCAAGTTAGCCAAACATGATTTTCCCTTAGGAAATCCATGCTGGCTTTCCTTAATTAACTCACATTTGTCCAAATGACTATTAATTTTGTCCCGAATTATTCTTTCGAGAAGTTTCTCCACCACCGAAGTTAAACTGACAGACATGTAGTTTCTGGGCTTGTCTTTACACCCTTTTTTGAACAAGAGTGTAATGTTTTCCATTCTCTAGTCTTGCACCAACCCGAGTCTAAGGAAGACTGAAAAATTACGGCCAGTGCTACCGCGATTTCTACTGTCACTTCCCTCAGTATCCTTGGATGCATCTCATCCGGTCCTGGTGCTTTACAAACTTTAAGTACAGACTGTGTTACGAACAGGTAGTTAATTTTAAAACCAAGTGTCTCTAGATTTTCTGTAAGCAGATTGTGATTTAATTTTTCCCTTTTTTAAAAAAAAAACCCTGATGTCTTCTTTCTCCACTCCCTCAGTTTGTGAACCCTGACTTTTAAGGGACTGCAACAACACTGTTAATAAAGTTTTTAAAAAAAAGAAATAGGGATATTTAACATACATTCTTAAACTCGAGAGGGAGTTAACTTCGCAACGCACGCTCACAGACATACAAGGAAAGGTAAAGGCATCAAAAGGGCAAGGACATTTACCGAGTAGAAAATAGCTTAATTACAAATTGACGGGGGTCTCAGTTGAAACCAGAGTCCATTTTTTTAAACTAACAAAGTCCAAAGCTGGAATTTACTAACTGGAAATGCCGAGTGACGTAGGAGTTGTAGGAAATCTCTTAAACTTTCTTTTTATGCACTTTCAGAGATAAGCTGAGGCAGCTTAGTTTCTGATTTCACCTTTTTCAGCGAAGAGAGAAAGTGGCAGCATGTTTTCTTGCTGTTTTTCAGACTGTGATTTGCTTTCTTCTTGCAGGCAGGCTCCAGAGATAACCAGGTGTACAGCTTCCAGGCAGCTGCTTTGCTATACGAGCTGTTCCCTCCAACTGAAACTGTTGCAAAACCAGACAGACTAAAAAGGGTGGCTTCTATGTCATGTGACTGGACCCCTTCAAGTAGCTGTCCCACCTCCTGTTTGTGACGTGATCTCCCCCCTCCATTTTAAATAAGTTGAACACAAAAGTAAATCAACATAACATGCTGTGTATAATGGCAGCTGATAATAACACATTAGCCCTGTAATTTGGCCGGGTTTTTGTGGCCAGGACACACCTGGGCAATTTTCCACATTGTCGTGTCGATGCCAGTGTTGTAGCTGTACTGGAACAGCTTGATTAAAGACGCAGTTAGTTCTGGAGCACAAGTCTTCAGTACTACAGCTGGGATGTTGTGAGAAGCCAAAGCCTTTGCTGTATCCATTGCTTTTAGTCGTTTCTTTATCAGGTGATGAAAATCGAATGTTTGAAGACAGTCACTTATGATGCAGGGGACCTCCGGAATAGGTCGAAATTGATAACCCACTCGGCGCTTCTGGGTGAAGGTGGTTGCATATGCTTAAGTCTTGTCTTTTGCACTGACTTGCTGGGCTGTCCCATCATTTCAGATGGGGATGTTTTTGGAGCATCCTCTTCCAGTTAGTTGTTCAGTTGAGTGCTGCTGAATCTGTTGTGATGCAATCTCAGCTTGCTGCTGTGGAAGCTCAGCTGCTGCCATCATGGCTCTAGATTCAACTGTTCAAAGGGGCTTTGAGGACATCACAGCACTCGAACAATCCAGTAGAGTATTAGGATTGATAACAATAATGAGGTAATAATGAGGTGCTGCCCCAAGAGAATGAAAATGGCTCCAGGTACTATGAACCTTCTGTGCTCACTCAGGGGGATGGCATTTGTATTCACACTCCTGCCACTTCGTGTGTGCCCTTGCTTTTACCTGTCAGCTAGTCAGCCCAGATTGCTACAGCCTAGGCTGAAATGGAGCAGTCTGCAGCCATGCCTTCTAGGCTCAGAGCTACCCACAGTCACCCACCAAGGCCACCTGCAGTTTTCTGTACTGAAAATCAGCAGCTTTCCACTAGCCATGCTGTATCCATGGGAAAACACCTTGTAGGAGCACTAGGAGAAGCAAAGATGCACGAACAAGGCAATAAGTCAGTATGCAAGGGTGATCAGTTTTATTTTTGTATGCACTATAGCGTGATATAATGTATAAATTTGGATTGGAATGTGTGTTTTGTGATTTTTGCTTTTGCATTGTGGGAAAGAGGGTGATGATATGGTCTTTGACAGAGAAAAGATGGTGATTGTGGGACTGTTGGGTGAATGGGGAATTGGGGTTGATGTTACTGGTATTGTTCATGGATTAATTGTTCATGTACAGTCTGGTCAGAAAGGGGCTATCTTGGTTGCAGCCTTCCTTCTCTCCCTGCACCTCCTCTTCCTCATGCTCCTGTCCCTCCGGCTTCTTGCCTGATGGCAAGGGCTGTTTGCTGATAATGGCTAGGTTGTGTAGCACACAGCATACCGCAACAAATTTTGAGACCAATTCAACTGACTACTGCAGGGCTGCTCCAGAGTGGTCCAAGCAGCAGAAACATTGCTTAAGGATGCTGATGGTCAGCTGTATAAGATTAATTGTGACAGCATAGCTCTCATTGTGTGCCTGCTGTGCATGCGTTCCAGAACAGAATCAAGAGCCAAGTTATGAGTGCTTGCATTGATCTCCAGTTGGAGCTGTGGCTATAGCAGTTGGCATATTTCAGTCACAACATCTTTAGCGAAGCATGGACGCCTCAAGCATTGGTTGTCGCTGAAGTTCAGGTATGAGAATTTATCCATAAGTACCCTCTGCCCTTCTTCCCCTTCCCCTTCTCCTCCTCCTCCTTCTCCCGCTTCTAGCAGCTTGTCCTGCTCTGCATGGCTTCTGCACAGTCTCTCAGTCATACTCAATGCCAAGGTGAAGTATTACTGGGCCGCCCATGTCTGGAAGCAACTGGTTTATGTGCAAGCCTTTACGTCACCAAAAAAATACTTCTTCACCAGCCTTTCCACTCCCAGTAACCAATTGAAACTTTTAACTATTATGGAAAAGCACCTAAAACAGGTTGAATTGCAGTAATAGCCAGTGGAAATAACCAAGCAACTAACCTCTGAGTAATTCATGATCCCTTTAAATAGCACTGATATGGGGGTTCTTCATGCTTTTTAACATTGTGTTCAGCTATGGGAGGTCAAGAGAGGGCTTAGGGTGGAGCAAAGAGCTCTAAACTGGCAGTGCTGGTGTATCATGGTCTGATGGGTGTTAAGCAGGCGTGCATAGAAACCCCTTTGAAAGTGAGCACTCAAAGAATGGCCTTCACAGAACCCAGTTTTGCCCCTTGTCTATTCCTTGTTATTGTTATTGTAAAGTTTTTGTTAATTATGTTGTTCAGTATAGTTTTGCAATTTTCAAATGGTTTGAATGACAAATTAAAAAAAAAAAAATTATCTTTCAGAAAATCAGCTGCAATTTGTACTTTGTGGAAGATTTTAATAAAGGCATTTCGAACATACTTGTTCCTCTCTATACCAGTGTGGGGTTGATTCCATGTATAGAGATATTTAACAGAACTTCCATAATTACAATCAAGTTTGAAAGAGTCTTGGTAAGATCCTATTTTATATACAAATGTACATTTATAACCTTCATCTAGATGGAACAGTCTTATTAAGAGTTTAGTCTTAAAGAAATAGCCATACTATTCAAATCAAAACAAATGCAAACATTTACTGGTTTCAGTGTTATTTTATTTTTCATTGCATTCCTTGTGTCTTAAGATGTGTTGCTATTTTCTCCAAATCCACATACAGTCCCCCCTCCATATAGGTAGTGCATTCATGCTAATGTGATAGACTGAGCGTCCACTGTGTATAGCTAGCATATCAGCCTCCCTAGTTTTCTTGTGCCTTTCAGAGTTCTCAAACCTCACTAACATTGTGATCAGTTGTTGCAGCAATTTTTTCTCCTTCTTTGACCCACCCCGCCACCAGCCTCCCACTAAACTTCAAATTCCATTTTTACCTGATAGGTTCTGCCCGGAATATTTCGTGTATTTCCACCCCCACCCCTCAGCAACACCCAAACAAATTTAAGAAACAGAAGGCTCACTGAATTGGGGAATGGAATGGCTGGGGGTTGGAGGCATGGAGGCCTATTGTGACTCAGCATTTAATGAAAAAATAATTTATTCTGGAAGGGTTACAGATATTGAAATAAAGTTAAAACAAAGTTGGTAGTAATAGCTTTAGAATGCAACCCAATTTGATGCAGCCCCTCATTAAGGAGCAATACTCACTTTGTTTTTTGTGGATTCTAGGAGCAGAATAATTATGATGATGTAGAACAGTATAAATAATTATAATTTAAAATGCTTGACTGGCTCAGCTGGTCAGGCAGTCTGTATTGAGAGAGCAAGCTAATCAGTGTTTCAAATGTGTGAACTCATCATCTGAACTGTAAGAGAGACAGATAAACAGCATTTAAAAACAAATAGGAAGAGGATGGAGAAAAATGTTGAAAGGATGAATGTCTGCGACACTATGCGTAACACCTCCCACTGTGCTGCTGTAAGAGACCACATGAGAGAGAGACTTAAAGGAGAAGAGAAGCAGCATGGCTTCAGTGGAGTTAGACATACTTTATTTTTTATTTAGAGATACAGCACTGAAACAGGCCCTTCAGCCCACCGAGTCTGTGCCGACCAACAACCACCCATTTATACTAATCCTACATTAATCCCATATTCTCTACCACATCCCCACAATTCTCTTACCACCTACCTGCACTAGGGCCAATGTACCTATCAATCTGCAAGTCTTTGGAGGTGGGAGGAAACAGGAGCACCCGGCGGAAACCCATACAGACACAGGGAGAACTTGCAAACTCCGCAGAGGCAGTACCCAGAATCGAACCCAGGTCCCTGGAGCTCTGAGGCTGCAGTGCTAACCACTGCGCCACTGTGCCGCCCACAGTAAAGCTGTTGTCATGACAACCCTACAAGACAAATGGGAAATATTAATTTCATTGGTTGGAACCTTGCCTTAGGCTTTTGCTAGAAATTCTTACAAATAACTTCTTTTAAAAAGAGTAACCTGGCAGCCAAGATGGCCCCTGAAATTTACATTTGAAACACCAAAGGATTATATGGGAAACAACTTGACTGATTCAACCTAGCCAGAACAATGGGGTGCTCTCTGATTAAATTACCTGAAATGGCTTTATCAACACAGTTGTCAGGATCCATTGACACCCATTGACTTTGAAAGAGCTAACACCTCACCGTGTGTGGCTGGACAGCTTGAGAGGTAAAGCCTTGAATATCAGAGAAGCTACCAGAAGGACCTCATTAAAAACACAAAGAGGTTGAGGAATATCATGTGACTGCTCGTGCAGCTCTGGAGAGACTAAGCTTTGTCACTCAGAAAGCAGAGAACAGTAACTGAGAAGTCATCCAGAGTCTCTGTCTCTCTGTCTCTCTGTCTCTCTGTCTCTCTGTCTCTCTGTCTCTCTGTCTCTCTGTGTCTCTGTCTCTCTGTGTCTCTGTGTCTCTGTCTCTCTGTGTCTCTGTGTCTCTGTCTCTGTGTGTGTGTGTGTGTGTGTGTGTGTCTCTCTCTCTGTGTATCTCTCTCTCTCCAGTAAAGATCCAGAGAAGCCCCAGCTGCAGCTGGTAAAGCCTGCAGCCTACAGACCACAACCACCAACAACTAGAGGACAAGGATCAAACCCCCTCTTCTGTCTTCCAGAACCTGATCAAGCCCGCATCCGTGCACGTGGCCCAGCGAGGTCTTCAGGCCTACACTTTCAACTGAGGACTCTGGGACTGACATTTGGTATTTAAATTCATTTTATTCCGGACTCTACTCCTACCACCCAATTCTGTTTTCCCCTCTGTTATCTATTTGTGTGTCTGTGTGTGACTCTTGTGTGAATGAGCGTGAATGCATAGCATATTTTTAGTAATTTTAACCGGTTTAGAGCGTTAAGAATAATAAACATATCTTCCTTGTTAAAATTCAAGCAAACCTTTCTGATTGGTTCTTTGGCAATTTTATTAGAGGAACAGGAGCAAGCACTCTGAGGTGGTAAGTTCAATCACTGTATTAAAAAAGGATAAACCCTGTTGTGGTCAAACCAGATAAGGAGCGACAGGACAGCCCGAGACCCCCTCCTCACGTGGCCGTAACACTGTGTATAGTTCTTTAATATGTAATAAATTAGTTATTTGAGGATTGCTTGAAAATAAAGACATTTTGTCGAAGCCTTTCTTCTAGCACTCATTAGGAAATTCCACAAGAATACCAATGTAAGGGGAAGCAACAGTTTTATACTGTATAAGAAGAGAGTGCTGATTGGTTGGCAAGTGGACTCTGATTGGTAGAGGTATTGCCATGAAGAATGCCACCAGCTTATGGTGACTGACAGTTAACTGCCAAGCTTTGTTTGAAATTTAAACCAGGCACCTTGACTCTGGTCAAGGCATTGCCATGAGGAATGAAACAGCAAATGGCTGTCACTTACATTGTTTAGCTGAAACAGGTGGAATGTGTGTAATGTTCTTTCTGTCTGCAAAGAACAGGGCCCTGTGTATTAATATATGTAGCTTCTAGTACGTGCAAATTTGCCACACTGTGAGCCCGACTGACCATCTTAAATTGGTTGTCAGTGTAATTCCTCACACACTGAGGATTATTTAGTAAATGTTGTCCAATCGCAGAATCACATCTAATGTTGGACACAGTGTTTTGAGTTTTGCATTCCGCATTTGGCATGGGTAAAAGATTGGCTAGCTAACAGGAAACAGAGTAGGCACAAATGGGTCATTTTCTGGTTAGCAATATGTAACAAAGGGTGTGTCACAGGGATCAATGCTGGGCATCAACTTTTTACAATTTATATATATGTCTTGGATGAAGGGACCAAAGGTACGGTTGCTAAATTTGCTGATGACACAAAGATAGGTAGGAAAGTAACTTGTGAAGAGGACATAAGGAGGCTACAAAAGGATATAGATAGGTTAAGTGAGTGGGCAAAGATCTGGCAGATGGGAGTATAATGTGGGAAAATGTAAAATTGTCCATTTTGGCAGGAAGAATAAAAAAGAAGCATATTATCTAAATGGTGAGAGATTGCAGAGCTCTGAGATGCAGAGGGATCTGGGTGTACTAGTACATGAATCACAAAAGGTTAATATGCAGGTACAGCAAGTAATTAGGAAAGCTAATAGAATGTTGTCATTTATTGCAAGGGGAATCAAATACAAATTAGGGAGGTTATGCTTCAGTTATACAGAGCATTGGTGAGACCACATCTGGAGTAATGTGTACAGTATTGGTCTCCTTATTTAAGGAAGGATGTAAATGTGTCGGAAGCAGTTCAGAGAAGGTTTACTAGACTCGTACCCCTGGAATGGACGTGTGGTCTTATGAGGGAAGATTGGACAGTCTAGGCTTGTATCCTCTGGAGTTTAGAAGAGTAAGAGGCGATTTGATTGAAACATAAGATTCTGAGGGGTCTTGACAGCATGGATGTGGAAAGGATGTTTCCTCTTGTGGGAGAATCTAAAACTAGTGGATCACTGTTTATTTTATTTATTTAGAGATACAGCACTGAAACAGGCTCTTCGGACCACCGAGTCTGTGCCGACCAACAACCACCCATATTCCCTACCACATCCCCACCATTCTCCTATCACCTACCTACACTAGGGGCAATTTACAATGGCCAATTTACCTATCAACCTGCAAGTCTTTGGCTGTGGGAGGAAACCGGAGCACCCGGTGGAAACCCATGCGGTCACAGGGAGAACTTGCAAACTCCGCAGGACCCAGAACTGAACCTGGGTCGCTGGAGCTGTGAGGCTGCGGTGCTAACCACTGTGCCGCCCTTTTTTTTTTCTTAGAACACCATTCCCTTATCCCCCTTACCTACTACTTCTGTCCAATTAATACTGTGGTAGTGAAATCCCCCATGATGATTATTCTATGTTTTTACACAACTCCCTAATTTGTCTGCATATTCCCCCACCTCACTTCCACTGTTCGGTGGTCTGTAAATTACCGATGAGTGTGATTGATCCTTCATTATTTATTTTACAAATAATGGGTCACCCATTTAAGACCGAGATGAGGAGAAATTTTTTCTCTGAGTCGTGAGTCTTTGAAATTTTCTTCCTCAAAAGGCGGTGGAAGCAGAGTCATGAATATTTTTAAGGCAGAGATAGATTGATTCTTGATAAACAAAGGGCTGAAAGGCTATTGGGGGTAGACGGGAGTGTGGAGTTGAGGTTACAATCAGATCAGCCATGATCTTATTGAATGGTGGAGCAGGCTCGAGGGGACTACTCCTGCTCCTAATTCGTATGTTCATACGTAAGGCAGAGAAGGAGTAATTGTCCAGAGAGATGATAATCAACTGCGATCTTATTTAATACATACTTAAGAAGGTACTATAAGAAGAAACATGAGAAATCTTATTTCTATTCATCAAAGACATCAATTAGTCGTACATTTGGATGAACCAGATGTTGACCCTAAAATTCAGAAAGCACCCGATACTACAAACCTCAATGAAGGCTGTCCAAGTCAAGAAACAAAAGCTCAGAGAAAGACGACTAATCTTCCGTGTCTGACAACAACACGATCGGGGAGAGTTGTGAAGCCTCCTGACAAATTGAATCTGTGATGTCAGAGACATGGTGGGGAGGGGAGGCAGTGATTGGGGGTAGATGGGGTTGTATGTAAATGTAAAACTAAATATATTAAATAAAATGGACAAAGATTTGGGGGGAGATGTACAAGGGTTTTAAAGGGTTACTGTCTGGGACAGTGTGAGCAACAACTCCTACTATGATGATGTAAGATATTACATCTGAGAGAGACTTGAAAGAGAAGAGAAGCATCATGGCTTCAGTGGAGTTAGACATACTTCTGTAAAGCTGTATATGGTTCTTTACTATGTAATAAACTAGTTATTATTAAAACTTAACTAAGACTCAGGAATCTTTCCCAGCAAGACTAACCGAACAGACAACAAAAAACACAACATATTGTTACGACCAGGTGAGAAGGGGGCTAGGGGTTCCCTCTCAGCCTTTGCCTGGTTTTAACCGTAACAGGGTTTAATTTTAGAAACATCGTGTTTTTAGTTCCCCCTCAGTGAATCTTTGTTCATTGCTGCAATTGTAAAGCCAAGAAATCAGACAGGTTTCCTTAGAATTTAAACAAGAAAGGTAGAAGTTTATTAATCTTAAACTCTAATCCAGTTAACGATTACGAATATGCGACCTGACCACACTAGCATGCATACGCGATAAACAAACACACAGATAGAGACATACAAACTAGAAAGAATCAAGGGGCAATATCTGTTTGTTATTTACTGTCCTTTAAGTTCAATGTGGAGTCTTTGGTTGCCAGTAAGTCCTGCTATTCGTTGGGGCCCAGTTCACGTGTCAACTTGTTTCGATGTGGGAGTCTTTTCTTCTTGAGGTTTATGTATCTTCCTTGGGTCCGGTGGCTTGGGAGAAAGTGACAGCGAGACAGCCAGGAGAGAGGCTTCCTTGTTCCAGCTTCAAGTTGCAAACTCTAGTCTGTTCCTTTCTGTGTGGCACAATTCAACTCCAAGTTGGCCAGCAGGTCAGTCATGTGACTAACTGGCTTAATCACTCCTGCGTTTGTGGATTATATCATTTTAGCAGTCTCTGGAAAGCGCTTCCTTACACCTTCAGTGCCTGGTGATCAAAATCCATTTCAGTTAATTGGATTCAGAGAGTAGTGCTTTGTCTCCACAAGCACTGTCTCTTAGTATGCAAATGTACTCCAGTCAAAGGTCTGATGATCTCTTTAACAAGTCATTTCTTCCTCCAGCAACAGTTTAAAATCAATGTTCATATGATGAAATTAATATGCCTCATTCTTGGCAGGTGGGGGTCTGCAAAACAATATATACAGGAAAATAAATAGAATAACTTAAAAAGTACTTCAGTGGAGAACAGGAGATAGTTAAATAGCAGGAGAGATATAAGCATAGACAGTAGGAAGCTTTAATTTAACATGACCCCCCAAATCTCTTATTTTCTATGCACATTTTCTTTCCCTCTGAATAGTCCCTTCCTGGATTTTCTTTGGTCCCCATATGAAGCACTTCGGTATATTGAATTTCATTTACCATTCGGCTGCCCGATTACCAAGAAAATTCAAATTCACCTGTAGATTATCCTGTTCAGCTTTGAATTCTACTGCTTTCTTTGTACCTCAGCTTTGATATCATCTGTAAATCTAGCTGCTGTGCACGTGATTCCTAGGTCCTTATCATTAATGAAAATATTAAACAAAATAGGTTCTAATACAAACCCCTGTGCAACACCACTGATAACATTCCCCTAGGCTGATAATCCCTCTACCACACCTCCAGAACAAAGCAGCCTGTTTGATTGGCACCCCATCCACCACCTTAAACATTCCCTCCCTCCACCACAAGCACACAGCGGCTGCACTGTGTACCATCTACAAGATATACAGCAGCAACTTGCCGAGGCTTCTTTGACACCACCTTCCAAACTTGTGACCTTTGCCCCTGGATGAACAAGGGCAGCAGGCGCATGGGAGCACCACCTCCTGCAAATTATCCTCCTAGTCAAACATTATCTTGCCTTTCTTTCACTGTCGTTAGATCAAAATCCTGGAACTCCTTCCCTAACAACACTGTGGGTGTACCTACATCACATGGACAGCAGCGGGTCAAGAAGGTGGTGGTGCTTCTCAGGCAATTAGGAATGGATAACAAATGCTGGACATGCCAGCAATGCCCACATCTCATGAATAAATTAAGGAAAACACCCTCTGGATTACTAGTCAACCAAATTACGCATCGATTGTAAAATATTTCCACTGATTCATTCTATTTTTATTATCAGTACTGGCCTTTCCAGAGACTATATCAAAGGACTCATTGAAATGCAAATATACTATATCCACTGTGTTACGGCCAGATGAGGACGGGGTCTAGGGCTCCCCTCTCAGCCTATTCCTGGTTTGGCTGTAACAGGGTTTAACTTTTAAAAACATCGTGTTTTTAGCTCCCCCTCAGTGACTCCTTGTTCACTTCCCTCTAATTGTAATGGCAAAGAAATCAATCAGAGAGGTTTTTTTCAGATTTAAACAAGTTTATTAGCCTTAAAACTCTAATTCATTTAAAACTACTAAAAATACGCAACACAACCATGCTAGCATACATATGCGATAAACACACATGCAAATAGAGACAGAGGAGGAGAAAGAATTAAAGAGGAGAGGTTTGAAGTAATATGGAGTTCAGTTACTGGTTTTGGGATTCGCTGGAGAGCCTTTGATTGTAGTTGAGTCTTGCAGTTCCCGTTGGGGCCCAGTGCACATTTTCACTTATTTAGCTAGTACCAGAAGGCTGTAGGAGTCTTCTCTCTTGAGGCTGGAGTTACTTCTGTGGGTCCCTGGAATTTTGCCTGAGAGAGAGTGAGAGAAGAGGTGCTCTCTTCTTCAAGTTCAGTTGCAGTTTGTTCTCCAATGGTGTGACACAATTCACAAAACTCCCAAGTTGGCCAGCAGGTTAGTCATATGACTAGCTCCTTATTTGGAACGAGCTTTGTGGATTTTTCCCCAAGCTTGGCAGATGCTCTCAGTGGTGGATTGGGGGGTGAGGGGCAGGGGGTGGAATGCTGGCCTTTTACATATTCATTGTCTCTTGATCAACATCCATCTGGTTAATTGAATCAGAGAGCAGTTCCATTGTCTCTCTTATTCAGCTGTCTTTTAGAATGCAAATGTGCAACCATATTTTGAACCACTGCTGTGGTCTCTTTAAACAAGTTATTTCAAATCCAGTAACAGTTCAAAATGCTCCCTATGACAAAATTAATATGTACCATTTTTGGGAGATGTGGTTTTCATCACAACTGTCTTAATACCTAACTATTTCCTTTATCACACCTTCAAAGAGAATTAGTGAATCCTTATTGGCTATCATTTTATAACAACATAAGGAATAGGAACAGGAGTAAGCCATATGGCCATCGAGCCTGCTCCGCCTTTCAATAAGATTAGGACTGAACTTCTTATCAACTCCACTTTCCTGCCCTATGTCTATATCCCTTGATTCCCATAATGCCCAAATATCTCTCAATCTCAGTCTTGGATATACTCATTGGCTGAGCATCCACAGCCCTCTGGGATAGAGAATTCCAAAGTTTCTCCTCATCTCAGTCCTGAGACAAAGACCCCACACTCTAGACTCTTCAGCCAGGGGAAACAGACTCTCAACGTCAACTCTGTTGAGCCCTATAAGAATTGTGTATGTTTCAAAAAGATAACTTCTCATCTTCTAAACTACAGAGAATATAGACTCAGTTTACTCAATTTATGATTTTATTTCTATCCAGGTGCATCATATTATTATCTTTAACAAAGATTTGCATAGCTTTAACCATAATTGACATCAAATTCAATCATCTTTAGTTTCCTGGGTCACTTTTTCTACCTTTTTAATAGGTGTAACAATTGCCTTTCTCCAGGCATGTTTCTATTATTCAGTGATTTCTGAATAATTTGTGGAAGATTTGTGCCAGAGTTCCTGCAGTTTCATCCTTTATTTCCTTAAGGATCCTTGGCTGCACCTTATCCTGAGATTTATTTACCTTAGGTTTGCACAGCTATCCTGGAACCCTGCTGGTAATATGAATAGTGTATAACTTATCTCTGAAACACCCGCTAGCTCCCTTTCAGATCAAATAAGTTATCTGTCCTTCGTAAGATATGAGGCAAACGCATATTTAGTATTTTTGTAACGTGTAGAACCAATTGTCGGCTCTGTTCTACTTTCAATGTCCCCCTTAAAAAAAAAACAAAATTAGATAGGAAGGCAACTGTTAAGTTGTAATAACACCCAAATGGTCAGTTTAAAATAAGAGATTACGGTGGCTAGGTTAAAGAATAACAACCAAGGGAAAAGGAAAGAAAAGAAGGAGCAGATATTTTCAAGCCTCTTCAAAGTTATACTCCTTAGCTGTATTTCATATTGATGAAGAATGTGTGCTTATCTAAATATGAGCATTAGTGAATTCATGCATTTTCAATTGAAACCTGAATTCAGTCCATTTTAATTTTATAGGTCCTACAACATATTTGCTGACTCTTTTTTATTCATTCGGGAGATGTAGGCATTGCTGGCTATGCCAGTATTTATTGCCCATCCCTAATTGCCCTTGAGAAGGTGGTGGTGAGCTGCCTCCTTGAACCGCTGCAGTCCTTGAGATGTAGGTACACCTACAGTGTTATTAGGAAGTTATTATCACAGACAATGTCCCAGACACTGCCGTCACCATCCTCGGGTATGTCCTGTCCCAGCGGCAGGACAGACCCAGCAGAGGTTTCGGCACAGTCAGGAGGGAGTTGCCCTGGGAGTCCTCAACATCGACTCCAGACCCCATGAAGTCTCATGGCATCAGGTCAAACATGGGCAAGGAACCCTCCTGCTGATTACCTACCACCCACCGCTCTCCCTCAGCTGATGAATCAGTGCTCCTCCATGCTGATCACCACTTGGAGGAAGCACGGAGGGTGGCAAGGGTGCAGAATGTACTCTGGGTGGGAGACTTCAATGTCCATCACCAAGAGTGGCTCTGTTGCGCTATTGTTGACCTAGCTGGCCAAGTCCCAAAGGACGTAGCTGCTAGACTGGGTCTGCGGCAGGTGGTGAGGAAACCAATAACTGCCGCAGATGCATCTTTCCACGACAGTATTGGTAGGAGTGACCACCGCGCAGTCCTTGTGGAGATGAAGTCCCGCCTTCACATTGAGGATACCCTCCATCGTGTTGTGTGGCACTACCGCCGTGCTAAATGGGACAGATTGTAAACATATCCAGCAATACAAAACTGGACATCCATGGGTCATCAGCAGCAGAATTGTTCTCAACCCCAATCTGTAACCTCGTGGCACTGCATATTCCCCACTCTACTGTTACCGTCAAGCCAGGAGACCAACCCTGGTTCAATGAAGAGTGCAGGAGGACATGCTAGGAGCAGCACCAGGCATACCTCAAAATGAGGTGTTAACCTGGTGAAGCTACAACACAGGACTACTTGCATGCCAAACTGCATAAGCAGCTTGCGACAGACAGAGCTAAGCGATCCCAAAACCAACGGATCAGATCTAACCTTTGCAGTACTGCCACATCCAGCCATGAATGGTGGTGGACAATTAAACAACTTACTGGAGGAGGTGGTTCCACAAATATCCCCATCCTCAATGATGGGGAAGCCCAGAACATCAGTGCGAAAGACGACTGAAGTATTTTCAACAATCTTCAGCCAGAGGTGCCAAACTGAAGATCCATCCTGGCCAATTACCGCCCCATCAGTCTACTCTAGATCTTCAGTAAAGTGATGGATGGTGTCATCGACAGTACTATCAAACAGCTTTTGCTTAGCAATAACCTGCTCAGTGACACTCAGTTTGGGTTCCGCCATGGTAACACAGCTCCTGACCTCACTACAGCCTTGGTTCAAACATGGACAAAAGAGCTGAACTCAAGAGGTGAGGTGAGAGTGACTGAGTATGACATCAAGGCAGCATTTGACCAAATATGGCATCAAGTAGCCCTAGTAAAACTGAAATTAATGGGAATCAGGGGGAAAACAATCCGCTGGTTGGAGTCATATCTAGCACAAAGGAAGATGTTTGTGCTTGTTGGAGATCAATCATCTCCCCTCCAGGACATCACTGCAGGAGTTCCTCGGGGTAGTGTCCTAGGCCCAACCATCTTCAGCTGCTTTATCAATGGCCTTCCTTAAATCATAAGGTCAGAAGTGGGGATGTTCGCTGATGATTGCACAATGTTCAGCATTATTCACGACTCCTTAGATACTGAAGCAGTCCATGTAGAAATGCAGTAAGACCTGGACAATATTCAGGCTTGGGCTGATAAGTGCCAAGTAACATTCGCACCACACAAGTGCCAGGCAATGGTCATCTCCAATAAGAGAGAATCTAACCATCTCCCCTTGACATTCAATGGCATTACGATCGCTGAATCCCTCACTATCAACATCCTAGGGGGTTATCATTGACCAGAAACTGAACTGGAGTTGCCATATAAATACCGTGGTGACAAGAGCAGGTCAAAGGCTAGGAATCCTGTGGTGAGTAACTCACCTGCTGACTTCCCAAAGCCTGTCCACCATCTACAAGGCACAAGTCAGGAGTGTGATGGAACACTCTCCACTTGCCTGGATGGGTGCAGCTCCAACAACACTCCAGAAGTTCTCCACCATCCAGGACAAGGCAGCCCACTTGATTGGCACCCTATCCACAAACATTCACTCCCTCTACCACCGCACACAGTGGCAGCAGTATATACCATCTACAAGATGCACTGCAGGAATACACCAAGGCTGCTTAGACAGCACCTTCCAAACCCATGACTTCTACCAACTAGAAGGACAAGGACACCAAATCCTGGAACTCCCTTCCTAACAGCACTGTGGGTGCACCGAACTCACATGGACTGCAGCGGTTCAAGAAGGCAGCTCATTATCACCATCTCAGGGGCAATTAGGGATGGGCAATAAATGCTGGCCTAGCCCAGATCCCATGAATGTATTAAAAAAAAAAAAGGGAGTTCCAGGATTTTGATCCAGCGACAGTGAAGGATTGTCGATATAGTTCCAAGTCAGGATGATGTGTGGCTTGGAGGGGAACCTGCATCTGCTGCCCTCGTCCTGCTAGGTGGAAGAGGGCACAGGTTTGGAAGATCCTCTCCAAGGAGGCTTTGGAGGGGAGGTGTTGGCGTAGTGGTAATGTCACTGGACTAGTAACCCAGAGACCTAGGCTACTGCTCTGGGGACATGGATTGAAATCCCACCATGGCAGATATTGAAATTTGAATTCAATTAATTTGGGGATTAAAAAGCTGGTCTGATGTCATTGTCGATTTGTTGTAAAAACCCATCTGGTTCACTAATGTCCTTTACGGAAGGAAATCGGCTGTCCTTACCTGGTCTGGCCTACATGGGACTCCAGACTCTCAGCAATGTGGTTGACTCTTAAAATGCCCTCTGAAATGGCCTAGCAAGCCACTCAGTTCAAGGGCAATTAGGGAAAGGCAATAAATGTCAGCGACATTCCACAAACGAATAGAAAAAAAGTTGCTCCCGTGCATCTTGTAAATGGTACACACTGCTGCTACTGTATGTCAATGGTGGATGGGGTGCCAGTCAAGGGGGCTGCTTTGTCCTCGATGGTGTCGAGCTTCTTGAGTGTTGTTGGAGCTGCACGCGTCCAGACAAGTGGAGTATTCCATCACACTCCTGATTTGTGCCTTGTAGATGGCGGACAGGCTTGGGGAGTCAGGAGATGAGTTACTTGCTGCAGAATTCCCAGCCTCTGAGCTGCTCTTGTCGCCATAGCATTTATGTGGCTGGTTCAGTTCAGCTTTTGGTCAATAGTGACCCCCGAGGATGTTGATGGTGAGGGATTCAGTGATGGTAATGCCATTGAACATCAAAGGGAGGTGGTTAGGTTCTCTCTTGTTTGAGATGGCCATTGTCTGGCACTTGTGTGATGTGAATGTTACTTGCCACTTCTCAGCCCAAGTCTGGTTGTTGTCCAGCTCTTGCTGCATATGGACACAGGCTGCAACAGTATCTGAGGAGTCGCGAATGCTGCTGAACGTTGTGCAGCCATCAGCGAACATACCCATTTATGACCTTACGATGGAGGGAAGGTCATTGATGAAGCAGCTGAAGATGGTTGGGCCTAGGACACTACTCTGAGGAACTTCTGCAGCAATATCCTGGGACTCAGATGATCGACCTCCAACAACCACAACCACCTTCCTTTGTGCTAGGTATGGCTCCAACCAGCGGAGAGTTTTCCTCCTGATTCCCATCGACTCCAGTTTTGCGAGGGCTCCTTGATGTCATACACAGTCAAATGCTGCCTTGATGTCGAAAGCAGTCACTCTCACCTCACCTCTTAAGTTCAGCTCTTTTGTCCATGTTTGGCCCAAGGCTGTAATGAGGTCAGGAGCTAAGTGGCTTTGACGGAACCGAAACTGAGCGTCAGTGAGCAGGTTATTGCTAAGCAAGTGCCGCTTGATAGCACTGTAGACGACTCCTTCCATCACTTTACTGATGATCGAGAGTAGACTGATGGGGCGGTAATTGGCCAGTTTGGATTTGTCCTCCTTTTAGTGCACAGGACATACCTGGGCAATTTTCCACATTGCTGGGTAGATGCCAATGTTGTAGCTGTACTGGAACAGCTTGGCTAGGGGCGTGGCTGGTTCTGGAGCACAGGTCTTCAGTACTATTGTCGGAATGTTGTCAGGGCCCATAGCCTTTGCAGTATCCAGTGCCTTCAGCCGTTTCTTAATGTCACATGGAGTGAATCGAATTGGCTGAAGACTGGCATCTGTGATGCTGGGGACTTCAGGAGCAGGCCGAGATTGGTCATCAGCTCGGTCATCAACTCTTCTGGCTGAAGATGAATGCAAATGCTTCAGCCTTGTCTTTTGCACTGATGTGCTGGGCTCCCCATTGTTGAGGATGGCGATGTCTGTGGAGCCGCCTCCTCCTGTCAGTTGTTTAATTGTCCACCACCATTCATGACTGGATCTGATCCGTTGATTGTGGGCTCGCTTAGCTCTGTCTATTGGATGCTGCTTCCGCAATTTGGCATACATGTAGTCCTGTGTTGTAGCTTCACTAGGCTGACACTTCATTTTTAGGGACGCCTCATGCTGCCCCGGCATGCCCTCCTGCACTCTTCATTGAACCAGGGTTGGTCTCCCGGCTTGATGGTAATGGTAGAGTGGAGGATCTGCCGGGGCATGAGGTTACAGATTGTGGTTGAATACAATTCTGCTGCTGCTGATGGCCCCACAGTGCCTCATGGATGCTAAGTTTTGAGTGGCTAGATCTGTTCAAAATCTATCCCATTTAGCATGGTCATAGTGCCACACAACACAATGGCGGGTACCCTCCGTGTCAAGACAGGACTTCGTCTCTGTAAGGACTGTGTGGTGTTCACTCCCACCAGTACTATCTTGGACAGATGCATCTGCGACTGGTAGATTGGTGAGGATGAGGACAAGTAGGTTTTTCCCTCACCACCTGCCGTAGACTCAGTCTAGCAGCTATGTCCTTTAGGAATCGGCCAGTAGTGGTGCTACCGAGCCACTCTTGGTGATGGACATTGAAGTCTCACACCCAGAGTACGTTTTGCATCCTCAGTGCTTCTTCCAATTGGTGTTTAACATGGAGAAGCACTGATTCATCAGTTGTTTGGGGGTGGGGGGGAGGGGTGGTTAGTAAGGTGGTAATCAGCAGGAGGTTTCCTTGCCCATGTTTAACCTGATGCCAAGAGACTTCATGGGGTACAGAGTCAATGTTGAAGACTCCCAGGGCAATTCCCCTCTGACTATATACCACTGTGCCACCACATCTGGTGGGTCTGTCCTGCCGGTGGGATAGGACATACCCAGGAATGGCGATGATGGTGTCTGGAACACTGTCTGCAAGGTAGGATTCCATTAGTCTGGCTATGTCCGGCTGTTGCTTGACTTGTCTGTGGGGCAGCTGTCCCAATTTTGGTACGAACCCCCAGATGTTCGTATGGAGGACACTCCAGGATTGACAGGGCTGTGTTTGCCTTTGTAATTTCCAGTGCCTAGGTCGCTGCCAGGTGGTCCATCCAGCTTCATTCCTTTTCTTAGATACAACTCAGTTTGATACAACTGAGAGGATTGCTAGGCCATTTCAGAGGGCATTTTAGAGTCAACCACATTGCTGTGGGTTTGGAGCCACAAGTAGGCCAGACCAGGTAAGGATGGCAGATTTTCTTCCCTGAAGGAAGGACATTAATGAACAAGACAGGTTTTTACAACAATCAACAATTTTTATGGTCACCACGAGACTAGCTTTTTAATTCCAGATTTATTTATTGAATTCAAATTCCACGATCTGCCGTGATGGGATTTGAACCCTATGTCCTCAGAAAATGAGGCTGGGGCTCTGGATTACTAGTCTACTGACACTACCACTACGCCACCACCTCCGTCACCACATCAGAGAACCTTGGGGCATGCCACCAGGCCTGTTGTGCCACTTTTCAAGGTTTTTACTGATCTTTAACTCCTCTTTCATTACTTCCAGGCCCTGCTGCAGCCAGAATGCACCTCATCTTAGAGTCATCGAGATATACAGCACAGAAACAGGCCCTTCGGCCCATCGTGTCTGTGCCTGCCATCGAGCACCTAACTATTCTAATCCCATTTTCCAGCACTTGGCCCGTAGTCTTGTATGCTATGGCGTTTCAAGTGCTCATCTAAATACTTCTTAAATGTTGTGATGGTTCCTGCCTCTACCATGAGAATTGAACAGGCCTCTAAACACTGTCCAAATTTGAACCATATTCCTTCCTTAACAAAAATGACTTTGAATGTTTTTTTTCTTGCTCATCCCCAATTTCCCATAGAAAGTAGTTTGCTCTAAGATGTTTAACATAGTCAAGGCTAGTGAATGCATCTTCAAATGCCATATCCTACCAACTGCACCATTAGCCTCACACTGCACCATTCATCACACCACCTTCACGCACCTACCAACAATCTCTATCAACCACGACTCATACCTCACATCACCGTCATGCACTTAGCACTGCTGCAAGCAGCATACTCGCATCTCATAGCTTTCAAGTGTTGTCAGCTATTTAGCTGTGGCAGGCATATACCTAAGGATGTTGCACCGCACTCACTGATGCAGTTCCCTCTCCCTTGCAGGAAGAGGTGGCCTATAATCAGAGGAAGCAGTAGGGGTGGTGGGGAATGGCAGGCATGGCTGCATGTTCTGACCCTGTTGGAGGAGAAGCTGATGCCAATCATTGGTGTGGCCACTACTGAGGTGGGGCTCAAACCATCGAGAATAACTGTATGCCCCTACCTAACCCATCTCTCTTCTCACATCCCCCTCCCCCCATCCCACAATCTCTTCTGTGATTTACAAGCTGGAGATGGTGTAATTGCGCACCTTTTGCTTCTCACCCCCTCCACTTCACTCCAACCCTACCCTTCTGCCATTATACTTTCAGAAACCCAAGAAATGCAACCTTGCCAGAAAGTGGTGTGGGAGGATGAAACAGAAATGTAGAAAAATAGGAGCAGGAGTAGGCCATTTGGCACTTTGAGCCTGCTCCGCCTTTCAATACATTCTTGGCCGATCATCCAAACTCTGTAACCTGTTCCCACTTTCTCCCCTTATTCCTTGATCTCATTAGCCCTAAGAACTATGTATAACTCTTTCTTGAATCTATTTAATGATTTGGCCTCAACTGCTTTCTGTAATAGAGAATTCCACAGGTTCACCACTCTCTGGGTGAAGAAATCTCTCCTCATCTCAGTCCTAAATGGCTTACTCCTTATCCTTAGACTGTGACCCCTCGTCCTGGACTCCCCCACCATCGGGAACATCCTTCCTGCATCTAGTCTGTCCAGTCCTGTTAGAACTTTGTAGTTCTCTATGAGATCCTCTCTCATTCTTCTAAACTCTAGCGAATACAAGCCAATCTCTCTTCATACGTCAGTCCTGCCATCCCAGGAATCAGTCTGGTGAACCTTTGCTGCACTCCCTCCATATCAAGAACATCCTTCCTCAGATAAGAAGACCAAAACTGCACACAATACTCCAGATGTGGTCTCACCAAGGCTATGAAGGCCAACATACCATTTGCCTTCTTAACTGCCTGCTGCACCTGCATGCTTACTTTCAACGACTATTGCACAAGGACACCGAGGTCTCGCTGCACCTCCCTCTTTCCCAATGTATCGCCATTCAGATAATCTGCCTTTCTGTTTTTGCCACCAAAGTGGATAACCTCACATTTATCCACATTATGCTGCATCTGCCTTGTATTGCCCACTCACTCAACCTGTCCAAATCACACTGGAGCTTCTCTGCATCCTCCTCACAGCTCACACTCCCATCCAGCTTTGTGTCATCTGCAAACTTGGTTATATTACATTTAATTCCCTCATCTATATTATAAACATATATTGTGAATAGCTGGGGTCCTAGCACTGATCCCTGCGGTACTCTACTACTCACTGCCTGCCACTTGGAAAAAGACCCGTTTATTCCTACTCTTTGTTTCCTGTCTGCCAACCAGTTCTCTGTCCATGTCAGAACCTTATCGCCAATCCCATGTGCTTTAATTTTGCACGCTAATCTCTTATGTGGGATCTTATCGAAAGCCTTCTGAAAGTCCAAATACACCACATTCAGTGGTTCTCCCTTATCCTACTAGTTACATCCTCAAGGAAGTTCTCAAGGAACAAGAGACCGATGAAGAAAAAACACGATCGCTCAATCCTGCATTTGTAGCCACGAGCTCCAATACTTGCACTGCACAAACTTTTAGCGAGTAGCATGTTGGCGAGTCTGCATGTAGTGTGTCACCGGGTATGATTTGGCTGCCCCCAGGCTGGGGGAGAGTATAGTATTGCTGCCAACTTCCTGGAGGGTGAGGTCGCACATGAATTCTGCTGCAGAGGACTCAGATATGGACTTTGATGGAATGTATGCCAAAATGCTTGGTGCACTGGCAGGCCTGCCAGACAAACAGCTGTCACTGTCGAGGAGCATGGAGGGGTCCGATTCCACCTTGGTGTAGGGATTCGCGCAGAACTAGAGCTAATCCTTTCCAGGGTGGAAATGGTGGGCAACTCCCTGAGAACACTTGCTGACCCGACTCTGTTGGTCTATGTCTCGGCATCCATTGCAGCACAAGCAGAAGCCACCCAACACCTGAGTGCTGCAGATGAAATTCAGACTGTCAGGAAATCTCAGCATGGTGCCATGCTATACTACTGCAATCTTGGCTGCAGATATCACGACTCAGAGGGGTTCTCAGGATCGCATAGCAGTCCAGTAATCTGTGCTCCAGCAGATTACTCGGATTTCTGAGGCCTGGCTGAGGGGAGTGGCAGTGGTTCTGTCGCGCATGAATCTGCTGTCCTGTCTCAGGATGACAGCATTTGTGTTCCCACTATTGCCACTCTGCCAGTGCCCTTGCTGTTATCTGTCAGTCAGCCAGCCGAGACTGGTGTCACCCATGTCAAAATGGTGAAATCTGAAGGCCCAGAGCTGCTTGAGGGCGTCCTCCATTGAAAGTCAACAACCTTCCACCAGCCACACTACAGCCACTGGGGTAGCACTGCATAGGTGCATTAAGCCAGGCAAAGGCACAAGCAGGGCAGGCACTAAGGGAATGTACAGGGATACTTAGTTGAGTTTCACATGGAATGTTATATGTTTTGTTGGATTAAGATGGTATAGAATGGTTGTTCTGTGGTCGCTTTTATTTCAGGATTGTGGACAAGAGAACATTGTGATAGTCATTAACAGAGAGATGGTAAGCTGTGTGACTGTTGTCCATTAGGGACCTGGGGTTGTATTCATAGAAACATAGAAAATAGGAGCAGGAGTAGGCCATTTGGCCCTTCAAGCCTGCTCCGCCATTCATTATGATCATGGCTGATCATCCAACTCAGTAACCTGTTCCCACTTTCCCCCCATATCCTTTGATCTCTCTCGCCCCAAGAGCTATATCTAACTCCTTCTTGAAAACATACAATATTTTGGCCTCAACTGCTTTCTGTGGTAGAGAATTCCACAGGCTCACCACTCTCTGGGTGAAGAAATTTCTCCTCATCTCAGTCCTGAAAGGTTTACCCCATATCCTTAGACTATGACCCCTGGTTCTGGACTCCCCCACCATCGGGAACATCCTTCCTGCATCTACCCTGTCAAGTCCTATTCATGGGAACTAGAGTCAAATGAGGCACTCACGGACAGCACGATTGTAAGGTAGACATGCCAGCTGCCTCCTCCGTTCCTCCTCCTCCTCTTCCTCCTCCTGAGGTGCTCGCTGAATCCTTGGTGGCAAGGCTGAGTCCTCATGATGGCCAGGTTGTAGACAATGCAGCAAACTGCCACAAATTGGTACACCCGCTCCAGCAAGATCTGGAAGGTTCTTCCAGAGTAGTTGAGGCAGCAGAATCATTGCTTCAGCACCCCAATTGCCTGCTCGATGATGTTTCTCGTGACAGTACAGCAGTCATTATATGAATGTTGGCCACATGTAGTTGAGTTGCAGAGGAGAGTCATGAGCCACGGGTAGATTGGATAGCCTTTGTCACCCAGCAGACACCCTCTGCTTTGATGTGGTGGCCGAAATATTGATGGAGCAGTGGATTGTCGCAGAATGAATGCATCATAATTACAGCTAGGATAGTGAGCATGATGTCCTGAGCACGGTCGCACACCAACTGCATATTCAGCAAGTGATAACCTGTGCAGTTGTGGTACATGTTGGCAGTGAGATCCTTTCTCCCAGCTGCCACCCCTCCCCTTCACCCCAGCCCCCTTCTCTGCAAGCAGCTTGTACTCTTCTGTGCTGCCTCTGAATGTCTACCTCTCATATTGCAGCCCAAGGGAGACTGCTACTGTCGCCTCCATGACTGGGAGAAAATGGTATGTCTAGAGCCCTTGCTAGCCTATCTCTGTCCTGTTGCATGCAATTCATACCATCTTCAAATTTTGAAATTCTACTCTGTATTCCAAGGCCCAAGTCATTTGTATATAACAAAAAAAGCACCGGTCCTAGCACTGACCCTTGGGGAACACCACCGTCTACCATCTTCCAGTCTGAAAAACAACCATTTACCATGAATCGATGTTTTCTATCCTTAAGCAAATTTTTTTCCAATTGGACAGACCCTCCTATTCCATGAGCCTCAGTTTTGTGAACCAGCCTTTTATGTGGTGCTTAATATAACACTTTTTTAAAATTGTTACGGCCACGTGGTGAGGGGTCTGTTGGTTCCCAATGTTCAACAGTTTCAAAACAGTGCTGGAACTCTGGGACCCGCAGAGCACATTGGGAGAAAGAGAGAGAGGGAGTTTAAAAACAGCACAGGAACTCCGAGACCAGCAGAGCACATTGGAAGAGAGAGAGAGAGTGAGACAGTTTAAAAGCAGTGCAGGAACCTGAGGTGTGACATCACAGGAAAGTCGTAAGTTGATTGGCTGGTGAGTATTTTGCTCATTTACCTTTCAAAACTCAGATAATTTATGAGTAATTGTAAGCTTTTATTAGTAAAGTTTAGTAATTAGTAGCTTGATTGGCTGGGTAGTACTTTGTGTAAGGGACAGTGTGTTAATAGCCAGCTTAGGACACTGGAGTTAGGGAAGATCTATAAATATACAGAAGTTAAACTTTAAAATACTTAAAACACATACCTGTGCAATTAAGAAATGTATAACTCTTAGTTTTAGGTGGGACTAGCATTTAATAAGCACAGTAAATTGTAGTATACAATGGAATTATTCCAAGTTAATTAAGAAAGTAATTAAAGTAAATTAACTAACTAACGTAAGTAACAATGACAGGATAGGTGTTGTGTTGCAGCTGTGGAATGTGGGATCTCCTGGATGCCAACACGATCCAGGACAAACACGTCTGCAGAAAGTGTAGGCGGCTGGAGGAATTCTGGATCAGGATTATTGATCTGGAAGGAAAACAGCAGACACTGCACAACATCAGGGAGGGGGAGAGATACCTACACACTTTGTACCAGAAGACAGTCACACCCCTTAGAATAGGGTCGCCTATTTTGGTCCAGTGGTGAGGGACAGGAGGGTGTGACCATGAGTAAGGCAGGTAAAGGGACCGAGCAGAGAGTAATGGATGAGCCTCAACCTTTGCAATTGTCAAACAGGTTTGAGGTGCTTGCAACCTGTATGGACGAAAGCGAGGTCTGCAGGGTGGATAAGCAGACTGGTGTTGGCCAGGGGCTGCAAGAAATACAGAATGTTACAAACTGCTGGGATTGTTTGACCTGTAGTAACCTGGAGCTCAGACACTGGCCTGTGCTGGTAAAAACCAGTTTGAACTAATCACTTTGAGACAAGACAAAGGATTGATCACAGGAAAACAGCCTTATTTGGACACGGTGTGATACGGGGGTCTTTGGGCCTGGGCCAATTAAGAGAAGATGTGAACGAGGTGAGCACGCTTAAGCCAACCGGAAAGGCACAGCTCAGATTTGGAGAGATAAGAGGGAGGATAAGAATAGAGCTTTTTGGGCATAGAGCCAGCGAAGACTCCGGAGATCAACCATCGTGGAAGTGGAAGACGCTGCGTGAGCAACACGGCGACGACGTAGAAGAGAGAGAGAACGGAACGCCTGGCCAGTATTAACACTCCCTTTTTCGGCTATTATCCTTAGTTTTCTGTGATTCGGTTAGGGGAAGGTCAGAGGAACCTAGTGGGTGTGCTTATGAATTCTAGCTTGTTTTGTTATTAACTGTATAACTCAATTTGAATTGCATGCTTTTGTCTAACTAAGTGTATAAGCCTTATTCTTACATTGTACAACAAGGTGAATAAAGTAAATTGATAGTTAAAGAAAGGACTGAGTTTCCTCCTCTTTGTACTACGCCATTAACTGTAGCTGTGGATTAAGCTGGAGGGTGGCTCTTCTGTAACCCGATATCCCAAACACCCAGCCTGAGCCTGAATTAAGAGGACTTCAGTCCCACGTGACGGCCAGGATCAAGTGGGTATAGGGAATAAAGGGGACAAGGAGGAGTTGACTCCGTGCCACGGTTTACACTGGCCATGGCACCATCATACAGGAAGCCGTTCAAGTGGGGGGAGCAAAAAGGAAAGTAGTGGTAGTTGAGGACAGCATAGTGAGGGGGATTGACACTGTTCTCTGCAGCAAAGAGCGAGAGTCCAGAAGACTGTGTTGCCTGTCCGCTGCCAGGGTTCGGGACATCTGCTCAGAGGAACTTATAGTGGGAGGGGGAGGGTCCAGTCGTTGTGATCCATGTAGGTACCAATGACATAGGCAGAACAAGGAAAGAGGTTCTGCATAGTCAGTATGAGGAGCTAGGTACCAAATTAAGAAGCAGAATTTCAAAGGTGGTAATCTATGGATTATTACCTGAACCACGTGCAAATTGGTAGAGGGCAAATGAGATTAGAGAAATGAATGGTGGTTCAAAGACTGGTGTGGCAGAAGTGGGTTCTGGTGCGTGGGGCACTGGCAGCAGTACTGGGGAAAGTGGGGGCTGTACGGTTGGGCCGGTTTGCACCTGGACCATGCTGGGATCGATGTTCTAACGAGTCACATAACTAGGGATGTAGAGGGGGTTTTAAATTAAATAGTGGGGGCAAGGGAACAAATTTGGGAAGATGTGGTAGATCAAAGAGTAGAGACAATGCAAGAGAGAAAGTTATTAATATGGGAAATGATAAACAGACTGTAACAGGAAGGGACAGAGAGTACAAAGCTAAGCGCAAATCAGAAGATAAGGCTAGAAGTTCCAAAAATAATAAAACGACTAAACTAAAGACTCTGCACCTGAATGCACATAGCATTCAAAACAAAACAGATGAACCGATAGAAATAAATAATTACGATCTGATAGCAATTACAGAGATCCAGCCAAGTACCACCCTATCTACTGCTGATCATCAGCGAAGTGATGGAAGGGATCATCGACAGTGCGATCAAGCAACACTTGCTCAGCAATAACCTGCTCGCTGAAGCTCAGTTTGGGTTCCGCCAGGGCCACTCAGCTCCTGACCTCATTGCAGCCTTGGTCCAAATATGGACAAAAGAGCTGAACTTCAGAAGTGAGGTGAGAGTGACTGCCCTTGACATTAGGCAGGATTTGACTCAGTATGGCATCAAGGAGCCCGAGCAAAACTGCAGTCCATGGGAATTGGGGGGGGTGGTGGGTGGGAACTCTCTGCTGGTGAAGTCAGACCTATCACAAAGGAAGATGGTTGTGGTTGTTGGAGGACAATCATCTCAGTCCCAGGACATTACTGCAGGAGTTCCTCAGGGTAGTGTCCTAGGCCCAACCATCTTCAGCTGCTTCGTCAATGACCTTCCTTCAATCATAAGATCAAAAGTGGGTATGTTCACTGATGATTGCACAATGTTCAGCACCATTCATGACTCCTCAAATACTGATTCAGCCCATGTCCATATGCAGCAAGAGCTGAACAATATCCAGGCTTGGCCTGATAAGTGGCAAGTAACACTCACACCATACAAGTGCCAGGCAATGACCATCTCCAACAAGAGAGAATTTAACTATCTCCCTTTGACATTCAATGGCATCACCATTGCTGAATCCCCCACTATAAACATCCCTGGGGGTTATTATTGACCAGAAATTGAACTGGACCAGCCACATAAATACTGTGGCTGCAAGAGCAGGTCAGAGGCTAAGAATTCTGTGGCGAGTAACTCACCTCCTGTCTCCCCAATGCCTGTCCATCTATAAGGCACAAGTCAGGAGTCTGATGGAATATTCTCCATTTGCTTGGGGGTGCAGCTCCAACAACACTCAAGAAGCTCGACACCATCCAGGACAAAGCAGCTGACTTGATTGGCACCCCATCCACCACCTTCAACAATCATTCCCTCCACCACTGGCAGCAGTGTGTACCGTATACAAGATGCACTAACCTGCAAGCTCCACCTGGAAGGACAAGGGCAACAAATGCATGGGAACAGCACCACCTGCAAGATCCCCTCCAAGCCACGCACCATCCTGACCTGGAACTATATCGCTGTTCCTTCACTGTTGCTGGGTCAAGATCTTGGAACTCCCTTCCTAACAGCACTGTTAGTGTACCTACATCCCAAGGACTGCAGCAGTTCAAGAAGGCAGCTCACCATCACCTTCTCAAGGGCAATTAGGGATGGGCGATATAAATACAAGCCTAGCCAGCAACGCCTACATCCCCCGAACGAATAAAAAAAAAACAATGACTGCAGGATGACATAGATTGGGACCTGAATATTGAAGAGTACATAACATTTAGGAAAGACAGGAAGCTAGGAAAAGGTGAAGGGGTGGATCTGTTAATTAATGACGGTATTGGCACAATAGGGGTGGATGACTAAGTTCAGGAAACCAATATGTAGAAGCGGTTTGGGTAGAGTAACTAACCATGTGGTAGAATAGGGTAAAAAGGAAGAAATAATGGGAACTTGTTGGAAAGGTACAGCGATAATCAAGGGGGATTTTAATCTACATGTAGACTGGAAAAATCACATGGGCAAAGATAGCTGAGATGAGGAGTTCATAGAATGTTTTCTGGATACATTCTTAGAACAGCACGTTCAGGAGCCAACCAGACAGCTGGCTATAGTAAAAACAGAAAGTTCTGGACATACTCAGCAGGTCTGGCAGCATCTGTGGAGAGAAAAGTGGAATTAATATTTCAGGTCACTGACCTTTCATCAGAACCTGAAACTGATGGTTAACAAAGATGGTTAACAAAGTGAGCGTTGGTCCAATAAAAATGAGTCTGGGGAATTAATAATGTAAAATAAGAGATGGCAGATGAATTGAATAGGTATTTTGCACAGTCTTCACTGTAGAGGAGACAAGTAACATCCCAGAAATAGCTGTATATCAGGAAATAAAAAGGAGGGAGGAGCTCAAGAAAATTACAATCACCAGGGAAGGGGTACTGAGTAAATTGTTGGAGCTGGGGGATGACTAGTCCTCGGGTCCTGATGGACTTCATCCTAGGGTCTTAAAAGAAGTGGCTAGTGAGATAGTTGGTGCGTTGGTTTTAATTTTCCAAAATTCCCTAGATTTGGGGAGAGTTCCATTAGGTTGGAAAATAGTCAATGCAATTCCTTTATTCAAAAAGGAAGGGAGACAGAAAGCAAGAAACTATAGGCTAGTTAGCTTAACATCTGCCATAGGGAAAATGTTAGAAGCTATTATTAAAAACATTATAGCAGGGCATTTTGAAAAATTCAAGGTAATCAGGCAGAGTCAACATGGTTTTGTGAAAGGGCAATCATGTTTAACCAATTTATTGGCCTTCTTTGAAGAAGTAACATGTTGTGGATAGAGGGGAACCGGTGGATGTACTGTACTTAGATTTCCAGAAGGCATTTGATAAGGTGCCACATCAAAGGTGTTGCAGAAAATAAAAGCTCATTGTGTAGGGGGTAACATATTGGTATGGATAGAAAATTGGCTAGCTAACAGAAAACAGAGAGTAGGCATAAATGGGTCATTTTCTGTTTTAGCAAGATGTAGTGAGTGGTGTGCCTCAGGGATCAGTGCTGGGGCCTTAGCTTTTTATAATTTATGTAAATGAGTTGGATGAAGGGACTGAAGGTATGGTTGCTAAATTTTCTGATGACACAAAGATAGGTAGGAAAGTAAGTTGTGAAGAGGACATGAGGCTACAAACAGATATAGATAGGTTAATTGAGTGGGCAAAGATCAGGCAAATGGAATATAATGTGGGAAAATGTGAGATTGTCCATTTTAGCAGGAAGAATAAAAACAAAACGTATTATCTAAATGGTGACAGATTGCAGAGGAACCATAGAAAGAACCATAGAAAAAACTACGACACAGAAGGAGGCCACTTAGCCTGTCATGTCCGTGTTGGCCGAAAAAACTAGCCACTCAATCTAATCCCACCTTCCAGCACCTGGTCCATAGCCTTGCCGGTTATAGCACTTCAGATGCATGTCCAGGTTTTTTCTAAAAGAATTGAGGGTTTCTGCCTCCGCCACCATTCCTGGCAGTGAATTCCAGACACTCACCACCCTCTGGGTGAAAAAGTTTTTCCTCATGTCCCCTCTAATCCTTCTACCAATCACCTAAAATCTGTGCCCCCTGGTAATAGACCTCTCTGCAAGGGGAACAGGTCCTTCCTGTCTACTCTATCTCGGCCCCTCATAATTTTGTACACCTCAATAAGTCACCCCTCAGCCTCCTCTGTTATAAGGAAAACAACCCGAGCCTATCCAATCTTCCCTCATAGCTGCAACTTTCAAGCCCTGGCAACATTCTTGTAAATCTCCTCTGTACTCTTTCCAGACCAATTATGTCCTTTCTGTAATGTGGTGACCAGAACTGTAAGCAATACTCCAACTGTGGCCTAACCAGCGTTTTATACAGCTCCAGAATTACTTTCCTGCTTTTGTATTCTATATATCAGCCAATAAAGGAAAGCATTCCATATGCCTTCTTCACCACTCTATCTACCTGTCCTGCCAACACCAGGGACCTGTGGACATGCACTCCAAGATCTCTCACTTCTTCTACCCCTCTCAATATCCTCCCGTTTATTGTGTAGTCCCTTTCTTTATTTGCCCTCCCCAAATGCATTACCTCACGTTTATCTGGATTGAATTCCATTTGCCACTTTTCCGCCCACTCAACCAAGCCATTGATATCATTCTGGAGTCTATAGCTATCCTGTTCACTATTAACAACTTCTTCTTTGGCCTCCTTGTCTCAAGAGACAATGGGTAAGCGCCTGGAGGTGGTCAGTGGTTTGTGAAGCAGCGCCTGGAGTGGCTATAAAGGCCAATTCTAGAGTGACAGACTCTTCCACAGGTGCTGCAGATAAAATTGGTTGTCGCGGCTGTTACACAGTTGTCTCTCCCCTTGCGCCTCTGTCTTTTTTCCTGCCAACTGCTAAGTCTCTTCGACTCGCCACTCTTTAGCCCCGCCTATCAACTACACGGCCAATTTTTGTGTCATCAGCAAATTTCCCAATCATGCCTCCCACATTTAAGTCCAAACCATTAATATATACCACAAACAGCAAGGGAACCAATACTGAGCCCTGTGGAATACCACTGAAAAGCAGCTTCCATTCACAAAAACATCCGTCGACTGCTACCCTTTGTTTCCTGTACCTGAGCCAATTCTGGATCCAACTCGCCACATTCTCCTGTATCCCATGGGCTTTAATTTTACTGATCAGTCTGCCATGTAGGACCTTGTCAGATACCTTACTAAAATCCATGTAGACCACATCCACTGCACTGCCCTCATCAATCCTCTTCTTACTTCCTCAAAAAGCTCAATTAAATTAGTAAGACTTGACCTTCCCTTAACAAATCCATGCTGGCTATCCCTGATTAATCCATGCCTTTCCAAATGGCAATTTATCCTGTCCCTCAGAATAGATTTTAACAATTTTCCACCACCTGCCTATAATTATTTGGCCTATCCCTCGCACCCTTTTTAAACAATGGTACAACGTTCGCAGACCTCCAATCATCTGGCACCTCTGCTGTATCTAATGAGGTTTTGAAGATGATCCTCAGTTATTTCCTCCCTGGCTTCTTTTAACAACCTGGGATGCAATCCATTCGGCCCTGGTGATTTATCCACTTTCAAGGATGTCAGAACTTCTAGTACGCTAACCCTCTCGTACTCAGACCCTCTAGAGCTCTGAGATGCAGAGGGATCTGGGTGTCCTAGTGCATAAATTGTGAAAGGTTAGTATGCAGGTACAGCAAGTAATTAGGAAAGCTAATGGAATGTTATCGTTTATTGCAAGGGAAATTGTATACAAAAGCAGGGCGGTTATGCTTCAGTTATACAAGGCAATGTTGAGACGACTTCTAGATTAGAGATACAGCACTGAAACAGGCCCTTCGGCCCACCGAGTCTGTGCCGAACATCAACCACCCATTTATACTAATCCTACACTAATCCCATATTCCTACCAAACATCCCCACCTGTTCCTATATTTCCCTACCACCTACCTATACTAGTGACAATTTATAATGGCCAATTTACCTATCAACCTGCAAGTCTTTTGGCTTGTGGGAGGAAACCGGAGCACCCGGAGAAAACCCACGCAGACACAGGGAGAACTTGCAAACTCCACACAGGCAGTACCAGGAATTGAACCCGGGTCCCTGGAGCTGTGAGTACAGTATTGGTCTCCTTATTTAAGGAAGGATGTAAATGCGTTGGAAGAAGTTCAGAGAAGGTTTACTAGCCTCATACCTGGAATGGGCGGATTGTCTTATAAGGAAAAGTTGGACAGGCTGGGCTATTATCTGCTGGAGTTTAGAAGAGTAAGAGGCAACTGACTGAAACATATAGATTCTGAGGGGTCTTAACAGGGTGGATTTGGAAAGGATGTTTCCTCTTGTGGGAGAATCTAGAACTAGGGGTCACTGTTTAAAAAATAAGGGGTCACCCATTTAAGATAGAGATGAGTTTTTTTTTTCTGAGTGTCGTGAGTCTTTGCACTCTCTTCCTCAAAAGGCGGTGGAGGCAGAGTCTTTGAATATTTTAAGGCAGCGGTAGATAGATTCTTGATAAGCAAAGGGTGAAAGGTTATCGGGGGTAGGTGGAAATGTGGAGTTGAGGTTAGAGTTATATCAGCCATGATCTTATTGAATGGCTGAGCAAGCTTGAGGAGCCGAGTGGCCTACTCCTGCTCCTAATTCCTACCTGGCTGCAGCAAGTTTTTTTTGTTATTGGGGTTTTAACCCCTTTGTGTTTTACTTGTTAAATAAATGGAGAGTGACAGGCTGTCTTGTCAGTTTAAAAGAAAAGATTAATTATTTATTGAGCAATATTCCTTATCCAGAAATTGTCACAACCGCAACCACTCATGCATTCATTCATGCGCAGACACACAAGAAGAGACAGAGAGGAAAAGGGTCAAGTGGTTTGAAATGAAGTAGGGTTTCAGGATTCACAGTCAACCTGTTGAATTCTCTCGGAGGTCAATTTCTCTTTAGTTGCAAGTCTGGGGTGTTTGTAGATTTCTCTGTTGGTTGAAAGTTCAGTTTGAAGACAGGGGATCACTTCCAGTTCACTGCTGCACAAGTTGAAATGTCGAATTCACAGCAGAATGCCCTCCTTTTGGCTTGCTGAGTTTTCTGTCAGCTGGACAAGCTTTGGTGATGCTTTTTGCTGGGTCACTCTCTCTCTCTCTCTCTCTCCAGAGAGCTACCTTTTAAGCTAGAAGTCTCTCACATCTGGCTTCTGTTGCTTCCTCCCTGTAGTGACCGACAATGGCCCAGGATGTGGCTGCTTCACACCTTGGTTATTTCAGAGGAACCCATTCAATTCAAAAATGACTCTTGATGGGTTCAGAATGGGTATAATTGACACCTCTTAGCTTTCAAATGTATCTTTCTATCCTTGCTAGACAGTAGACATTTTGAATATACAAAGCCAGGACCATTGTCCATTTTTGTAACCCTTCAGCTTGAGTTCTTGTATTTTCCATCGCTGCACTTAGCAGAATTGTAACCAAATCTATATAGACAACACCAACCACATTCCCTTCATCAACCTTCTCTGTTACTTCATCAAAAAATGTCCTCACAATAACACTGAAGAATTCCATGATTTTCAAAACAATAATTTTTATTTTACTTTTTAAAAATTTGTTTGAGATTTCAGCTTCTACATGAATCCTATGTATATGTCTCAATCTTCATTTCACTTTCTGTAAAATGATTAAAATGTGATTGATAATCTGTGCTTTTTACTTCCTGATTTGCTGTCAGTGAAAATTCTTTAATCAGATTGGCTCTAGAGCCCACTAATTCCTTGTGGGCAGCTTCTTTTGAAGTCAACAGTGATCACCGCCACTACTGCTGGCCACAAAATCTGTGCTGTAACATTTATTCCACAGTAAAGGTTATCGTGAAAATACATGTTTAGGTATAATTTTATGTATATGTGTGTGTGTTTATATACATTAGGCATGAAGGAACTTTTAGCCGTAAGAATTTTAATCTATTTAACCAGCATTTGTTACCAAAATTATATTTGTTTGTATTTATTTTATTTCTAATTTCACCTAGGTACAGGATACGGCTGCATGGCATCTGGATATCCCTAGAGAAAAGGTTATAATTCCTACAGGTGATTTTTGGGGCATGGTGGTTTGATTCTACAGGCACAGTGTAGATATGTCCCCACAAAGATAAAGGGCGCAAAGGCCAAATCTAGAGCCCCCTGCTAATCTAGAAGCATACAGGGTAAGATAAAGCAGAAAGAGAAAGCTTATGACGGTCACAGAAAACTTAATACTTTAGAGAGTTTAGAGGAGTATAGAAAGTGCAGGGGTGAAGTAAAAAAGGAAATTAGGAAAGCCAAGAGAGGTCATGAAAAATTATTAGCAGGTAAAATCAAGGAAAATTCAAAGATGTTTTATCAGTACATTAACAGTAAGAGGATAACTAAGGAAAGGGTAGGGCCTATCAGAGATGTACAAGAGAACTTATGCGTGGATGCAGAAGATGTGGGCAAGGTTATTAATGGGCTTTTTGGCTCTGTCTTCACAAAGGAGAGGGATGATGCAGACATTGTAGTAAAAGAGGAGGAGTGTGAAATATTAGATACGATAAGCATAATGAGAGAGGAAGTACTAGAGGAACTGACATCCTTGATAGTGGATAAATCGCCAGGGCCAGATGGATTATATCTCAGGTTGTTAAAGGGAGGAAATAGTGGATGCGTTGCGGATCATCTTCAAATCATCACTAGATACAGATGAGGTACCAGAGGGTTGGAGATCTGCAAACGTTGCACCATTGTTTAAGAAGGGTGCGAGGGATAGGCCGGTCAGTGTGACCTCGGTGGTGGGCAAATTATTAGAATAAATTCTGAGAGATAGGATAAACTGCCACTTAGAAAGGCACATATTAATCAGGGATAGTCAGCATGAATTTGTTAAGGGTAGGTTGTGTCTTACTAGCTTAACTGAATTTTTTGAGTAAATAATAAGGAGGATTAGTGAGGGTAGTGCAGTGGATGTGGTCTATATGGATTTTAGTAAGGCATTTGACAAGGACCCACATGGCAGACTGGTCAGTAAAATTAAAGCCCATGAGATACAGGGGAACGTGGCAAGTTGGATCCAAAATCGGCTCAGTGACAGGAAACAAAGAGTAGTGGTTGACGGATGTTTTTGCGAATGGAAAACGGTTTCCAGTGGCATTCCACAGGGCTCAGTGTTTGGGTCCCTCGCTGCTTGTGGTATATATGAATGATTTGGACTTAAATGTGGGAGGCATGATTGGGAACTTTGGAGATGACACGAAAATTGGCTGTGTAGTTTATAGTGGAATTGGATAGCTATAGACTACAGAATGATATCAATAGTTTGGTTGAGTGGGTAGAAAAATGGCAAATGGAATTCAATCCGGAGAAATGTGAGGTAATGCATTTGGGGAGGGCAAACAAAGCAAGAGAATACGCAATAAACGGGAGGATATTGAGAAGGGTAGAAGCAGTGAGAGACCTTGGAGTGCATGTCCACAGGTCCCTGATGGTGGCAGGACAAGTAGATAGAGTGGTGAAGAAGGCATATGGAATGCTTTCCTTTATTGCCTGAGGTATATAATACAAAAGCAGGAATGTAATGCTGGAACTGTATAAAGTGCTGGTTAGGCCACAGCTGGAGTATTGCTTACAATTCTGGTCACCACATTGCAGGAAGGACATAATTGGTCTGCAGAGAGTACAGAGGAGGTTAACGAGAATATTGCCAGGGCTTGAAAGTTGCAGCTATGAGGGAAGATTGGATAGGCTAGCGTTGTTTTCCTCAGAACAGAGGAAGCTGAGGGGTGACTTAATGGAGGTGTACAAAATTATGAGTGGCCTAGATAGAGTAGACAGGAAGGACCTGTTTCCCCTTGCAGAGAGGTCAATTACCCAAGGGCACCGATTTATGGTGATTGGTAGAAGGATTAGAGGGGACATGAGGAAAAACGTTTTCACCCAGAGTGGGTGTCTGCAATTCACTGCCTGGATCCGTGGTGGAGGCAGAAACCCTCAATTCTTTTAAAAGGTACAAGGTACCTGGACAGTCACCTGAAGTGCTGTAAGCTGCAAGACTACAGACCAGGTGCTGGAAGGTGGGATTAGATTGGGCGACAAGTTTTATTTTGAACCGGCACAGACACAATGGGCTGAATGGCCTCCTTCTGTGCCGTAAGTTTTCTATGGTTTCTATAATGTATCCTTCTGCTGAGGTGAAAGAGTTCAGTTTGGGGAGTTTTTTCACTTGTTATATTTAGTTCTGGATCAAGAGCTGCTAGCCTCTATTTAATATAGAACTAAGACTAAATATAAGTTAAAATGCCTCTTTACTCTTTCCAAACAATGCATCTTAACCCTTCCATTGGCTACAGTTTCAGGGAAAATTGCCCCAGGAAAACACAGCAGGAAACAATGGGTTAGGGGACCAGATATAGCAGGTTGCCACAGCATTTTCCTCTGCTCTGCACCTGGGGAATGCCCATTTCCCAAGTTCAGCATAGAGGAAAATCTTCCATATAATCTAAAGCCATTTCTGTGCCCTTTCCCTTTATCCTCTTCAAATACTTATTCAATTAACTTAGATGATTTAATTTGTGTCTGCCACAAAATCCACTTGTAGCAAAGCATTCCACGTTCTAAGAACCCTGTGTGAAAACATTTATTCTAGTTTCCCTCTCATTCTTCTAATGACTTTAAAAATCAATGAGTAAGCCTCATCTGGAGTATTGTGTTCAATTCTGAGCACCACACTTTTAGGTTGTTGATAAAATCCGTCACATTCCTGACTTTGCTTCGTTGTTTCCGAATTAAAATTGTGGAATTTTATACGTAATGTGATCACCACAAGGACCGTAGAGGTTCCTGAACGCCTACCACCATCTCGTCAGTACAGATAGCGATGACAATAAATGCGGCCTTGTCATCATCATTCCCATCTTGATTGATGTACCTTTTAGGTAACGTTTTAGATTTTTTTAGATTTGGAGCTACAGCACTGAAACAGGCCCTTCGGCCCACGGAGTCTGTGCCGACCATTAACCACCCATTTATACTAATCCTACACTAATCCCATATTCCTACCGCATCCTCACCTGTCCCTATATTCCCCTACCACCTACCTATACTAGGGGCAATTTATAATGACCAATTTACCTATCAACCTGCAAGTCTTTTGGTTCCTATTTATGTGTCAATGTTGAAACAATGGAAGATTTAATACAGTAAATCTAATTGAGGAATTATGTAATCTTCCAACTCCTAACCTTCAAGCTATTTTTCAGATTTTTTTGAATTGTTTTACCAGCATTAAACTGACATTTAATGTTTTATGGGATAGATGTATTTCCTGCAGATGAATGGCATGTAAGATTAAAACTGCACTATGCGTCACATTTGTTCTCAACGGAAGGAACCTTACTGGATGTTGTGAGAGGTAGGTTGAAAATTGTACCAGTTTGGCATTTAGTGAATTTGATTTACAAATGTCTACATCTTGTTCATTGATTTCCACTATTCCCATTAAACTGCTGACGTCCTAACTCTCCTCCTGGTCCCTGTGTTAGCCGATATTGTTAATTTTTTTTTGTCTTCTGGCATTGTTCCTCTCTCCTTTTAAATCTGCTGTCATTACCCATCTCCTCAAAAAAAAACTCTTGACCCCACCGTCATTGCAAACTACTGCCCTACTGCCCCATCTCCAACCTCCCTATCCTCAAGTCCTTGAACATGTTGTTTCCTCCCAAATCCATGCCCATCTTTCCCGGAACTCCATGTTTGAATCCCTCCAATCAAATTTCTGCCCCAGCCACAGTACCAACACTGCTTATCAAAGTCACAAATGACATCCTATGTGACTGTGACAGTGATAAAGGTAAACTGTCCCTCCTCATCCTCTTGACCTGGTTGCAGCCTTTGACATGGTCGATCGTACAATCCTCCTCCATTGCCCCTCCACTATTGCCCACCTGGTTTGTACTGCTCTCACCTGGTTCCATTCTTATCTATCTAATTGTAGCCAGAGTATCATTTGTAATGAATCTCTTCCTTCTTCCGCATCATTGCCTCTGGTGTCCTCCAAGGATCTATCCTTGGCCCCCCTCCTATTTTTCATCTGCACGTTGCCCCTTGGCAACATCATCCGAAAACATAGCATTAATTTTCACATGTATGCTGACGACACCCAAGTCTATCTGCTTATCTGATAGCCAGTACTGGATGAGCAGAAATTTCTTCCAGTTAAATATTGGGAAGAATGGATACATTGTTTTTGGTATCTGCTGCTGTTTGCTAGCTACCAACTCCTTCCCTCTCCTGACAACAATCTGAGACTAAACCAATCTGTTCACAACCTTGGTATTTTATTGGACCGGGAGATAAGCTTCCGACCATATATATGCGCGTCATCATTAAGGCCACCTATTTCCACCTCCATAACTTGTCCTGACTTTGCCCTATCTCAGCTCATCTGCCTCCGAAACCCTCCTTCATGCCTGTGTTACTTCTCGACTATTCTAACGCACACCTGGCTGGTCTCTCACATTGTACCCTCCATAAACTTGAGGTCATTCAAAACTCTGCTGCCTGTAACTTAACTCGTACCAAGCCTCATTTACTTAATACCCCAGTGCTTGCTGACCTACGTTGGCTCCCAGTCCAGCAGTGTATTGATTTTAAAATTTTCATTCTTGTTTTCAATTCCCTCCTCCATGGCCTCACCCCTCCCTGTCTCTGTAATCTCTCCCAGCCCCATAGCCCTCCAAGATGTCTGCACTCGTCTAATTCTGGCCTCTTGAGCATCCCCTATTTTAATCAGGAATGCTGGAATCACTCAGCAGGTCTGGCAGCATCTGTGGAAAGAGAAGCAGAGTTAACGTTTCGGGTCAGTGACCCTTCTTCGGAACTGACAAATATTAGAAAAGTCACAGATTATAAGCAAGTGAGGTGGGGGTGGGGCAAGAGATAACAAAGGAGAAGGTGCAGATTGGACCAGGCCACATAGCTGACCAAAAGGTCACGGAGCAAAGGCAAACAATATGTTAATGGTGTGTTGAAAGACAAAGCATTAGTACAGATTAGGTGTAAATACACTGATTATTGAACAGCAGCAAGTGCAAATCTGAAAAAAACAGTGGGCAAGCAAACTGAACAAACTAAGATGAAATGAAATAAATGCAAAAAAAAAGGATTGTAAAAAATGTAAAAAAGAATGTAAAAAAAGAAAAAAGGAAGAAAAACTAACTAAAAATGAAAGTAAAATGGGGGGCTGTCATGCTCTGAAATTATTGAACTCAATGTTCAGTCCAGCAGGCTGAAGTGTGCCTAATCGGTAGATGAGATGCTGTTCCTCGAACTTGCGTTGATGTTCACTGGAACACTGCAGCAATCCCAGGACAGAGATGTGAGCATGAGAGCAGGGGGGAGTGTTGAAATGGCAAGCAACCGGAAGCTCAGGGTCCTGCTTGCGGACTGAGCGGAGATGTTCCGCAAAGCGGTCACCCAGTCTGCGCTTGGTCTCCCCAATGTAGAGGAGACCACACTGTGAGCAGCGAATACAGTATACTACATTGAAAGAAGTACAAGTAAATCGCTGCTTCACCTGAAAGGAGTGTTTGGGGCCTGGGATAGTGAGGAGAGAGGAGGTAAATGGGCAGGTATTACACCTCCTGCGATTGCAGGGGAAGGTGCCCTGGGCCGGGGACGAGGTGGTGGGGGTAATGGAGGATGGACCAGGGTGTCGCGGGGGGAACGATCCCTTCGGAATGCTGACAGGGGAAGGGAGGGGAAGATGCGACTGGTAGTGGCATCACGCTGGAGGTGGCGAAAATGGCGGAGGATGATCCTTTGGATATGGAGGCTGGTGGGATGAAAAGTGAGGACAAGGGGAACTCTGTCACGGTTCTGGGAGGGAGGGGAAGGGGTGAGGGTAGAGGTGCGGGGAATGGGTCGGACACGGTTGAGGGCCCTGTCAACCACAGTGGGGGGAAATCCTCGGTTGAGGAAAAAGGTCATATCAGAAGCACCGTCATGGAAGGTAGCATCGTCAGAGCAGATGCGTCGGAGACGGAGAAACTGGGAGAATGGAATGGAGTCCTTACAGGAGGTAGGGTGTGAAGAAGTGTAGTCGAGGTAGCTGTGGGAGTCGGTGGGCTTATAATGGATATTGGTAGACAACCTATCCCCAGAGATGGAGACAGAGAAGTCGAGGAAGGGAAGGGAAGTGTCAGAGATGGACCACGTAAAGGTGAGAGAAGGGTGGAAATTGGAAGCAAAGTTGATAAAGTTTTCTAGTTCAGGGCGGGAGCAGGAAACGGCACCGATACAGTCATCAATGTACCGGAAAAAGAGTTGGGGGAGGGGGCCTGAGTAGGACTGGAACAAAGAATGCTCGACATATCCCACAAAAAGACAGGCATAACTAGGACCCATGCGGGTACCCATAGCAACACCTTTTACTTGAAGGAAGTGCGTGGAGTTGAAGGAGAAGTTGTTCAATGTGAGAACAAGTTCAGCCAGGCGGAGGAGGGTGGTGGTGGATGGGGACTGGTTGGGCCTCTGTTCCAGGAAGAAGCGGAGAGCCCTCAAACCATCCTGGTGGGGGATGGAGGTGTAGAGCGATTGGACGTCCAACCAATCTTTTTCCTTTAAGACACTCTTTAAAACCTGCCTCTTTGACCAAACAGTTAGCCTCTGACCTAATATCTCTTCATGTGGCTCAGTGTTATATTTTGTTTTATAGTGCTCTGTGAAGTGCCTTGGGATGTCTTATTACATTAAAGGTGCTGGATAAATATAAGTTATCGTTGATGCAGATCTCAATATCCATTTGAACATAAATGGTCCAATTTTCCTCTGCTTAAAGCTGCATTTGTGTTGATTTTCTGGACATTAGGGAAATGGAAAAATTAGAAAAAGTATACAAGGGAATGCTCCTTGTAGGTTGGGACAGATAGAGGGAACTTTACTCAGCATCTGGTAGTGCCCTATATGACCGAAAAGTGACTGAAGAAAATACTGGTGTTTTTATTGTTTTTTAGATACAGCACTGAAAGAGGCCCTTCGGCCCACCGAGTCTGTGCCGACCAACAACCACCCATTTATTCTAACCCTGCAGTAACCCCATATTCCCTATCACCTACCTACACTAGGGGCAATTTACAATGGCCAATTTACCTATCAACCTGCAAGTCTTTGGCTGTGGGAGGAAACCGGAGCACCCGGCGAAAACCCACGCGGTCACAGGGAGAACTTGCAAACTCCGCACAGGCAGTACCCAGAATTGAACCCAGGTCCCTGGAGCTGTGAGGCTGCAGTGCTAACCACTGCGCCACTGTGCTGCCCGAATTGAAATGAGAAATATTCTCATTCTGCAGCAAATATATTCTTCAGCTTACTGAATATAAAGTAGTTTTAAAAATATTATTTTGACCTTGAATTTGTCCTCCACTCGCTCTTTTCTCCCGACGGCAACTACTCATTCTGGGGTATGGCTCTTCATCCTTTTGCAGAAATACTCTGCTCAGACCTTCTCAGTTCTTACTCTTCTCTTACCCATCAGTTTGACCTGTTGTGCTTTTCTCTCCCCAACCCAATTAAGCTAGTAATCTTGCAGTCTTCTAGTCCAAGCTGTCACTCTCCTTCCCCACTCCATCTCTGTTCTTTCCTCTCGCCACCAACCTCCCCTCCCCTTCATTGCTGTTCATTTAGTTCCTCCGTATTCCCCAAATTCTCCTTCCTCTTCCCTTTCATTGCTATCCATTTCTCTTTCATCTCTATCCATTTGCTCCTTGCCCTACTCACCATTTGCCTCTTATCTCTCCTTCATTTTCCCTTCTTCCTCCCCTGCAATGCAATCCATTTCATCTCATTCGTATCTATTTTTCTGCTGTACCACACAGTTCCACTCCTACCTCAATCTGGCTGTTTATGCCCTGGAATTGATTCCTCTCTGTTGCTTTTAGTGCTAGTGGCAAGGATTGTAGCTTTTGTTGTTCTTTTATGGGAGCCCCTGTTCTTTTGAGAATTCTCATCTACTGTATATAGAAGCCATAATCCCTGCCATTAACGTTGGGAGAGGGACGCTGATAGAGAGGGTCTAGTTCTGCTGCATTATCAGATGGATTCCGGGAAGGGTCAGAGTAATGGTAGAGGGGTCTGTACTGATTTTTGTCAGCAATGCTAACACACTGATCAGGTCACCAAAACACTGACAGCAGTGTGAAGTGCTGATAGTTAGCACTTATGCTTCTTTTATGTTTTTATATATAATTGCACAGCAAAAAAGATGAACCTGTTGTTTTGTAACACATCAGTACAAATTTCATGAGATTGACTTAGAATTCTTTCCCCTCCCTCCCTCCCTCCCTCCGGAAAAATATCTGACCTTGTATGCATCCATTCATGAACTATGGCAGTTTAGGATGATACAAAGAACTTGCTTGACGAGACCATGTGATTAATCCTATTGTGTTTCTTGTTAGACCATGCAACACTGCTAAATAATATACAAGAACAAACATTATAGATATACACTGTGGTATAGTAGATGGTTTCTAGTGAGAGTGTGATTCATGACAATATCTCATCATTATAGATAAGCACCAGTTGATTTCTGATGTTGATTTAGGAAATCATTATGGTTTCTGCCGTTGGACCACCTTAAAAAGGGACCACCTTAAGAACTATAAATGAAAATCACCAGAGGAAGTGATGTTGTGTCAAACATGTCCAGGGAGTTGTGGCTGTAGCCCAACAGAGTGAGATATGTTTAGATGTGGCTTGTGCAGTAACTGTTTGTATATATGTGTTCCAGTTAAGTTATAATAAAAACCCACATTTTCTTTTAATATTACTTGTAGTCCTATGAGTCTTACAATAGTTCACATATCAAAGGAACAAATAATATTACAGTTTCTGTCTAATTATATCTTCTTTTGGGCCTCCTTATCTCGAGAGACAATGGATACGCACCTGGAGGTGGTCAGTGGTTTGTGAAGCAGCGCCTGGAGTGGCTATAAAGGCCAATTCTGGAGTGACAGGCTCTTCCACAGGTGCTGCAGAGAAATTTGTTTGTTGGGGCTGTTGCACAGTTGGCTCTCCCCTTGCGCCTCTGTCTTTTTTCCTGCCAACTACTAAGTCTCTTCGACTCGCCACAATTTAGCCCTGTCTTTATGGCTGCCCGCCAGCCAGTATATATCTAAACAGTAGTTTCACAACATTTTAAGGATTTCTGCAGTAATCGAGTTGAAAAATTATTTCCTCCCCCAGTTTTGGTTTTATTTATTTCATTGTCTCTTTCCCCATGTTATGCACCATTTCCTGGCTGAGTGTAGCTGGTGACCTGTTCTCTGGCAATGCCCTTCTTAGTCTGGCTGCAAGAAGTTGCATCCTAGAATGGCATTCCTACTCATAATCCTTCCTATCTGTGCACAAGTGCCTTGTTACTGCTCTGCATTTTCCCCCAATGACAGTCAAAATGCAAGTCCTTGAAGAATATTAGAGAAGTGACTACTTCAGTTACGTGGATAGGTTGGGGAAGCTGGGACTGTTCTCCTTGGAGAAAAGATGGAGTCGGGATTTGATAGAGGTTTTCAAAATCAAGAGGGGTCTGCACACAGTAGATAGGGAGAAACTGTTCCCATTGGCAGAAGGGTTGTGAACTACAGGACACCAATTTAAGGTGAATGGCAAAAGAAACTAAGGTAATATGAGGAAAAACCTTTTTACACAGCGAGTGGTTAGGATTTGGAATTGCACCGTCTGAGAGTATGGTGGAGGCAGAGTCAATTCTGGTTTTCAAAAGGGAATTGGATAATTATCTGAAGAGAAAAAATTTGCAGTGCTACGTGGAAAAGGCAGGTGAATGGGACTAGCTAAGTTGCCCTTGCAGAGAGCCACATGGATACGCTGGGCCTAATGACCTCCTTCTGTGCTGTAACCATTCTATAATTTTATGACGACAAACATTTTGCAGCTCAAAACCAGTGAACACTACTGTACAAAATGTGTAGGGAGCATGGCAATCCAGTGATGATTTCTGTAAAAGTTAATTAATATGTTCATCCAATAAACTTTTTGTTTTATTTCCAAAATATACTTTATTCATAAAAATCTGTAAAAAAAAAAAAAATACATTACAAAACAGTTCCAAAAAGCACCAAGTCAAAACAATACAAAGAGTGCAAAGGAGATCAGTTTCCTTCAATACAGGAGTGAGTTGCCTCACAACTCTTCCATTTCATTTTACATGCCATGTACATTTTACAGCAGACAAATATTTTCTGGCTACAGTTCGAGGGGTTTTCCATGGATCCAACCCCTCAGTTCACCTTGGTGGGGGGGACCTTACACAGTGGTCTTTCCCCATTGAGCCTTTGCCGCGGCTGCCCCCAGCTTTAGTGTGTCTCTCAGCAGGTCGTCCTGAACCTTGGAATGTGCCAGTCTGCAACATTTGGTCATGGACAACCCTTTGCGGTGGAAGACCAGCAGGTTTCGGGCAGACCAAAGGGCGTCTTTCACCGAATTGATAGTCCTCCAGCAGCAGTTGATGTTTATCTCGGTGTGCGTCCCTGGGAACAGCCCGTAGAGCCCTGTGTTACAGAGCTGCTTGGGATGAACCTCGACAAAAACTACTGCATCTCTTTCCACACCTGCTTTGCAAAGACACATTCCAGAAAGAGGTGGGCAACCGTCTCTTCCCCACCACAGCCACCTCGAGGGCATTGTGCAGAGGGTGTGAGACTCAGGGCGTGCAGGAAGGATCTGACAGGGAGGGCTCTTCTCACCACCAGCCAAGCTAGACCTTGGTGCTTGTTTGAAATTTCTGGTGATGAGGCATTCCACCAAATGACTTTGGCAGTCTGCTCAGGGAACCATCCGACCGGATCCACCATCTCCTTTTTCCGTAAGGCCTTGAGGACATTCCGTGCAGACCACTGCCTGATGGATTGGTAGTCAAAGGTGTTTTTCCGTAGATGGAGCGTTCCGCGGCAATGTGACCAGACCCATCCTTCGCAACATTGGGGACAGATAGAACCTCAGCATGGAGTGACACTTGGAGTTTGCATACTGGGGGTCTACGCACAGCTTGATGCAGCCGCACACAAAGGTGGTTATCAGGATGAGGGCAGCGTTGGGTACATTTTCCCAGCCCTTATCAAGAGGTTTGAACATCGTGTCCCTCCAGACCCAGTCCATTTTGGATCCCCATATGAAGCGGAAAATGGCTTGGGTGTCCGCCACAGTGCAGGAGTGGGGTATCTAATAAACATAATGATACTAAGATAGAAGGGCTAATTCCATGATGTGTGCCTTGCTGGGAGTCCGGGTCAAAGGATTGTTGCCACAGTGTGGTAATCCAGTTTCTTTTTCCCTTTCATCACCGATTCCTTGCTGGAAGTATGGAATTTACCCTATCATTTAGAATATTTCCAGAATTCTACTAACACCAAATACATTACAATATATAAAATCAAAATTTTCTGCTGATTTGTTACACTATTGCATAATTAATATTATAATTTTACAATGTAACAATGGTGCTGTAATAGGTTTTCCACTTTCTTTAAGCACAGATATACTCTTGCCTCACTTCATTAACCAACTTTACTGCATTATTTCCAACTGTATATCGATAAAATTTACAAGTTTTGTCTGCTTAGAGTTGATGAGTGATGATGGCAGCTTTAATGGGAAATAAATATCTTTAAGCAACATTCCTTTGTTCATCTGATGTTTTTGCAGATGGCAGATAGCAAGTACAGCAAAGCAATAAGGTACATAACATGGGATGAAACATATGTTAATTAATTTTATGTATATCACAATGCTATATATTTGTGACAGGCATCTATAGAGGAATCTTGCGAGTTTCTGCTGCTATGAGCCTTGCTAATGCCAATAACAGTCAAAATACAAGTCCTTGAATGTTAGAGAACTGACTACTTCAGTTAAGTAGATAGATTGGAGAAGCTGGGACTGTTCTCCTTGGAAAAGAGAAGGTTGAGAGGGGATTTGATAGAGGTTTTCAAAATCGTTGGGTCTGGACAGAGTAGATAGGGAGAAACTGTTCCCATTCGCAGAAGGGCACTAAATTAAGATGAATGGCAAAAGAACCAAAGGTGACATGAGGAAAAACCTTTTTACACAGCAGGTTGTTAGGATCTGGGATGCACTGCCTGAGAGTGTGCTGGAGGCAGAGGATTAGGGCTATGGTGTTACCACCTTGTTTCCAACTCATGCTTATGGCTAGTGAGGCTTTGTCAGTAGCAGTGCCTCGTAAGATTGTATCTGTAAGATTTCATTCCAAATCAAATACTGATAAACAAACAGCAGTGATTGACAATGTTTTAGTGTATTTTTTTTAACCATTGTGTTCTTATAGAACCAATCTTGCAGTGGAAACCTGGAGTAGAAGTCAACGCGTCATCTGATATATTTTCTGTTCTACACGTTGCGTATTCCCTGTTAATTGTTAGGCGGCTTTGTGCTGCTGACGTGGCAATTCTTGCACCTTTGTTCACCAATCACGAATTGCCTAACGCAGGTACATGGAGTGCAGTTGTTTTGATTGAAGGTATTACCACTCATATTTGTTGCATGAGAGGAAGCAGAGATTGTATGTGTCCAAAACTGGTTATGCAAGGCATATGCAGTTGATGAGAACTGCTAGTTCATTATACTTTACAAACTGTAAGGATGGGATAATATGTGAAATTCTACTGATATTGTGCCAGATAATGAAAATCTTATGTTCAAGTGCTACAAGAATAGACATCAATAGTCAAGATTCAAGTAAAAAGATTTTACTCAAATAGCATTATTCTGTGTAGACAATATATAGTGCTTTATCATGTGTCTCAGAAATTTCTTAAATTGCCTCACACAGTGGCTGGAATTTTACAGCGACTCCTGATGTCGGGGGTCATGGTGGGGGGGGGGCGGGGGGAGGGCCGGAAAATGCGTCTGGCAGAGAGCCACAATGGGCCTCAATGCCGGAAAACCTGGACCGATATTACCGGTGGCAGTAAGGCCTCATGGCGGACCGCGGCGCTTGGTGACGGGGGCCAAATTTTCATATTTAAATAAATGTAAATTAACAAAATAATTACCTGCTCGCCTCTGCCTTCCGTCCCGCTCTGATATTGGTGCTGGTGGCTGGCACTCCCTCGCCTTCACTACCCGTCCAGGAATCCGAGGTGGGACACTCGTGGGGAGGGGGGAGCAGATAAGTTTCAGTGCAGGAGTGGGAGGAGCGGCATCAGAGTGATTTCCTTGGTGTAGGGGATGGTGAAGGGGTAAAGATTAAAGTTTGTGGGAGGAGATCTGGTAAGTATTTTTGCCGGGGTGAGGGCAAGGAATTAAATGTACGGTTGTTGGGGGTGGGGGTGAGGGGGGGGGGGAGGTGGATGTAGGAGAAGGGCTAGATCAATAAATGTAATCTTTTCAAACACATTTTCCTTTAAAGATTTAAATGTACCAATAGGGCTTGAAGCCCTTTAAAAATGACGTTGGTGCCTGTATAATGGCACCTGGTGCCATTGCCAGGGATGCTCCATCCAGCCGCTCCACATCATTTGGGGGGGGGGGGGGGGGCAGTCCACCCTAGCCATTTAAATGAGCCGCTGCATTCAATGTTGCGGAAAACGTAAAAGCCATTTTGCACACAATAATATCCCATAAACATTGACGAGTGAAAAGACTAGTTATTCTCATGTGGTATTGCTTTCAGTCAGAGTTATGCTTTTTATAATGATAGGATTGTTACATGTAACACAATGTGATATTATAAATCACATTTTATTGTCTTTGCTTCTTGCTCAAACTCCAATTTGTGTTGTGCTGCTTTCTCTATCATTATCTTGCACACATGTGCATTCTTTCTCTCCAGTTGTTATACAATTTTCCAATTTAGGTGTACATCACTGATTGACCATTCCTCATTGTTTTTGTATTGCTTTTCTGTATTCTATCCTCTTTACATATGCTTCAAGAAAATGAAATGATAGCAGACTCTGTCTTTTAGCAAGAGAAAATTCTAAGTTCTTTTGCAGTATTTCTTTACTAATCCTTCATTCCCTTCTGTTGCTGTGCAGGTATTTATCTGCTTGTTACCAAGAGTGCATTTACGTCATTAAAGGACAAGTGGTTTGATCTCAAACCTATCTTCTGTGTTTTACTCAAAGGAGGTAATTTTTATTAATTTATTATCTTGAAGACATGTTTTTAGGTAGAAACTTCAACTACAGTTTGAAGAGTTTAAATTGGTCATAACTTGGTGGGTTTCTTTAGGGCTTAATTGGAAACCGGAATAGTGCTTGAGGTGGCTCCACAAATATCCCCATCCTCAATGATGGGGGAGTCCAGCACATCAGTGCAAAAGATAAGACTGAAGCATTTGCAACAATCTTCAGCCAGAAGTGCCGAGTTGATGATCTATCTCAACCTCCTCCTGAAGTCCCCAGCATCACAGATGCCAGTCTTCAGCCAATTCGATTCACTCCACGTGATATCAAGAAATGACTGAAGGCACTGGATACTGCAAAGGCTATGGGCCCTGACAACATTCCAGCAATAGTACTGAAGACCTGTGCTCCAGAACTTGCTGTACCCCTAGCCAAGCTGTTCCAGTACAGCTACAACACTGGTATCTACCCGGCAATGTGGAACATTTCCCATGTATGTCCTGTATGCAAAAGGTAGGACAAGTCCAACCTGGCCAATTACTGCCCCATTAATCTACGCTCAATCATCAGTAAAATGATGGAAGGTGTCAACGACAGTGCTATCAAGCGGCACTTGCTTAGCAATAACCTGCTCACTGACGCTCAGTTTGGGTTCTGCCAGGGCCACTTAGCTCCTGACCTCATTACAGACTTGGTTCAGACATGAACAAAAGAGCTGAACTCAAGAGATGAGGTGAGAGTGACTGCCCTTGACATCAAGGCAGCATTTGACCATGTATGGCATCATGGAGCCCTAGCAAAACTGGAGTCAATGGGAATCAGGGGGAAACTCTCTGCTGGTTGGAGTCACACTGAGCACAAAGGAAGATGGTTGTGTTGTTGGAGGTCAATCTTAGCTCCAGGACATCACTGCAGGAGTTCCTCAGGGTTGTGTCCTCGGCCCAACCATCTTCAGCCTACTTCATCAATGACCTTCCTTCAATCATAAGGTCAGAAGTGGGGATCTTCGTTGATGATTGCACAATGTTCAGCATCATTCGCGTCTCCTCAGACACTGAAGCAGTCCGTGTAGAAATGTAGCAAGACCTGTACAATATCCAGGCTTGGGCTAATAAGTGGCAAGTAACATTCTTGCCACACAAATGCCAGACAATGATCATCTCCAACAAGAGAGAATCTAACCAGCTCCCCTTGACATTCAATGGCATTACCATTGCTGAATTTCCCACTATCAACATCTGGGGGTTACCATTGACCAGAAACGGAACTGGAGAAGCCATATAAATACCATGGCTACTAGAGCAGGTCAGATGCTAGGATTCCTGCAGTGAGTAACTCACCTCCTGACTCCCCAAAGCCTGTCCACCATCTACAAGGCACAAATCAGGAGTGTGATGGAATACTTTCCACTTGCCTGGATGGGTGCAGCTCCAACAACACTCAAGAAGCTCTCCACCATCCAGGACAAAGCAGCTCGCTTGATTGGCACCCCATCCATAAACATTCGCTCCCTCCACCACTGACGCACAGTGGCAGCAGTGTGTACCATCTACAAAATGCACTGCAGCAATACACCAAGACTCCTTAGACAGCGCCTTCCAAACCCACGACCTCTACCAACTAGAAGGACAAGGACAGCAAATCCTGGAACTCTCTTCCTAACAGCACTGTGGGTGTACCTGCTCCACATGGACAGCAGTGGTTCAAGAAGGCAGCTCACCACCACCTTCTCAAGGGCAATTAGGGATGGACAACAAATGCTGGCCTAGCCAGCGATGCCCACATCCGATGAATGAACAAAATAAAACTGCCAATCCTGGGAACATTCGGCCAGAGAGTCTGACATCTGTAGTAGGTAAAACATTTAGAACAGGGTTGTCCAACCTTTGCACATGGAGGGCCACATTACAATTTTTGTCTTACATGGGAGGCTGTTGAGACTATTTTGGAAAGATAAAGGCGTTAGGAATGATCTTACTATTAATCCAAATAGCAACAGGAGTTTATTTTTGTGAAGAAGTTTTAAATGAGAAGACTAACTTATTGACTTACTTTCTCTTCACTATGTTGGAAACTGATTTAGTGAGAGCCCTGGCATTTGTTTGCTTGCAAATGTTGTTAATGTTTGCCCACGCTCTTGTAATGACGTGGAGTATTCTGGATAGATGTCATTTGTCAGGAGTGATCTTGCTCACTCTCTCTCTGCCTCTCTCTCTCTCTCTCTTTGCCCCCCTCTCTCTCTGCCTCTCTCTTTCTCTCCGTCACCCTTTCTCTCTCTCTCTCTCTCTGTCCCCCTCTTTCTCTGTCTGACAGTTGCAGAGAGCAGGAACGCTCAGCAGATAGTTGATCAGTTTTTAAAAAAATCTCAAGTCAGTTTTATAACTGACAGGTCCTGACATCAGGAACAGCTGTCTCCCAACCTCCGACAGTTTCAGGGTGTTCCAGCAGGCTTTTAAAAAAGCCCGAGTCTATCTGAAGTTGGGAAACGGCTGTTCCCGATGTCAACTAAGAAACTGACAGCGATCCTTTTTAAAAGCTGGGCTGCAAGAAGTTGTTCATGGAAAATTTCGCATCTCCAGTCACAGAGCCCTGATGAGGATAAGGAATGGCCCCGATACAGTTTACATCTGCGGGCCGATGAAAACCTTTGGCGGGCCGAATCCTGGCCTGCAGGCTATATATTGGAGAACTCTGATTTAGAAAGACATCCTAAAAGAAGAAATAATGACACATCTACAACAACAAGCATTAGTTAAGGGTAGAAAATGTTTCAAAGCACTTGAAATGTAGAAGAAAAATATAAGTAGGAATATGTAAGGCAACGGATGCTGAGCCATGGAGGAAGTGATCAAGCAAGATTATGGATTTTGAAAAGGTTTTTAAAGCGGGTGGTAGATGTTGAGAGCAGAGGCATTTAGGGAAGGAGTTCCAGAGAGTAGGGCCTCGAATGCTGAAGGCTTTGTTACTAGTGGTATGACGATAAAGGGTGGGAGAAAATATATAAAAGTTCAGAATCAGAAATCTGAAGTGAGGGTGTGCACCAGTTAGGCTGGAGCAGTTTTTATTTTAAACATTCATTCATGGGATGTGAGCATTGCTGGCAAGGCCAGTATTCATTGCCCATGCCTAATTGCCCTTGAGAAGGTGGTCGCGAGCTGTCACCTTGAACCGCTGCCATCCATGTGGAGGGAGTTTGAGGATTTTGCCCCAGCAACAGAGAAGGAACAGTATTATAGTTCCAAATTAGGATGGTGTATGACTTGGAGGGGAACTTGCAGGTGGTGGCGTTCCATTGCATCTGCTGCTCTTGTTCTTCGAGGTGGTAGAGGTTTGGAAGGTGCTATCGAAGGAGCCTTGCTGAGTTGCTGCAGTACATCATGTAGATCAGGGTTGTTGAATGATGACATGTTGATGGTGTGGAATTCAGCCTTGTTAAATTGCACCTTTTCCTGGACAAGGTGATTCTTGATAGTGTAGAGCATGCGCAGTGCGATCACGGACCTCATGAATGTGTGCGAACACTTGTCCGTTTGCCAGTTTGAATGCCCGCATGCGCGTGCTGACATCATCACACAATGACGTCATCATCTTCAATAGCTGTGATCGCGGCCTCCATTCCCCAGAACAGTATCCCGTTCTCTCCTGCCATCCCCTCTTCAATTGCCGCTTTCAATTTCCCGCACCACCCCACCTTGCCGCTTCCTTCCCTCAGCTACTCACTCCCACTCTCTTCGCTTCCTCCCTCGGCCAATGGCTTCCCCTGTCACCACTTCCCCACCCCCCCCGAGCCACTCGCTCTCACCCTCACAACTCCCCCACCCCCAACCTCCCATCCGCTCACTGCAGGCCGTGCCACTTCCCCCTTCTTCCGCTCGCACCTGACCTCTTCTCTTATCCCTGCCGTGCCGCCCAAAGAAGCAGCAGGGAGGTGGGAAATGAGTGGCCGAAGTGGCAATGTGGGGAGTGAGCAGCTGAGGCGGGGAAGCAGGAAGGGCAGGGGCGAGTGACTGAGGGAAAGCAGTGTCGAGGTGGGGAGCGACCGGCAAGCAGACGGGCACCGGAGGGTGCGGCAAAGAGAAGCGCGATGGCAGGAGGAAGCGGGGTACTGTTGGGGGGGTGGGATGGAGATGGCGATCGCAGCCACTGTAGGGAATTAAGTTTAAGGCTGCGTTTGCTTTTTGTGACAAATTGAGCAGCGCCATCTTTATTACTGGCAGCTGTTTAAGACGTCGCAGACAGTGACGTTTCAGTGGATGAAGCCGCATTTGCGCATGTGCCAGTATTGCGCCACCTAGTGGTTGTGTTGTCTGCAAATGCAGCCATTCTTGGATGGCAAAGTTGTGAAGTGCACAGCAGGTGATGATAATTCTGGAGACCCTCGCGGACACATATTGTTGAACTTTGACTATTGAAAGCACACCGTCAGCACCCCAGTGGTCCACTTAGTAAACAGTCTGATAACTATATGGTCTTGTGTTCAGTCAGAGGGGTCATCAGCAATAGTAGGGTATACTTTAATTCCCAGTAGCCACCTGTTTTCATCTCTGAAGTCTTTGAAGGTGGCAGGACAAGTTGATAAGGCTGTTTAAAAGGCATGCAGCATTCTTGCCTTTATGAACAGAGACATAGGAAATTCATTTGCTTAGTGCCTAGAGTTATGCAGACTTATCTTGATTTCCCCAGGTGCAGGAAGTGCTGCAAGTAGCAGCCCGCGTGGCATTCGGCAATGATATAGGCTCCCTCAGCTGCATTTCCCACTTGTGCAACAAATACGTGGAAATAGTGCTATCCTAATGTTACACAGCCCAATTGACTGATGTGACACCAAGATCCCAAAGTTGGTAATGTAGGTCCTGGCAATGCCCCTGTTGTCCAGAGAACTGAGAAAAGTGTGAAGCAGCAGGCTGGGCCTCGGAGTGATATTAGTTAAAGGGCCAGGCACCCTGGTAAGAAAAAGTACAGCAACTTTTTCCCATTGGAAAATGTCTGAAAGTACTTGAGTGTTTTTGGAGGTGTTTTGTTGCATTTGCCACACCCTCACAGAGATGGCAGAAGAATAAGTGATCTGGCCTCAGCAGTGACAGGAAGCTGTCTGGCAGGCCAACAAATGCACCCAGCATCTTGGTGTACATGCTTATTAGTCCTCTGCTGTATGTTGCCCCTCCGTGGTCCTAATCTGAGCCCTGTGCAGCAGAACATGTCTGTGATCTCACACTCTGGAGAGCTGGCAAACAAAGCATCCTTTCCCCTGGCCTGCCTGCAGTCACTCATGCCTGGATGACTCAACACTCGCTGATCGCAACTCTAAACTGACCTCCATGGGAGCAACAGCGACATGAGGAAAACCGTTTTTACGCAGTGAGTGTTTAGGATTTGGAATGCACAGAGTGTGGTGGAGGCAGATTCAATTGAGGTCTTCAAAAGAGAATGGGATAATTGTCTGAAGAGAAAAAATTTGCAGGGCTATGGGGAAAAAGGCAGGGAGTGGGACTGGGTGAGTTACTCTTGCAGAGAGCCAGCGTGTGAGGTGTGAAGCAAATGATCCATGGCCACACCATCAGTTGCTTGCTCATCATGCCAGGTAGCAGGATAAGGGTTTGCTGGGAGTTGAGAAGCGACATAAGGCAAGAAAGATGCTGTCATCCTCAATCTTCTCAGTGATGTCGAATATTATGGGCTCCATGATGCTGAGATCCATCTCCTCCATAGGGTTCGGGAGATGAGGGCGCTCTTGACCCCACCAGTTCTGCTGTGCTCCCTTCAATACTGTGCCACTTTGTCCTGCAAGAGAGAGGACAGAATTTCAGTGGTTGTGTAGCACTATGCTTGGGTAATGTGCCTGCCAAAGCTGAATAATTGGATGTATGCATAGGCACCAAGAGGTGGGTGTGAGGCTGGCAGCATTGGTAGGTGTGTGGTAGTAAGGTGGAGCATCTAGATGTGAGATGTAAGTCCTGAGTGCCAGGGAGCCCTGACTGGGTGAGTGAAGAAGTTAAGGTGCATTAAACAACGCAAGAGGCTGGCGTTGTAAAGGATAGGAGATATCATGCGAAACTACATTTATTGACACTGATGACCCATGTGAGGTCATTAAACCTCTTGTTTCATTCCTCCCAGGTCCTTGGCTCCAGACTCTGGGGCTTGATCTTCCTGGCCACCTGCTTCCACTCCCTTCTGAGGGTGGTCCTCAAGGGTTTCCTGGCTCCCCATGGAACCCATGGTGTCCCTCCTGCCCACCTGCACCACTAACGCCTCCAGCTGCATCTGTCAGTTTGGATCATTCTGTGTGTCTTGGTGTTCATCTTTCGGGAATTGTTATTGCAGCAATCTTTCCCACCTTGCTTTTAAGAGACTGCCTGCCTTTAAGAAAAATCAAGCTGCCTGTACCATGTGATTGGGAAACAAGGCTGCCAGTGCTTGTTTTGTGCAGTCCACACCAGCAGCATTGTGAGGAGGAGACCAGCGCAGGAGGCGCAGGTTCCTGCCCTCAGAGCATGCAGATGAGGTGCGTAGACCAATTTTGTGTCTTACTCACCTTGATCTGAACTGACACACCATGAAGTGTCACCCCTGTCCAAAAATTAGGGCAATTGAATTTCACATCCCCAGAGTGCAGAAGCAATGCTGACCTTTCATAAAACACTCATTCTGTGCCAGCTGGAGTATTGTGTTCAATTCTTGACATCACACTTTAGGAAGGATGTCAAGGCCTTGGAGGGGCTAGAGAAGATATTTAATAGAATGATATCAGGGGTGAGGGACTACAGTTATGTGGAGAAACTAGAGAAGCTGAGGTCCTTCTTCCTTAGAGTAAAGAAGGTTCAGGGGAGAATTAATAGAATTCAGAATTATGAAGGATTTTGATGGAGTAAATAAGGAGAAACTTTCCACTGGCAGGAGCATTATGGACTTAAGATAATTGGCAAAAGGCCAGAGTGGGGAAATGAGGAGAATATTTTTGTGCAGTGGGCTATGATGATCTGGAAGTGTAAAGGCTTTCAGTGAGACACTCAATCAAAATTAAATGAATCTGTCAGTAAGTGTAAAGCAAAAAAAGGATGAAAAAGCTTTCCCAGAAGCCAGTAAGCCGTAAGTAAAGTTTGGAGACTTTGCAAAGCTCTCAAGCTTCTCACTTGTGTCTGGATCAGGAGTTGTTGCATCTCCTTTATTTAGGCCTATGTTACCCAGAATGCAGTAGGGTACTAATAGGAAACTCGGGTATGCAGCACAACTGACTGCAAACATTGATATGTAGATGAACCCATAGGCAGATTGCAGGAAGGAACAAAATGCTCGATGAAGCTCAGAAGGAACGATTTAAAGGTGCACATTCAACGTTAATCACTTCCTCTTGAATTTCCTTGTTTGAAATTGAACCTACATCGCAAGTATACCTGAAACAGTGAGGAAGTTCGCCTCTTATATATTATGCACCGCTACTACTGCCAGAAACAAACCTAGGTGAAAATATACTGATTTTTTCATGATAATATTTATACAATATTCTAAACCTTTGTGCACTCACATGCTTTCTCATTAAGTTAGGTCATTTCATTGGAATATTTTTATGGGGAACATAAAATGATTCAGGGAAATGCAGTTATTCAATTGGTTAATTAATGTACTACATTTTGTCTTTAGCTTGTAATGGTATTGCTCTGAAGAATATTGTACTGACTAATCGACATTTGGTACTGTTGACAACGCATGGCCTTTTTGTAAGCCAGGACTTGCTCCAAACAGGAAAGAATTCAGAGGTATATATATTAATTCACTGACGATTAAGTGGAAAGTAAATTTCTAGAATGTCAAAAATTGTCCATTTATGCAAATTTGGAGGCGCGCCAGCCATTATGGTAGAGAATTTCTGGAGATTTGCGCCTTTGGTTTTGTTTCATTTATACCGAAAGTTGCAGGAAATTATGGTATAAATGAGCTATGCCATTGTTTATGCATGCCTTAATTTCCAGGGATTTTTGCGCTGCTCCACAAATACTCTCGCTGCAGTCATGCAAAATTAAGTCAGCAGCAGTTGCAAATTTTCTCGGCTCTTGCCTTTTTTTAAGCTGCAATCACTTAGATGAAAAATAAATAAATATATTTAAATACGAGTTGAAAATAATTGATTAAAGTGAAACAAAATCCTCTGCCCTTTCTTGATATTTTAAATTCATGGCTAAAATCCATGAAAACACTTATTAGTCATCGTATGTAAGGTTTGGTATATATTGTGTGCATAGTGTAAGGGACTGAAATGACTGCACATGCCACTGCTGAAAGTGAGAGTTGGGGAGGTGTTTGGGGATCCAAAATGATGTTTGCACCAGAAGCTGGAGGCCCATGACTCATTCGAAATTCGGCCTCTGACCTTGTCTGAATAATTCCAGTGAGCTGTGGGTGCCTGAGGCATCTTGTCAGTTTCCTCTGGACCAATATGGACCATCTGTGATGCTGGCAGTGGCCCTCAGATAGGTCCTGGGAGATGGGAATGGTGAACGGGAGTGGAGAGAGTTTGACCTTTCTGTGGAACCTCCTGTCTCCACGTTGTCATGAAAATTCCACCTGCCAAGAATGAGGCATATTAATTTTGTCACATGAAGCACTAATTTTAAACTGTTGCTGGACTGAAAAGAGACTTGTTTAAAGCGATCACAGCAGTGGCTGGAAACATTTGTCTTCTAAGAGACAGTTGCCTGAAGAAGACAATGGAACTGCTCCCTGATCCAATTAACCCAAATGGATTTTGATCACCAGACATTGAATATGTAACAAACCAGCATTCCACCCCCCCCCCCCCCCACCCCCACACCCTACTGAGAGTGTCTGCTAAGATAGATAATCCACAAAAATGCAGGAGAGTTAGTTTTTAAAAAAATGCTGTTCACATGACTAACCTGCTGGCCCAGGTGAATTGTGTACACAGAACAGTTTGAGTCAGACTGCAATTTGAAGACAAAAGAGAAGAAAGGTCTCTCCCTGGCTCTCTCACTTTCATGAATTTCCAGATCCACTGAAGCCACTTAAATCTCAAGAGAGAAGATTCCTACATTGATACAAGTTTGAAATCGTGCACTGGGCCCCAACGAAATGGCAAGATTTAACTGCAATGAAAGACTCTACATCGAACTCAAAAGACAGTAAATGAACTCCTGCTATTGCTTCAAACTTTTTCCCTTTATTCTTTCTCCTCTTCCATCTCTATCTGCATGTATGTTTATCATGTGTGCACGCTAGCGTGGTCGCGTCACGTATTCGTAATAGTTTTAACTGAATTAGTGTTTTAAGGTTAATAAACTTAGATCTTCTTTAAATCCAAGAAAACCTGTCTGGTTGATTTCTTTGCCACTTTGAGAACAGCGAACAAGGATTCACTGAGGGGAAGCTAAAACATGGTGTTTTAAAAATTAAACCCTGTTACAGTCAAACCAGGCAAAGGCTGAGAGGGAACCCCTGGACCTCATTTCTCACCTGGTCGTAACAACGTTATTGTAAGGTAGACAGAAAAAGCTTAACTTTATGTTGACATCCTCCAGCAGTTATTTAAAGGATGGTAAGGTCACAGAACGAACTGGAAAATAAAATTGAGAGAGGTACATACTGGGCGGATCCAATATTGCCTGATATATATTGTCAAAAGTTAAAATAACCCCCTCCGATGACATCCTCCCAATTATATCAGGTGCTAAAATATTTATCATTAGACATCCTTTATGCATCGCTAACTTTATTTGGCACCAGGTTCTGGAGAAACCAAGTCAAGGGTTGGCTTCCTTCTAAACCAGTATTAGGACTATTACATACGAACATACAAATTAGGAGCAGGATTAGGCCACTCGGCCCCTCGAGCCTGCTCTGCCATTCAATAAGTCCATGGCTGAATTGATGACTCCACATTTCCAGCTACCCCGATAACCTTCCACCCCCCCCCCATGCTTATCAAGAATCTATCCACCTCTGCCTTAAAAATATTCAAAGACTCTGCTTCCACTGCCTTTTGAGAAAGAGAATTCCAAAAACTCACAACCCTCTGAAAGAAAAGATTTCTCCTCATCTCTGTCTTAAATGGGCGACTCCTTTATTTTTAAACAGTGATCCCTAGTTTTAGATTCTCCCACAAGGAGAAACATCCTTTCCACATCCCCCCTGTCAAGACCCCTCAGGATCTTATATGTTTCAATCAAGTCGCCTTTTATTCTTCTAAATTCCGGCGGATACAAGCCTAGTCTGTCCAGTCTTTCCTCATAAGATAGCCCGCCCATTCCAAATATTAGTCTAGTAAACCTTCTCTGTACTGCCTGCCACGCATTTACATCCTTAAAAAAGGAGACCAGTACTGTACACAGTACTCCAGATGTGGTCTTACCAATGCCCTGTATAGCTGAAGCATAACCTCCCTACTTTTGTATTCAATTTCCCTTGCGATAATAACATTCTATTAGCTTTCCTAATTATGTGCTGTACCTGCATATTAAGCTTTTGCGATTCATGTACTAGGACACCCAGATGCCTCTGCATCTCAGAGCTCTTCAATCTCTCACTATTTAGATATTATGCTTTTTTATTCTTCTTGCCAAAGTGGACAATTTCCCACTTTCCCACATTATACTCCATTTGCCAGGTTTTTGCCCACTCACTTAACCTATATATATCCCTTTGTAGCCTCCTTATGTCCTCTTCACAACTTACTTTCCTACCTATCTTTGTGTCATCAGAAAATTTAGCAACCATACCTTCGTCCCTTCATCTAAGTCATTTATATAAATTGTAAAAAGTTGAGGCCCCAGCACAGATCCCTGTTACATCACTCGTTACATCTTGCCAACCAGAAAATGACCCATTTATGCCTACCCTCTATTTCCTGTTAGCTAGCCAATCTTCTATCCATGCCAATATGTTACCTCCTACACCATGAGCTTTTATTTTCTGCAATGACCTTTGATGTGGCACCTTATAAAATGCCTTCTGGAAATCTAAGTACAGTACAACCACTGGTTCCCCTTTATCCTCAGCACATTTAACTCCCTCAAAGAACTCCAATAAATTGGTTAAACATGATTTCCTTTTCACAAAACCATGTTGACCCTGCCTGATTACCTTGAATTTTTCTAAATGCCCTGCTATAACATCTCTAATAATAGCTTCTAACATTTTCCCTAAGACAGATGTTAAGCTAACTGGCCTGTAATTTCCTGCTTTCTGTCTCTCTCCCTTTTTGAATAAAGGAGTTACATTGGCTATTTTTCAATCTAACGGAACCTTCCCCGAATCTAGGGAATTTTGGAAAATTAATACTAACACATCAACTATCTCACTAGCCACTTCTTTTAATACCCTAGAATGAAGTCCACCAGGATCCGGGAACTTGTCAGCCCGCAGCTCCAACAATATGCTCAGTGCCACTTCCCTGGTAATTGTAATTTTCTTGAGTTCCTCCCTCCCTTGTTACATCGAGGATATCGATGCTTCAGGCGGGATAGAGAGGGAGGTAAAAGGGGTGGAGGAGTTGCATTACTGGTCAAAGAGGATATCACAGCTGTGCTGAAGGAGGGCACTATGGAGGACTCGAGCAGTGAGGCAATATGGGCAGAACTCAGAAATAGGAAGGGTGCGGTAACAATGTTGGGGCTGTACTACAGGCCTCCGAACAGTGAGCGTGAGATAGAGGTACAAATATGTAAACAGATTATGGAAAGATATAGGAGCAACAGGGTGGTGGTGATAGGAGATTTTAATTTTCCCAACATTGACTGGGATTCACTTAGTGTTAGAGGTCTAGATGGAGCATCCAGGAGGGTTTTCTACAGCAGTATGTAAATAGTCCAACTCGGGAAGGGGCCATACTGGACCTGGTGTTGGGGAATGAGCCCGGCCAGGTGGTTGAAGTTTCAGTAGGGGACTACTTTGGGAATAGTGATCACAATTCCGTAAGCTTTCAAATACTCATGGACAAAGACGAGAGTGGTCCTAAAGGAAGAGTGCTAAATTGGGGGAAGGCCAACTATACCAAAATTCGGCAGGAGCTGGGGAATGTAGATTGGGAGCAGCTGTTTGAAGGTAAATCCACATGTGATATGTGGGAGGCTTTTAAAGAGAGGTTGATTAGCGTGCAGGAGAGACATGTTCCTGTGAAAATGAGGGATAGAAATGGCAAGATTAGGGAACCATGGATGACAGGTGAAATTGTGAGACTAGCTAAGAGGAAAAAGGAAGCATACATAAGGTCTAGGAGGCTGAAGAAAGACGAAGCTTTGAAAGAATATCGGGAATGTAGGACCAATCTGAAACGAGGAATTAAGAGGGCGAAAAGGGGTCATGAAATATCTTTAGCAAACAGGGTTAAGGAAAATCCCAAAGCCTTTTATTCATATATAAGGAGCAAGAGGGTAACTAGAGAAAGGATTGGCCCACTCAAGGACAAAGGAGGAAAGTTATGCGTGGAGTCAGAGAAAATGGGTGAGATTCTAAACGAGTACTTTGCATCGGTATTCACCGAGGAGAGGGACATGACGGATGTTGAGGTTAGGGACAGATGTTTGATTACTCTAGGTCAAGTCGGCATAAGGAGGGAGGAAGTGTTGGGTATTCTAAAAGGCATTAAGGTGGACAAGTCCCCAGGTCCGGATGGGATCTATCCCAGGTTACTGTGGGAAGCGAGAGAGGAAATAGCTGGGGCCTTAACAGATATCTTTACAGCATCCTTAAACACGGGTGAGGTCCCGGAGGACTGGAGAATTGCTAATGTTGTCCCCTTGTTTAAGAAGGGTAGCAGGGATAATCCAGGTAATTATAGACCGGTGAGCCTGACGTCAGTGGTAGGGAAGCTGCTGGAGAAGTTACTGAGGGATAGGATCTATTCCCATTTGGAAGAAAATGGGCTTATCAGTGATAGGCAACATGGTTTTGTGCAGGGAAGGTCATGTCTTACCAACTTAATAGAATTCTTTGAGGAAGTGACAAAGTTGATTGATGAGGGAAGGGCTGTAGATGTCATATACATGGACTTCAGTAAGGCGTTTGATAAGGTTCCCCATGGTAGGCTGATGGAGAAAGTGAAGGCGCATGGGGTCCAAGGTGTACTAGCTAGATGGATAAAGAACTGGCTGGGCAACAGGAGACAGAGAGTAGCAGTGGAAGGGAGTTTCTCAAAATGGAGACGTGTGACCAGTGGTGTTCCACAGGGATCCGTGCTGGGACCTCTGTTGTTTGTGATATACATAAATGATTTGGAGGAAAGTATAGGTGGTCTGATTAGCAAGTTTGCAGATGACACTAAGATTGGTGGAGTAGCAGATAGTGAAGGGGACTGTCAGAGAATACAGCAGAATATAGATAGACTGGAGAGTTGGGCAGAGAAATGGCAGATGGAGTTCAATCAGGGCAAATGCGAGGTGATGCATTTTGGAAGATCCAATTCAAGAGTGAAGTATACAGTAAATGGAAAAGTACTGGGGAAAATTGATGTACAGAGAGATTTGGGTGTTCAGGTCCATTGTTCCCTGAAGGTGGCAACGCAGGTCAATAGAGTGGTCAAGAAGGCATACGGCATGCTTTCCTTCATCGGACGGGGTATTGAGTACAAGAGTTGGCAGGTCATGTTACAGTTGTATAGCACTTTGGTTCGGCCACATTTGGAATACTGTGTGCAGTTCTGGTCGCCACATTACCAAAAGGATGTGGATGCTTTGGAGAGGGTGCAGAGGAGGTTCACCAGGATGTTGCCTGCTATGGAGGGCGCTAGCTATGAAGAGAGGTTGAGCAGATTAGGATTATTTTCATTAGAAAGACGGAGGTTGAGGGGGGACCTGATTGAGGTATACAAAATCATGAGAGGTATAGACAGGTTGGATAGCAAGAAGCTTTTTCCCAAAGTGAAAGGGGAAAAGTTTAGGGGGGATATGCGTGGAAAGTTATTTACGCAGAGGGTGGTGGGTGCCTGGAACGCGTTGCCAGCGGAGGTGGTAGACACGGGCACGATAGCGTCTTTTAAGATGTATCTAGACAGATACATGAATGGGCAGGAAGTAAAGAGATACAGACCCTTAGAAAATAGGCGTCATGTTTAGATAGAGGATCTGGATCGGCGCAGGCTTGGAGGGCCGAAGGGCCTGTTCCTGTGCTGTAAATTCCTTTGTTCTTGTTCCTTCCATTTCCTGACTTACAGCCACTATTGAGATGTTACTTGTATCCTTAATAGTGGAGACCGATGAAAAATATCTGTTCAATTCATCTGACATCTCCTTATTATCCATTATTAATTCCCCAGACTCCTCACTTTTTTATAGGACCAACACTCACTTTGTTAACTCTTTTCTTTTTTATATATCTATAGAAACTCTTACTATCTGTCTTTATATTTCTAGCTAGCTTTCTCTTGCACTCTAATTTTATCTTCCTTATCAATCTTTTAGTCATTCTTTGCTGTTATTTATATTCTGTGCAATCTTCTGACCTGCCTCCCATCTTTGCGCAATTATAGGCTTTTTCTTTAAGTTTGATACTATCTTTAACTGTTTTAGTTAACCACGGATGGCAGGTCCCACCCTTGGAATTTTTCTTTCTCTTGAAATGTATCTATTCTGTGTATTCTGAAATAACCCCTTAAATGTCTGCCACTCTATTGACCTTAACCTAATTTGCCAGTTCACTTTAGCTAGCTGTTCTTTCATGCCCTCATAATTGCCCTTATTTAGGTTTAAAATACTAGTCTTCAACCCACTCTTCTCTCCCTCAAACTGAATATAAAATTCAATCATATTATGATTGCTGCTACCTAGAGGCGCCTTAACTATGAGGTCGTTAATTAATCCTATCTCGTTGCACAATACCAGGTCTTGCATAGCCTGCTCTCTGGTTGGCTCCAGAACGTATTGTTCCAAGAAATTATCCCAAAAATATTCTATGTGCTCCTCATCAAGGCTACCTCTGCTCATCTGATTTTTCCAGTCTCTGTGGAGGTTAAAATCCCCCAAAATTATCGCTGTACCTTTCTGACAAGCTGCCGTTATTTCTTTCTTTATACCCCGTCCGACAGTGTGGTTAATGTTAGGTGGCCTGTACACCACTCCCACAAGTGACTGCTTGCCTTTATGATTTCTCATCTCTGCCCAAACTGCTTCTACATCCTGGTCTCCTGAACTTGGGTCATCCCTCTCTATTGCGCTAATACCATCATTGATTAACAGAGCTACCCCTCCACCTTTTCCTAGCTTCCTGTCCTTCCTAAATGCTATGTACCCTTCAATATTCAGGTCCCAATCTATGTCATCCTACAGCCATGTCTCTGTAATGGCTATCAGATTGTACTTATTTATTTCTATTTGCGCTCTCAGTTCATCTGTTTTGTTTCGAATGCTATGTGCATTCAGATACAGAGCCTTTAGTTGTGTCCTTTTATTATTTTTGTAACCTCTAGCCTTATCTGTTGATTTACTCTTAGATTTGTATGCTCTGTTCCTTCCTGTCACAGTCTGTTTATTATTTCCCATATTAATACCTTTCTCTCTTGCCTTGTCTCTACTCCTTGAGTTACCACATCTTCTCAAATTTGATCCCTTGCCCCCAGTATTCAGTTTAAAACCCTCTCTACTTCCCTAGTTACGTGGCTCGCTAAAACATCGGCCCCGGCATGGTTCAAGTGTAGACCGTCCCAATGGTACAGCTACCACTTTCCCCAGTACTGGTGCCAGTGCCCCACGCACCAGAACCCATTTCTACCACACCAGTCTTTGAGCCATGCATTAATTTCTCTAATTTTATTTGCCCTATGGCAATTTGCATGTGGCTCAGGTAATAATCCAGAGATTATTACTTTTGAGGTTCTGCTCTTTAATTTGGCACTTAGGTCCTCATATTGACTATGCAGAACTTCTTTCCTTGTCCTGCCTAGGTCGTTGGTACTTACATGGACCACGACAACTCGATCCTCCCGATCCCACTGTAAGTTCCTCTCCAGCCCTGAGCAGATGTCCCGAACCCTGCACCGGGCAGGCAACACAGCCTTCTGGACTCTCGCTCTTTGCTGCAGAGAACAGTGTCAATCCCCCTAACTATACTTTCCCCTACTACCACTACATTCCTTTTTTCTCCCTCCACTTGAATGGCTTCCCGTACCATGGTGCCATGGTCAGGTTGCTCATCCACCCTGCAGCCCCCACTCTCATCCAAACAAACTGAAAGAACCTCAAACCTGTTGGACAATCACAAAGGCTGAGGCTCGTGCACTCCTGCCCTCTGAGTCCCCTTACCTGCTTCAGCTGCAGCCACACTCCCCTGTCCCTGACCACTGACTAAATCAGTAGACCCTATCCTGAGGTGTGTGACCACCTCCTGATGCAAAATGCCAAGGTAACTTTCCCCCTCCCTGATGGGTCGTAGTATCTGCAGCTCGGACTCCAGTTCAATGACTCTGAGCCAAAGCTCTTCGAGCCGCAAACACTTACTGCAGACGTGTTTGCCTTGGATCACACTGGCATCCAGGTGCTCCCATGTGCTGCAAGCATGACACATCACCTGTCTTGCCATCCTTAATGTGTTTTAATTCACTACTTAATTATTTTATTCAATTATTTTATTTTCCTTTTTTTATATAGTTTATTACGTGTACCACTAGTACCTTTACTATTTTAAACATTAGGATTAGAAAGGACCTTAATCACTTACCAGATACTCACCAGACAGGTAGCTTCTTCCCTGCAGTGTCTGTAGATTGTGACGTCAGTCTGATGTCACTTTTCGACTTTTCCCTGCTCCGCTCCCGCTGTGCTTCTCTCTGTCTCTCTCTCTTTCTCTCTATCTCGCTCTGTCTCTCTCTCGCTCTGTCTCTGGTCCGACTCTGGGCATTTGGCGTGCTTTGTAAACCTCCGCTCCCGCCATGCTCCTCTCTCCCTCTCTTGGTCTGTCTGTCTCTGCTATCGTGCAATATTAATTGTCTTTTCTTAATGTGCATCCAACATAGTATAAAGGCACCAGTTTATTTTTTTCTGTCTGGAATAGAGTCTAACATTCCTTCGTTCATTTTTACTGCATTATTTGATGTAATCAAAAAGTCTACTGTCCATTTCGCCAGACTATCGATGTCACTGTTCACTACATTTCCAAGATTTCTGTCATCCGCAAACTTTGAAATTGTGCCCACAAGTCCAGGTAATTAATATATATCAGAATGAGCAGTGGTCCTGGACCCTTAAACGTCTCCACTATTTATTTCCCTCCAGTCTGAAAATCAACTGCTCACCTCTGTTTTCTCTCTGTATAAATGGGTGGTTAACTCTCTGTTTTCTGTCTCTTAGCCAATTTTGTATTGATGCTGCCACTGTTCTTTAATCCGATGGGCTTTAATTTTGCAAACTAGTCAATTATGTGGCACTTCATCAAGCACCTTTTGAAAGTCCATTTACTGGGTCTTTGGAAGATTGAGTGCCAGGGTGCCAGGTGAGATGTTGGAAAAGTCCAAGTGTGAGATACCTGAGCTAGCTTTTTCTCCCATAACTACAGACATAAAAAAGGAGCAGTATTAAGATCATGTTGCCACAGCAAGTTATTAAGGTGGTGTTTTTGCCAAAGAGCAGGCACAGATCTGCTGATTTATGGAAGCTTCTGTGTGGAGATTATTGCCTGAATAAGGTGGAGCACAAAGGAAGATTGTACTGTACAAACTCTGAGCAACAACCATGCCTCCTTGTTCTTGATTTCTCTTTTAGGATTTTGAAAGGAATTAATAGGATAGACAGAAGTGGAGTGTTTTGAAATAGTCAAGTTTAAAGGTAACGAAGGTGTGGGATGAGGGTTTCAGCAGCAGATGAGCTGAGATGGAGCGGAGTTGGGCAATGTTACGGAAGTGGAAATAGGCAGTCTTAGTGATATATGTGATCAGAAGTTTGTCTTGGGGTTACATATGACACTAAGGTTGTAGACAGTTTGGTTCAGCCTCACAATTGCCAGGGAGAGGGATTCAGTTGGTGGCTAGGGAATGGAGTTTGTAGTGGGAACCAAAGACAATGGCTTCAGTGTTCCCAATATTTAATTGGAGAAAATCTTTGCTCATTCAGTACTGGATGTCGGACAAACGTTCTGACAATTTAGCAACAGTGAAATAGTTGAGAGAGATGGAGGTACAATAGAGCTAGGTGTCGTCAGTATACATGTGGAAACTGATGTTGCGTTTTCCAATGATGTGGTCAATCGTGTCAAAGGCTGCAGACAGATCAAGGAGGGATAGTTTACCCTTGTTGCATAGGATGTAATTTATAATTTTGATGAGAGCTGTTTTGGTACTGTGGAAGGGGCAGAAACCTGATTGCAGTTCAGGGAAAGATGGGCATGAATTTGGAACCTGACAAATCGTTGAAGGACTTTGGAGAGGAAAGGATTGGAGATGAGGCAGTGTTTTGCAAGGGTGGAGGGATGAAAGGTTGTTTTTTGAGAAGAGGGGTGAAGAAGAAAGATTTGAAGGAGGGGGAATCAGTACCTGAAGGGAGAGAACCATTAATAACATCAGTAGGGTGGCACAGTGGTTAGCACTGCAGCCTCACAGCTCCAGTGACCCGGGTTCAGTTCTGGGTACTGCTTGTGTGGAGTTTGCAAGTTCTCCCTGTGACTGTGTGGGTTTCCGCCGGGTGCTCCGGTTTCCTCCCACAGCCAAAGACTTGCAGGTTGATAGGTAAATTGGCTATTGTAAATTGCCCCGAGTGAAGGTAGGTGGTAGGAGAATGGTGGGGATGTGGTAGAGAATATGGGGTTAATATAGGATTAGTATAAATGGGTGGTTGTTGGTCGGCACAGACTCGGTGGGCCGAAGGGCCTGTTTCAGTGCTGTATCTCTAAATAAATAAATAAATTAACATGGGAGCAAGGAAGGGAATTAGGCCATCAGTGGTTTAGTGAGAATAGCGTTGAGGGAGCAGGAGGTGTGTCTCATGGACAGAATGAATTCATTGAATGGCTAAACATGTTTGTGGGGCCAAATAACCTACTCTGGTTTCTATTTTCCTGTCTCTAATTTGTCTGCTATGTGTCCTTCTATAGAAGCATGTGTTTTGCAATAAGGTATTGGTGGCATAGACTCTTCCTATTCTCATTTGTGGAGATGCGTAATAGGAATTGTAGGGACAAAAAAGTATAGCATGCAGATGTTGATGTTGGATGCACTTGGCAGCAGGCTTTTCTAGGACAGGCACCTGAAAGAGATGATGCAGAGCAAGGAAGGTACTGGAAATGCATAATGTAGTGTAATGGGAAACCATGGGAAGGTGAAGAAAAGGAGTAATTGGGTAAGAAGGAAAACACATATTGGGCAAGTTGTTATAGTGCATAAAAAGGAGTTGCTACAATGGAACCCTGCTTTGGCCATCCAATTATTTCTGACATTGGAGTTAAATCCTCTACACAGTACTGCTAACAGCAACCCAGTCTTCCTTTTCATGCTATACTCATCAATCCATACTTTAATTTACTTGCTAAGTTTTTCAGGGAAAAGTACATTACTCCTTCAGCTCCCTCCCTACCTGAGGCTGATACCTGATACAACTGTCCCTGCCAAAATTACAATGGTATTTTACCCCACCAAGCTTGTGTTAGTGTGTGGAATCCCCCACCCCGTGGCAAACTTCCCTTTGCCCCTGCACCCTCCCAGTCCTTTTCTCTCCCTTTCCCCTTTTCCTCTTCTAGCACTCTTTTCCTCTCACCCTCTCTCCTCTTCCCCTTCCCTCACCAAATCCTCAATCCTCCTCCCCATCCTTATTATCTTCACTTTTTTCCTTCCTGATTTTTATTGGTCTCACACTCCTCTGCTCTTCTCTCCCCATCTCTCATACCCCTCTCTCCTTCTCTCTGCCTCCCCATTCACAGTTCTCCTTCCTAATCACCTCCCCTTAACTTTGTCCTTCCTTCCCTCTTCATTCTTCGCCACTCTTCTTTGAACAGAGGGGTAATGAAGACAGTTTTGAAGTACGGGAGATCAGTACTTGAAGGGAGAGAACCATTAACAACAACAGTTAGCATGGGAGCAAGGAAGGGAATTGAGTCATCAGCAGTGTAGGGAATAGGGTTGAAGGAGCAGGAGGTGTGACTCATAGACAAAATGAATTCATTGGCTAAACAGGCTTGTGGCTGAATGACTTCCTCCTGTTTCTATTTTCCTGTCCCACTGCTCTCTTAGTCGCATTCATTGCCCTTGCTACGGCATCTGCTCATGAACTGGTCTATTGATTGCTGTGGCTGTTGTCTGTAGGACATCAATTCCATGTGGTGAATTCAAAAATTCACTCTTAATCTGAGCTGTTCTTCCAGCACTTTCCATAGCTTTGTGGGATCTTTCTGGACCTCTTCAGTTATGCCTGAGGTATTGATTCTGTGCAATCCCTCATTTCCAGTTGCTATCATTATTTATAGAGCTTGCTTCTCTGGTTCTACCATCACGTGGTCTGTGGAGCATAACTGCATTCTTTATTTGAACGGTCGGAATTCAGATAGGATATCCAAGGCTTTCCAGTTCATATTTGGAAACTTAGAATCTATCTTTCTGCTGTTCTTTTGCTTTAAAGCTTGCTTTAAGAACTTTCTTTAGGATCTGGTTCTGTGACTCTACTGTTTCCTCTTTAAGAAACTCTCTTAGTTGATTTGATTGACAGCAGCAGCTGCTGTTTGTCTAGTTTGCAGCACTAAGCCTGTTCTGTTTACATAGCTGTCCAATAGATATTTCAAGTGCTTTTTTTTAAAAACTAGGATTTCATTTTATAGCTTCAGCTGCGAGCTGCATGGATGGAGGATTCCCCTGCTTTTTGCTGTTGGGCGCCTCCTGTAATGGTGCGGACTTAATCAGCCTAAGAAAGGGTTTGGGTCTTTCCCATATTTTTTACTCTCTCAGGGAGCCTTTGAGAGAAAAATAACTCAATCTTTTAAGGACTTCAAGGCTTCTCTTTTTTTAAAAACTGGAATTCCTGTAACGACAGCAGACTGACTTAAAGCCTGGCTACCAGACCCGAACCTGACTAGACCCGACTACGTGTTGGGTTCGGGTCGGGTCAAAATTCCAAGTCCAGAATTCGGGCTTGGGTCAGGTCGGGCTGGACGGTGCTGCTTCCGGGAAGTCATGGGATCAGGCTTACCCATGATTCCCTATAACTCCAGCTGCAGGAATAGCCTGCTGCCAGAACAGATGAAGATGATTCGGGTCAGGTTGGGCGCAAAAAAAAATTAAAGCACTCAGGCTTGGGATGGGTCGGGTCAGGTTTTAATTTTATACCCGAGCCAGGCTTTAGATTGACTCATTCATTCACAGTGATTGATTTGCAGCCTGAAGTTCTGCGCTCTGTCTCTACAGCTTTTTTTTTTAGAGATACAGCACTGAAACAGGCCCTTCGGCCCACCGAGTCTGTGCCGACCCATTTATACTAACCCTACAGTAATCCCATATTCCCTACTACCTACCTACACTAGGGGCAATTTACAATGGCCAATTTACCTATCACCTGCAAGTCTTTGGCTGTGGGAGGAAACCGGAGCACCCGGCGAAAACCCACGCAGTCACAGGAAGAACTTGCAAACTCCGCACAGGCAGTACCCAGAATTGAACCCGGATCCCTGGAGCTGTGAAGCTGTGGTGCTAACCACTGTGCCACTGTTCCGCCCTGGGTAAGTGTTTTCTTCTTTCCCTGTTGGGGCCAGTATTTTTCTTTAACTTTCTTCCAGCTGTAGGGAGATAGTTTTTCAAGCTGTTTTCCAGTGGTCTTCAAACTTAGATTTTGTCTTCTCACCACAGCTGCCACCATGCAGTGAGACACTTTTTTTATCCACCGCTGCCACCATGCAATGAGAAGCTTCTTTTATGTTGTCTAATGTAACATAAATGAGATGCGTGGAGGTTAGGTTGATTGAAGATCTCAAACAGGTTTGTTAAACAGCTAACAACTATATACAGTGCAGAGCTAACTATTACAGGACTTGCCTCTTGGTGTTACAGTAGCAGAGCAAGACTGGCATGTAGTCACATGACTGCATCCTGGTACTCTGCTCATTAGCATACTAAGATCTTAAAGCTACATTACTCTTAAAGCCAATCACACAGCAGTCTCCTCTCCTCATTCCCCTCACTCTGTGCCAAGTCCTCCTCCGCTTTCCCATCAGTCTCTCCCCTCCCTCATACTAGTTCGTTTCTTCATTCCCTCCTACTCTGTATAATCCAAAAGGGACTTTTGGTCTTGACTGCTTGTATGCAATGCCAAGAGATTTACCAGAAATGATGTACTTCAAATTTGCATGGGTGTTCTCCCAATCTACTGCCAAAACATCACTGGAAGATTGGTAGGACCTCAAGAGAAATGGCATAAATAGCTGTTTTTTGGCTGCTTACACCATTCTCTGGGATTCTTTCAATTTTATGCTGAAGTTCTAGCAGTACCTTGAGAGAGGCCCCTTATCCTTGATGATTACTCTATATCTATTTATATTTTATTTAAAATATTGTATCTCTGTGCACTGTCTGTCCACAAATTTTTCTTGTAATTTTTGGCATACTTTTGTGTCAGCATTTCCATTATAAATTCCTGTGTCCACATTTATAATGGAAACGTCCTAAGTTAACTGTGTATGTATGGGCACAATACGATCTAAAATTCTGAACTATTTCTCCCAGCCTGGACGCCAGCTTGAATATTTTAGAATTGTGATTTTCTCTCTGAATTGGGAACTTTACTCACTGGTAAGTGGATCATCAGATTTGAAATTTAATAATTTTGCTTATGTGTAGCTTTAATGTTTAGTGAGTTATTTCTTTAATATTTTGAAGAATGATTGCATTCCCTCTGACCTGGCATTCACAGGACTCCACTATGCCTGTACGTCAGCCCTGCTCCTTTTGAGGCCTCCTGTTTAATTTCCCTGCTGTTTTTTGGTGTGCACCTCTTGTTGGCCTCAACTACTTGCGTAGTTAGCCACTTGGCTATTTTTTTTCACTGCTGCTCCCCCTACTGGGACTTCACCCTGCCTATTAACTGCTTCCATAGTTTTCCAGCCCTGTCTTTCCTGCCAGTGCTCCAGCCCCCACCCAGTCCACTGATGCCTTTTTACATGTTTTTGCTGTCTGCTTCTCAATATCCTGTTATTTTGTAATATTTCCTTCACTGTCCCTGTCCCCTCCTTAGCTGCTTCATGTCCTGTTGTCAGGCCCTTCTACTACTGCTGTCAGCTTCTTTTCCACCCCAGTTGCTGCTCCTCAACTCATTAAAATATACTTGCTGTCAATAGAATATTCTATTGTCATGTTTTTGACATTTTTTGTGACATATTTTCCACATGATAAATTGCTATATCTGCGTTCCGGGTTTGCTTTTGTAAACTTGTCGCTGTGATTATGCAATCTAACCATCAGGTTCCCACATATTGCTAAATACTTTCTCTGTTTTCTGTTTCATCTGCCATTTCTACCTCAGTAATAGAAATTTCACATGTTCAAATAAGGATTTAAGCATTTTTTTAAAATGTAAAGGTTACAGCCCTGATTTTAACCCTGCCCACCCATCCCTGTGGAATTTTTTTTCTGTAACATTTTCTGCTTAGAAGCTTTACTCTAAATCATTTGCATAAACACGAGGATGAATTTCAAAACATTTATTGAGATAACGTTTACATTTTTTTGAAACATGTCTATGTTTAGAAATGTGTGAGGAAAATGTATTCTAATTACATATCTGTTAGAACTAGGGCCCTACCATTTTCACGGTCAAATTTTGGAAATTACACGGTCATGGCATCTTAAGAATTGTGAATTTCACGATTTCACATAATTAATTAGCAAATTTCATGGTGTTCTAATAAACCATGAAAATGATCTATTCAAAACAAAAAAAGACCAAGGAGGTTTCTGGTTTCAAATGGCATTTATTGTGTATTTGTTTTTTATTTAGAGATACAGCACTGAAACAGGCCCTGCGGTCCACTGAGTCTGTGCCGACCATCAACCACCCATTTATACTAATCCTACACTAATTCCATATTCCTAGCACATCCCCACCTGTCCCTATATTTCCCTACCACCTACCTATTCTAGGGGCAATTTATAATGGCCAATTTACCTATCAACCTGCAAGTCTTTGGTATGTGTACTCAAAAACTATTGTAAAACGCTGACTATAAACAGGTTACATTCTTACTCACGAAGTCAGTAGTTGAATGTGAGCATGGAGCAACTTACGCCAGTCTCTTTCTTCATTCCCTGTCTCTGCGCTGTGAACACCTGTCTGTGTTTATACACAGCTCTCTCCACATCCACAGAGTTTGTTGGAATTGTCAGACAATGCCATGCTAGCCTTGCAAGGTGGGGGATTCTGCATTCCACAGAGTTCACCACCTCACAGTGTGTAGCAAAAATATTCGGTAGGTAATCCTGTCGTAGTTTATTTTCACTAGCCAAACAGCCACCATTTTGCATATTACGTTGAATGAATTCCTGCAGCTTTGGATGATCAAGTTTTATAAATGATATGTTGATGCTTGTGAAAGCCTCCACAAATTCCACTGTAACCAACTGACGATTTTCTGAGCTCTCTGTCGATTTGTTAAAAAGAGATGAAATCGTTGCTTTTTTTTTTGCATGTTTGTTTTCGAGCAGTGCGGTGTCTTTCTCTGCTGCAATAGCTTTCAGACTCTAAGTGGCACTGAACCATTGCCCACCATATGTGATCCAACAAAACATTGTTGCTTGTAAAAAACAGTATACCAACATCGGCATGCAGAATTTGGCTTTTAAGTTATTTCAATTGATGTGCTGCAGTAATGGTTATGGCATTTTTTAGTTTGCTTATTCTGGTATTCTCACTTATCTGCTTACATTTGAGACTGCTACTCTCAAAACTGCAGCAGAAGCCCTCCCTTATCTATCAATCAGTGACTTGAGCTTTGTGTCAATCAGTAAAGGATGCGTTTGCTGACAATGTAACCATAGGTGGCGCAGTACCAGCACAGGCACAAATGCAGCCTCATGGACTGAAAGGTCACTCACTGTCTGCCACGTCTCAGGCAGCTGGCAGTAATAAAAATGGCGCTGTTCAATTTGACACAAAAGGACGAATTGATCCCAAACCCCCCTCACCCCTCAATGGCTGCAATCGCCGCCTCCACACCACCACCCCCCCCCCACCCATAACATTACCCAGCTGCCTCCCTTGATTGCCGCTTCTGTTCCCTGGTCCCTCCTGCGATCACTGCCTCATTCACCACCACTCTCAACTGCTCGCCGCTCCATCCCACCATTCTTTCTTGCACCTGTCTACTTGGCTGGAGAAGCGGTGGGGGGAGTGAGCAGGGTCCTAGCAGCAAGGCAGGAAGCGAGTGGCGGGATGAAGCGGTGAAGAGTTGGGAGCAGGGAGCAGTTGGGAGTGGTGCGATGGAGTGGCGAGCAGGCGGGAGCGGCAAAATAGAGCGGCGAGCAGACGGGAGCAGTTTCAAGCAGGCGGGCGCGGGAGAGAACAGTGGGAGGGAGCCAGGAAGGGAAGCAGCGATAGAGGTGCCGATTGCAGGAGGGAGCAGAGTACTGTTGGAGGGGATGGAGGCGGCGATCACGGCCATTGAGGTGTGAGGTTGCACTTGGATGTCATTACATCTGACGTTGACATGCGCATCCGCAAACCCAGGCTGGTAAGCTGGCAAATGTTCGGATGCACTGATGACTTCGGCAATTGCTGTGTGCATGCTCTGCATTGTCAGGAGACAGTCTGATCAGCAAAATGTGTGAAGTTCGCAAAATGGCTGATTTCATGGAGGACCTGGGATTTCACAGTCCGTGATGCAGTTTTCACAGCCATGAATTTGGTAGGGTGCTAGTTATAGCTTTTATTTTTGCTATGTGTTTAGGAGGAGAGTGAGAGAGAAGTTGGAATCAGAGCAAAGGGGAGGGAGATTTTGTCCTGAAATTTGACCTTGCTGCAGCTGTTTTTCAGACGCAAAACAGTTATCTGAAGGGTCTAATCTGGTAGGAGGTACCAGATATGTGCCACCTGCCATATTGGACTGGCCTCTGCCATTAATGTCTAGGGCATATGCCAGGATAATTCATGAAGCTCATTACAATATTTAAGTAAGAATCCTACGCTGGTTGTAGGATCCTTTTTGTGCAATAGGTCTACCTCGGTGCCTGACTCACCATGTGATTAACTGGCCCAGGAACTCATGGTGCTAACAGTGAAAAAGGAGCTTGTCGAAGCACTATTTAAAGGGCTTATCCCTTCATACAAGTTATTTTCTCATTTCTTTTCCAAAATCCTTTTTTTTCATGCATGAGATGTGAGTGTTGCTGGCAAGACCAGCATTTAGGGCGGCACAGTGGTTAGCACCGCAGCCTCACAGCTCCAGGGACCCGGGTTCGCTTCTGGGTGCTGCCTGTGTGGAGTTTGCAAGTTCTCCCTGTGTCTGCGTGGGTTTTCTCCGGGTGCTCCGGTTTCCTCCCACAAGCCAAAAGACTTGCAGGTTGATAGGTAAATTGGCCATTATAAATTGTCACCAGTATAGGTAGGTGGTAGGGAAATATAGGGAAAGGTGGGGATGTTTGTTGGGAATATGGGATTAGTGTAGGATTAGTATAAATGGGTGGTTGATGTTCGGCACAGACTCGGTGGGCCGAAGGGCCTGTTTCAGTGCTGTATATCTAATCTAATCTAATCTAATCTTATTGCCCATGAAGGAGGTGGTGAGCTGCTTTCTTGAAACACTGTTGTCCAGAGAATCATGGAATCATAGAATGGTTACAGCACAGAAGGAGGCCATTCAGCCTGTCATATTTATGTAGTTCTCGGCAAGGAATCTCACCTAGTCTCACTCCCCTGCCTTTTCCCTGTAGCACTGCAAATTTTTTCTCTTCGCACAATTATCCAGTTCTCTTTTGAACGCTTCAATTGAATCTGCCTCCACTCTCAGGCAGTGCATTCCAGATCTGAACCACTCGCTGTGTAAAAAAGTTTTTCCTCATGTCGCTGTTGCTTCTTTTGCCAAGCACCTTAAATTGGTGACCTCTGGTTCAGGATTCTTTCTCCCTATTTGTCCAGACCCCTCATGACTTTGAACACCTCTATTAAATCTCCTCTTAATCTTCTCTCCTCCAAGGAGAACAGACCCAACTTCTCCAATCTATCCATGTAACTGAATTTCCTCATCCCTGGAACCATTCTCTTGAATCTTTTCTGCACTAATGCCATAACATCCTCTCGAAAGTGTGGTGCCCAGAACTGGACACAACACCAGTTGAGGCCGAACCAGTGTTTTATACAGGTTTATCATAACTCCCTTATTTTTGTACTCTGTGCCTCTATTTATAAACCCAGGATCTCATATGCTTTATTAACCGCTTTCTCAACCTGCTCAGCAACCTTTATTGATTTGTGCACATATACCCCAAGTCCCTCTGCTCCTGTATCCCCTTTAGAATTGTACCCTTTAATTTATATTGCCTTTCCTCGTTCTTCCTACAAAAATCAATCACTTCATGCTTTTATGCATTAAATATCACCTGCCAGTTGTCCGCCCATTCCACCAGCCTGTCTATGTCCTCTTGAAGCCTTATCACTATTCTCACAGTTCACAATACTTTCAAATTTTGTGTCATCCGCAAATTTTGAAATTATACCCTGTACACCCAAGTCAATATTAATATATATCAAGAAAAGCAGGAGTCCCAACACCAACCCCCGGGGAACCCCACTATATACCTTCCTCCAGTCTGAAAAACAACTGCTCACAGCTACTCTCCTTCCTGTCAGTCAGCAAATTTCGTGTTCATGCTGCAACTGTCCCATTTATTCCCTGGCCTCTATCTGACAAACTTGTTACGTGGCACTTTATCACATACGTTTTAGAAATCCACATGCACCACATCAACTGCATTACCCTCATCAGCCCTCTCTGTTACTTCATCGAAAAACTCAAGCAAGCAAGTTAAATACGAATTGCCCTTAACAAATCTGTGCTGGATTTCTTTAATTAATCCACATTTGTCCAAGTGACTATTAATTTTGTCCAGAATTACTATTCCTAAAAGCATTTCCAACACTGAGGTTTAACTGACTGGTCTGTAGTTGCTGAGCTTGTCCTTGTACCTTTTTTTGAACAAAAGTGTAACATTTGCAATTCTCCCATCCCCTGGCACCACACCTGTATCTAAGGAGGATTGGAAGATTATGGCAATTGCCTCCACAATTTCCACTGTTACTTCCCTAAGTACCCTTGGATGCATCTCATCCAGTCCTGGTTATTTATCAACTTTAAGTATCCCTAGCTTTTCTCATACCTCCTCTTTATCTATTTTTAGCCCATCCAGTGTCTCAACTTTCTCTTCTTTCACCATGACTTGGGCAGCATCTTCTTCCTTGGTAAAGAAAAATGCAAAGTACTCATTTAGGACTTCAGTCATGTCCACTGCCTCCATGTGTAAAGGCCCCTATTAGGTCCCTAATCGACCCCACTCCTCCTTTTACCACTCTTTTACTATTTCCTGATAGAAATCTTCTAGATTTCCTTTTATGTTGGCCATGAGACCCTGCTCATACTCTCTCTTTGCTTCTCTTATTTGCTTTTTCACTTCCCCTCTGAACCTTCTATATTCAGCCTGGCTCTCAATTGTATTATCCATCTGACATCTGTCATATGCACCCTTTTTCTACATCATCTTACGGTCTATCTCTTTCATCATCCAGGGAGATCTGTTTGCTCTACCTTGCTGCCTTATGGGAATATACCTTGACTGTACCTGCCCTCTCCTCTTTAAAGGCAGTCCATTGTTCAGTTATGGTTTTGTCTACCAATCTTTGATTCCAATTTACTTGGGCCAGATCTGTTCTCACTCCATTGATGTTGGTCCTCCCTGAATTAATTATCTTTACTCTGGATTATTCCTTGTCCTTTTTCATATTTAACCTAAACCTTATGATGCTATGATCACTGTCCCCTAAATATTTCCCTACTGTCACGATTCACTTGACCCACCTCATTCCCCAGAACCAGATCCAGCAATGCCTCCTTTCTTGTTGGACTCAGAACATGCTGATTTAGAAAATTCTCCGGAACACACTCTAGAAACTCTTGCCCCTCTCTGCTTTTTACACTATTACTATCCCAGTCTATATTAGGATAATTAAAGTCCCCCATTTTATCTACTGTATAATTCTTGCACCTCTCTGTAATTTCCTTGCAAATTTGTTCCTCTATATCCTTCCCACTAGTTGATGGCATATAGAATACCCCCAGCAATGAAATGTTACCTCTATTGTTTCTTTGCTGTAACCAAATAGATTGACTTGTCTAGGACATCCTCTCTCTCCAGCACTGTAATGTTTTCCTTAATCAATTCCTTCCCTATCTTTGCTGAACACCTTTTATCCAGGAATTTAGTGTGACTTGAGCTAGATTGCAAGTGGTGCTGCAACAGGTGACATAAATCTGTAACAGTCTCCCTGGTGAAGCACATTTGCGAACTGGTTTTAGAATGGATGCATCCAATGCTTATGAACTGTAGCATCCTTAAAATGGCATAGAACCTTCATTAAGCGTGCCTGACTCAACATAGCATTGGAAGCACTTCTTGTGGATGTTGGGTGTGAGATATCCCCATGCAAAACTCCTTCCCCTAACATCCGTTTTACCAGCATGCGACAGGCTGTGTGAATTGAAATCCTCCCTTTTTCTATTGAGAACTTTTAAATTTCACAATACTGTCACTTTTTCTTCTCTCTGCTGCAGCTTTTATTCTCGTGGGATCTACTTCACCATCTATCCTTTGTTTTTCTTTTTCTTTTGAAGGCTGTACCTTTGGTTCTTTTGCTTTCTTTTTGCAGTGTTTTTGTTGCTTTGTGATGGGGGTTAGAGTGGAGATCTTAGTGTTGTGAGGGAAGAATGGAGAGTGCAAAATTTTGCAGCAATTAGAGGCTCATTTATTGAGTGCTGTCAATCTGACCAGTCAATAAATTATATGTACCTATTTTTAAATATTATATGTAAAAATAAAAATGCCATTAATTTTGAGGTGGTAGGACCAGTGGAGGCTTCAGAGTTCCTCACAGTGGGGACATCAAAAGCAGGTGGGCCGCAGAAAAACAAGCCCCTGGATTCAATATAAACAAAAACAAACAGCAAATAATCACCAAATTATAGGTGAGAAGCTCAACAGGCTGGGAGTGTGTGATGGGGTTAACATTGAAAAAATTAATGGAAACAAAGAAAAGCCTTCAGAATATTTGAATTTAAAAAATCAAAAAGAAATCAGAGAGCTCTTCAGGAATAGAACTATGTAGGAGATGACACTACCTGAAGTGCTCTGCATGATGTATCATGATCCTACCATTAGTATAATTGAATCTTTATGCCATGTGTTTTTATAACATCCTTTTGAATACATTAGTGCTAATACAGGAAAATAAAAATAGGGCGATATGAATAAGTTTATAGCGCCATCCATTATAGGTGCTGGAAGGTGGGATTAGATTGGGCGGCTAGTTTTTTCAGCCAGTGCAGACACGATGGGCTGAATGGCCTCTTTCTGTGCTGTAATTTTTCTATGGTTCTGTGGTTCTTCTATGGTGCTACCATCCCTGATTTGGTCTCACTTATCAATAGCGTAAAATAAAAATACCTTTCATTTTCAACAGGCTGATAATGATCATGTACATTTGTGGTATACCGACCATTGCTACACACAGATTTCAGATAATCCAGGTAATCTCTTTAATTATTTTAATTTTTGAAAGGTAGGATTTTATGTTTTGAGCAAATGTTACAGTTTTCCAGAAAATTGGTTTGAAATTCAGTGATGAAGATCACAAAATATATAATTCATAGTTGAAATAGGCATTCAATAATCTTCCCTTTTTGTTGTACACTACTTTCCACCCAGTGTTAGAACATCAATATCAGCTTGCATTTGTATAGTTCCAAGTAAGATGTCCCAGGACAATTTACAGGCATGTAATCGACCAAAAATTGGCATTGAGTCAAAGGAAGAGATGCCAGAATATGACGAAATGTTTGATCAAAGAGATTAGTTGTGAAGAGTGCCATAATGAAGGGAAGGATGACAAAGAGGTTTAAAGAAGGCATTCCAGAGCTTAGAGCCTCTAAGGCTGTAAATGGTGGGGCAAACGAAGTGGGGAATGCATAATAGATCAATGTTGGTAGAATGCAGATTTCTGGAAATTGTCGATGCACTGCAGCAATGCACCAAGGCTACTCAGGCAGCACCTTCCAAACCTGCAACCTCTACCACCTAAAGGGACAAAGGCAGCAGATGCGCGGGTACATCACCACCTGCAAGTTCCCTTCCAAGCCACATACCATCTTGACTTGGAACTATATCGCCGTTCCTTCACTGTTGCTAGGTCAGAACCCTGGAACTCCCTATTGGAATGTGGGTGTACCTGCCCCACATGGACTGCAGCAGTTTAAGAATGCAGCTAACAACCACTTTCTCATGGGCAGTTAGGGATGGGCAATAAATGCTGGCCTGGCCAGTGACGCCCATATCCCATGAAACGAATAAAAAAAACTTGTAGATTTCAGGCCCAATGGCAATGTGGAGCAACATCCTCTATAGGAAGGGCAGAGCCCCGGGCATCAGGAGGACAGGAAGGCAACAGAGGCTCTACCCTCACCATGGAATATATGGCTGAAGAAAGAGCTACCTTGAGATGACCTAGAACTAGTACTGGAGGACACTGCGACTCTTCAGGCAGATGGTCACAGAGATTTGGGTCCTCGTGGCTGAAGGCCTCACACCTTGCAGCACTGCTCACCATGCCCTGCTAGTAGTTGTCAAAGTCACTGTGGCCTTAAACCTCTTTGCCTTTGGCTCCTTCCAAGGATCAGCTGTGCACCTGCAAGCAGCAGCACACCACTGCATATAGCAGGGTACTGATGCCCTCTTTGCAAAAGCTGGGCAGTACCTCCAATTCCATACAGATGGTGCTCACAGGCACAGAGAGCAGTGGGTTTTGCCTCCATTGTTGGTTTCCCCCAGATGTGGAGCATCATCGATTGCACTCAGGTAGCCATCAAGGCACCGCGTGACCATCTATTGAGATTCGTCAACAGGAAGGGCGTCCAGTCCCTCAATATTCAACTGGTCTGCAACCACAAGAGTTTCCTGCAGGAGTGCATTTGTTTTCCTTGCAGGTGCCATGACTCCTTCGTCCTCTGGCAGTCCAGACTGCTACAGCTCTTCATTCCATTCCCCAAACTATGTGGATGAATTCTAAGGGAGAAGGGATAACCCTTGAAGAGATGGCTACTCATCCCTCCATGAGAATGCGACACAGAAGCAGAGAGGTGCTACAACCGCAGTCATCTGCTCACTCGGGCAACCATTGAGCAGGCCATTTGGCTTCTGAAGATGTGGTTCCGGTTGGATTGCGCCCTCCAGTACACTCCTGCAAGGGTCTCGTGCATTGTGGTGGTCTGCTGTGCCTTCCATTACATGGTCCTCTGGGGAAGCGCAGACCTTGATGAGGGTGAAGTGCTGGATGGATACACCTCATCAGAGGGAGAGGAGGAGCAGGACATGGAGGAGGAATAGGAAAAGGAAGATGCAGAACACAGAGGTTCCCCGGCTACACAGAGAGGTGGCTGGGGCTCGAGGGTCTCGTCAGGATGCTATCAACATAAGGCATCTTCTGATTCAGGCTTGTTTCAGCTGAGTCCCTCTGACCCAGGAGGAATGACATAGTGTGGAACTCACTTTGAGCTGCTTATGAGAACATTTCCATTGAAGATACAGCCTGGAACAGGTCAACTTTTACCGCCAGTGAAGGATACACATTTGCCCAGAGGTTTATGGGCCTTTGCCCCCTTCACCACTTTATCCCGCTTTTCCTGTACCACCATTAATAAAAGGAGGCTCACATGTCTGACTTCATGTGTCAATATTTACATGGTGCTTCAAAGACAAAAAAAAGTACACATTTACTTGTGATAGATACCCCAGTGACCTACTCACTGCTCTGCCCGATACAGTGGCCTCCACTCTCAGCCATTTCTATGTGGTGTTCCCCTTGTGGCCTCAAAAGAGGAGGAGGTAGCCTGCTGATTTGTCTTGACCTTCAGCTGAGATGCACATGGCGGTTGTCTTCGTTGTGGTGCTGCCAGTGGGGGCACCTTCAGTGGCTGCTGCAGCAGTGTCAATGCATGGGCAGCCTCCATCATTGGGCCTTGCTGTGCAGATACTCCCTCTGTCAGAGAGATCAAGGGGGCTGATGAGCCTGGGATCCTCGTCCTCTTCAGTGATTGCCTGAGCCTTCGGATGGCACTTCACCCATTGGAATGCAACTGGCATCCCCTCCAAACATCTCTGCATCATTAGCCCCACTGAGCAGTCAAGGCTATGCAGTGTGACATGCATCCTATAAATGTCAGTGCATAGTTCCTGCATCCACTGCAAGTCCTGCCGCATGTAGTTCTCCATGAGATTGGCCACTCTCTCAATGGAGGAGCTCATAAGCTCAAAACACTGAGCCATGGTGGCACACCTGAGCTGGATGGACACCTCCATTCTGAGCCTATGTCCCTGCACTGTCTCAGGGAACTTGGACATGTGGGAGCACATCTGTTGCTGCTGGAATAGATAAAGCCCCCTTTCCTGTGACTCCCGAGGCCCTGCATTTATGCCTAGCTCACCAGGACTGAGGCTGTCCTCCATCCTCCAACAGGGACTGCCCACAGCTACATCTGCCTCTGCCAGTGTCACTTCCTCCTGCACACGCGTGGAGTGCTCATCACCCATGCCACCCCGCCACTCTATTTATTCATGCGCGAGGACCCACTGAGAGGATTTTATCTGTGCTGGTGCAGGCTGCACTTGTAAGGTGTGACAGTGCTTGGTATGAGCTCTGCTTTGGCAGTGCTTGGCCCAATAATGGCAAAGGAGTTGGTCTTGACTTCAGCAACTCTGGTAGACACAAGAAGCGATCATGAGAGCTAGTCTTGGAGAGCAGAAGCCTCTGCAGTACTGAGACTTCCCAATTCATCTCAGTTTTTGGCATGCTGTCAGAGAGACAGGAGTTTTTTTTATTCATTCATGGGATACGGGCATCACTGGCCAGACCAGCATTTATTGCCCTTGAGAATGTGATGGTGAGCTGCCTTCTTGAACCACTGCAGTCCTTGTGGTGTAGATACACCAACAGTGCTGTTAGGAAGGGAATTCCAGGATTTTGGCCCAGCGACAGTGAAGGAATAGCGATATAGTTACAAGTCAGAATGGTGTGTGGCTTGGAGGGAACTTGCAGGTGGTGGTGTTTCCATGCATCTGTTACACTTGTCCTTCTAGGTGGTGGAGGTCGTGGGTTTGGAAGGTGCTGTCTAAGGAGTCTTGCTGCATTTTGCTGCAGTGCATCTTGTAGATGGTACACAGTACTGCCACTGTGCGTTAGTGGCGGAGGGAGTGAATGTTTGTGGATGGGGTGCCAATCAAGCGGGCTGCTTTGTCCTGGATGGTGTCGAGCTCCTTGAGTGTTGTTGGAGCTGCACCCATCCAGGCAAGTGGAGAGTATTCCATCACACTCCTGACTTGTGCCTTGTAGATGCTGGACAGGCTTTGGGGAGTCAGGAGGTAAGTTACCCGTCACAGGATTCCTAGCCTCTGACCTATTCTTGTAGCCACGGTATTTATATGGTTACTCCAGTTAAGTTTCTGGTCAATAGTAATCCCAGGATGTTGATAGTGGGGAATTCAGTGATCGTAATGCCATTGAATGTCAAGGGGAGATGGTTAGATTCTCTCTTGTTTGAGATTGTCATTGCCTGGTACTTGAGTGGTGCGAATGTTACTTGCCACTTATCAGCTCAAGCCTGGATATTATCCAGGTCTTGCTGCATTTCTACAAGACTGCTTCAGTATCTGAGGAATCGCGAATGGTGCTGAATATTGTGCAATCATCAGTGAACATCCCCACTTCTGACCTTATGATGGGGGGAAGGTCATTGATGAAGCAGCTGAAGATGGTTGTCCTAGGACACCACCCTGAGGAACTCCTGCAGTGATGTCCTGGAGCTGTGATGATTGACCTCCAACAACCACAACCATCTTCCTTTGGTAAGGTAGGTAAGACTCCAAATAGCGCAGAGTTTTCCCCCTGACTCCAATTTTGCTAGGGCTCCTTGATGCCATACTCGGTCAAATGCTGCCTTGATGTCAAGGGCAGTCACTCTCAGCTCACCTCTTGAGTTCAGCTCTTTTGTTCATGTTTGAACCAAGTCTGTAATGAGGTCAGGAGCTGAGTGACCCAAACTGAGCATCACTGAGCAGGTTATTGGTGAGCGAGTGCCGCTTGATAGCATTGTTGACGACAGCTTCCATCACTTTACTGATGATTGAGAATAGACTAATTGGGAGGTAATTGGCCAGGCTGGATTTTTCCTGCTTTTTGTGTGCAGGACATACCTGGGCAATTTTCCACATTGCAGGGTATATGCCAGTGTTGTAGCTGTACTGGAGCAGCTTGGCTAGGGGTGCAACAAGTTCTGGAATATAGATCTTCAGTGCTATTGCCGGAATATTGTCAGGGCCCATAGCCTTTGCAGTATCCAGTGCCTTCAGTTGTTTCTTGATATCATGTGGAGTGAATCGAATTGGCTGAAGTCTGGCATCTGTGATGCTGGGGACTTCAGGAGAAGTGCCAAGATGGATCATCCACTCAGCACTTCTGGCTGAAGATTGTTGCAATTGCTTCAGCCTTATCTTTTGCACTAATGTGCTGGGCTCATTTGTGGAGCCACCTGCTCCAGTTAGTTGTTTCATTGTCCACCATCATTCATGACTGGATGTGCAAAGGAAGGGCTGTAGATGTCATATACATGGACTTCAGTAAGGCGTTTGATAAGGTTCCCCATGGTAGGCTGATGGAGAAAGCGAAGGCGCATGGGGTCCAAGGTGTACTCGCTAGATGGATAAAGAACTGGCTGGGCAACAGGAGACAGAGAGTAGCAGTGGAAGGGAGTTTCTCAAAATGGAGACGTGTGACCAGTGGTGTTCCACAGGGATCCGTGCTGGGACCTCTGTTGTTTGTGATATACATAAATGATTTGGAGGAAAGTATAGGTGGTCTGATTAGCAAGTTTGCAGACGACACTAAGATTGGTGGAGTAGCAGATAGTGAAGGGGACTGTCAGAGAATACAGCAGAATATAGATAGACTGGAGAGTTGGGCAGAGAAATGGCAGATGGAGTTCAATCAGGGCAAATGCGAGGTGATGCATTTTGGAAGATCCAATTCAAGAGTGAAGTATACAGTAAATGGAAAAGTCCTGGGGAAAATTGATGTACAGAGAGATTTGGGTGTTCAGGTCCATTGTTCCCTGAAGGTGGCAACGCAGGTCAATAGAGTGGTCAAGAAGGCATACGGCATGCTTTCCTTCATCGGACGGGGTATTGAGTACAAGAGTTGGCAGGTCATGTTACAGTTGTATAGGACTTTGGTTCGGCCACATTTGGAATACTGCGTGCAGTTCTGGTCGCCACATTACCAAAAGGATGTGGATGCTTTGGAGAGGGTGCAGAGGAGGTTCACCAAGATGTTGCCTGGTATGGAGGGCGCTAGCTATGAAGAGAGGTTGAGTAGATTAGGATTATTTTCATTAGAAAGACGGAGGTTGAGGGGGGACCTGATTGAGGTGTACAAAATCATGAGAGGTAAAGACAGGGTGGATAACAAGAAGCTTTTTCCCCAGAGTGGGGGATTCAATTACAAGGGGACACGAGTTCAAAGTGAAAGGGGAAAAGTTTAGGGGGGGATATGCGTGGAAAGTTCTTTACGCAGAGGGTGGTGGGTGCATGGAACGCATTACCAGCGGAGGTGGTAGACGCGGGCACGATAGCGTCTTTTAAGATGAATCTAGACAGATACATGAATGGGCAGGAAGTAAAGAGATACAGACCCTTAGAAAATAGGCGACAGGTTTAGATAGAGGATTTGGATCGGCGTAGGCTTGGAGGGCCGAAGGGCCTGTTCCTGTGCTGTAATTTTCTTTGTTCTTTGTTCTTTGTGGCAGGACTGCAGAGCTTAGAACTGATCTGTTGGTTAGGGGATTGCTTAGCTTTGTCTGTTGCATGCTGCTTACGCTGTTTGGCGTGCAAGTAGTCCTGAGTTGTAGCTTCACCAGGCTGACACCTCGGTTTGCATATGTCTGGTGCTGCTCCTCGCATGCCCTCCTGCAGTCTTCATTGAACTACACTTGTTCCCCCGGATTGATGGTAATGGTAGAGTCGGGTTTATGCTGGGCAATGAGGTTACAGATTGTGCTGCTGCTGATGGCCCACAGCGCCTCATTGATGCCCAGTTTTGCATTGCTAGATCTGTTTGAAATCTATCCTGTTTAGCACAGTGGTAATGCCAGACAACACGATGGAGGGTATCCTCAATGTGAAGATGGGACTTCATCTCCACAAGTACTGTGCAATGGTCACTCCCAGCAATACTGTCATGGACAGATGCATCTGCGACAGGCAGTTTGGTGAGGACGAGGTCAAGTATGTTTTTCCCTTTTTGTTGTGCAATGCACCCACTTAATGTACGTATTGTAGTCTCTTCTCACCAACTCCACCACGAATGTCCATGTCGCTTTCCCTGACTTCCTCTTTATCAGTGACCTTGCCGATCTCCGTGGCTCCCTCTTCAATTGTAGTGATGATGTGTAGCTAGGGAACCCCTCCTCCTGTCTTGGCCCTCTTGTGGGCATTATGTGCCCATTTCTCCTGCAAGGACAAAAAAGAGATCAGACACTGCTGGCCTCTATGGTGAATGCCAGTGGCTCATATTCATAAGAAGCTGCATGCATCAGTACTGGCAGGTCCTCAGCAGAGCTATAGCTCTGAGCCTTGCTGAGGGGTCAGTACGTACCCTGAGCACACACTCCTCCCATGTTCTGGAGCAGCATGCTCCTCAGCTGGTGTGTCTGCTGGAGGTTAAATACCTAGAGGCCTGGCCCTCAGGTTCGGCATTGCACTCACCTTGCCAGAGAAAATAAGCTTTTGTGGTCCACACTCTATCTGCTTATTGTGTTGGTGACCTCTATCCAGGCCTGCTTGCTCTGGAGGGGGAGAAAGTGGCCTGTGGGAAGAGGACCTCCCTCTTCTCCTTCACTGCCTCGAGGAGGATCTTCAGGTCAGCATCCGCAAAATTAGGGGCTGCTCTGCCCCAGATTCCAGGTCTCTGCCTCTCCTGCTCCATCTTCATTCCAGCAAGTTTAAATTGGGTTTAAATTGGGCCCACTCTCTTTCTGTTCCCCCTCCATTCCCACCCCCATAACTGTTAATTGGCAGTTCAATCTGCCTCTAGCCAATTAACAGTCTGCCCCCTTGAAAATCGGGAGTTATGTGTGCTCTCCACCCCACCAGTGGGCAGGATCAGGACCTGAAACAGTCCCAATGCCCATTTCCTGCTGCCGGAAAGAAAATCCTGCCAGTGGTTGCAGGGTAACCAAGGTTGGGAACTAAATATTCCACTTGACTTTTAGAAGAGGTAAGCAAATGAAAAAGGCGGTGGAGTAGCCCTGTTATTAAAGGATGAGTTCAAGGTATTTGAGAAAAGATCTTCGGAAAAAATTCTGAGGGACGGGATTAATCTCCACTTGGAGAGGCAGGGAGTAATCAGGGATAGTCAGCACGGCTTTGTTAGGGGGAGATCGTGTCTAACTAACTTGATTGAATTTTTCGAGGAGGTGACTAAATGTGTAGATGAGGGTAAGGCAGTTTATGTAGTCTACATGGACTTCAGTAAGGCTTTTGATAAGGTCCCACATGGGAGATTGGTTAAGAAGGTAAGAACCCATGGGATCCAGAACAATTTGGCAAATTGGATCCAAAATTGGCTTGGTGGCAGGAAACAGAGGGTAATGGTTGAGGGTTGTTTTTGCGAGTGGAAGCCTGTGACCAGTGGTGTACCACAGGGATCGATGCTGGGACCCTTGCTGTTTGTAGTGTACATTAATGATTTTGACATGAATAGAGGAAGTATGATAAGTAAGTTTGCAGATGACACAAAAATTGACGGTGTATATAGTGAGCAGGAAAGCCTTAGATTACACGACGATATAGATGGGCTGGTAAGATGGGTGGAGCTGTGGCAAATGGAATTTAATCCTGAGAAGTGTGAGGTGATGCATTTTGGGAGGACTAACAAGGCAAGGGAATGTACAATGGATGGTAGGATCCTAGGAAGTACAGAAGGTCAGAGGGACCTTGGTGTACTTGTCCATAGATCACTGAAGGCAGCAGCACAGGTAGATAAGGTGGTAGGAAGGCATATGGGATGCTTGTCTTTTTTAGCCGAGGCATGGAATATAAGAGTAGGGAGGTTATGATGGAGCTGTATAAAACGCTAGTTAGGCCACAGCTGGAGTACTATGTACAGTTCTGGGCACCACACCTATAGGAAGGATGTGATTGCACTGGAGAGGATGCAGAGGAGATTCACCAGGATGTTGCCTGGGCTGGAGCATTTTAGCAATGAAGAGAGACTGAAAAGGCTAGGGTTGATTTCCTTAGAGCAGAGAATGCTGAGGGGGGACATGATTGAGGTATACAAAATTATGAGGACATTGATAGGTTAGATAGGAAGAGACTTTTTTCCTTAGCAGAGGGGTCAATAACCAGGGGGCGTAGATTTAAGGTAAGGGGCAGGAGGTTTAGAGGGGATTTGAGGAAAAAAAATTTCACTCAGAGGGTGGTTGGAATCTGGAACGCACTGCCTGAAGTGGGATAGAGGCAGGAATCCTCACAACATTTAAGAAGTATTTAGATGAGCACTTTAAGTGCCATCGCATACAAGGCTACGGGCCAAGTGCTGGAAAATGGGACTAGAATAGTTAGGTGCTTGATGGCCAGCACAGACACAATGGGTCGAAGGACCTGTTTCTGTGCTGTATGACTCTATGACTCTATCTTAGCCCAAAATCATATAATGTAGAATCAGTATTGGTGGAGCAATGAAATACTCAAAGGCAGAAAACACTGGTGGGACTAATTTTTTGGCCTCCTAACAGTAATCATTGTGTTGGACAGAGTATAAATCAGGGTATAAGAGGAGCATGTAGCAAGGGAATTGCAATAATTTTGGGGGACTTTAATCTTCATCGAGACCGGACAAGCTAGTTTGGCACAAGTCGCTTGGAGGATGAATTCATGGAATGCATTTGCAACAGTTTTCAAGAACTAGGGAACAAGTTATTTTAGATCTGATGAAAGGTTATACAGTCCTGAAATGTTAACTCTGTTTTTCTCTCCACAGATGCTGCCTGGCCTGCTGAGTATTTCCAGAATTTTCTGTTTTTATTTCAGATCTAGTATTTTGCAATGAGACCAGCTTAATTAGTAATCTTATAATAAAGGCTGCTTTGAGGAAGAGGAATCAGAATATGATAGAATTTCATATTAAGTTTGGAAGATGTGGTTCATTCCAAAAGTAGTGTCTTAGATTTAAACAAAGTCAATTACGGAGGTATGAGGGGCGAGCTGGCTGAGGAAGATTGGAAAATTAGATTAAAATATGTGACAATATAAGCAATGGCAAACATTTAAAGAAATAATTCATAATTCTCAGGAATATAACATTTCCTTACTTACTGACTAAGTAGAGAAGGTAACAACTATGTATACGAAATTCATCTCTGGAGTGCCACCTCTTCAAAATGGCACCCGCGCAGGTGACCCAGCACAAGCTGGAAGCCTGTGAAGCAGCACTATCCTGATGTCACACAGCCAACTGGCTGATGCAATGCCAGGATACCTAATTTGGACCACACTGGCCCTGATACTGAATGCATCCATCACTCTGCAAACAGCCACATAGATGCAAGTTAGGAATGTACAAGTGTTCCTTAAAGGGCCAGACACTGAAATTGCAGGTACCTTGCGCAGAGCTACATGCCATCGCCACTGCCACCTTCATGAGTTCTGTGGAGTAATGGCTGGGCGAGAAGGGGATGAGACACCTGGAGCTATCGCCAGGTCCTGGTACTCCTGAAAGGGTGAAGTAGCGTCTGTCTGCAGCATCTGGGATTCCTTTCAGGGTGCTCCTGGTCTGGACAGCAGCTCCTTGATGGTGATACCAGGCCTCACAGAGGGGCTCCTGCACCTGTGAAGGGGGCCCTCCAAGCCTTAGACAACTAGAGGACAACCGCCACAGTCGTCGAAAGCAATGTCGTAGGAAGGTCAGTAGACTACCACCACCTCAGCTGGGGCACCAGCAAACATGTGATAAAGTCCTCTCAGGGTGCTGCTGGTCTTGACAGCAGCTGAATTTCTATGCCTCAGAATCATTCCAGGACTCCTCAGGAGATATCTGCGTTATCTCCCAGCCTGATGTTCGTTGTCACCTTAATGTGTATTTGTCTTAAATGAATTGTAAAAAGAATCCTTTAATTTTTTAAGTGCTACTGGGCCATTAACAGTTCACTGGCTCCCACAAAGGATTTGACAGGAAGGAGCACTGAGTGAGGTTATGGCATTCCCATGCTGGTTGGCAGTGTGACATCAGGATAGTGCTGCTTCACAGGTTTCCAGCATGTGCAGGGTCACCTGTGTGGATGCCATTTTGAAGAGGTGTCACTCCAAATTTGATGATGGGTCCAGGAAAATGGTGAGCTCATTCAAGGAAACGACAACAGGTCTGCAGAAGGTGAAAGATTTATTAGATTGACTGGGTGTGTATGTAAGGCTCATGTGAAATGTGCATGTATTAGTGCGGTGCGAGCCTCCCTTGCACGTACCTCAGGTGCCTTGCCTGCTGCCGCTTGGGGTCTTCATCTTGTTGTGCCTGGTCACCATCCCCTGGAGGAGGCATCGCGATCCTGGATGTCCTCATTGTTCAAAGTCTCTCCCCTATGTAGCGCCAGATTGTGCAGAGCATAGCAGACCACCAAGGTACGTGAGACCCTTGCTGGGCTATATTGAAGGGCTCCACCAGATCTATCCAGGCATCTGAACTGCATCTTCAGAAGGCCTTTGATCTGTTCAATAGTTGTTTGAGCTGTTCTGTGGCAGCTGTTGTATCTCTCCTCTGCACCTGTGCTTAGATTCCTCAAAGGCATAAGTAGTCATCTCTTCAGTGGACAGCCCATGGCACCTAGTATCCATCCTTGAAGGCGCACAGAGGGCCTGAAAAGATCAGGCACCTGGGAGTGCCTTAGTGTGTAGGTGTCATGACAGCTTCCTGCAAATCTTGCACAGACTTGAAGGATCTGTTTGCGGTGGTCGCAGACCAGTTGTACATTGAGTGAGTGGGAGCCCTTGCTGTTGACAAAAGCTTCTGCCTGGTCTGTGGTAGCCTTGATGGCCAAATGTGTGCATTCGATGTCACCCTGCATCTAGGGGAATGCAGCGATGGGCCTGATTCCTACACCCCTCTCAGCTTGACTGCTTGGATTGGTGCGAAAATGAACGTATTGGCTGGCCCTCTTGAACATGGCGCTGGTGACGCTCTCCATTCATCAATGAGTCACAGGCTGGGAGATAACACAGATATCTCCTGAAGATTCCTGGAATGATCCTGAGGCATAGAAATTCAGCACCATGGTGACCTTCAATGCCTCTCCCCACAGGGTTCAGCTCATCCGTCATCATGGTACATAGCTCGGTGACTGTCTCCCTGGAGAGGTGCTGTCTTCAATGACACTTTTGCTTCAACATTTGCAGGAAGTTGAGTCTCTCTGGGGGTGTATTGCTGTCTGTGTGCTAGAGACTGGTTGTGTGCCCCTCTGCTCCCTCCTCCTCCCTGCTCTCTTACAGGCTCATAATTCTGGTACCCTGGTCATTGTGGATGTGGCTGCAGCTCTCTCCCTCTCTGATGCTCCTCCTCAGTGGAAATCTTGAAGCCTGAGTGAATGAGCCCCATGGAAAATAACTGCACTCAGTTCTCTGGGCCTCCCACACTGCACCCCGCCCCTTGCACCCCCTTGCTTTGTACATGCAGGTGTCAAGTCCCAGAGGGCATTCAAGCAGAACCCTAACAGCTCTGTAGGTTTATCTATCCCACATGGACTGCAGCGGTTCAAGAAGGCAGCTCACCACCTTCTCAAGGGCAATTAGGGATGAGCAATCAACACCTAGCCAGCGACGTCCACATCCCAGGAATGAATAATTGAAAAAAAAAGAATTCCCTGCTGTTCCAGTGAAGTTTACCTCAGCTCCCGATTGCTACTTCTGTTGTCCACCCAGCTCTACCCTCCCTGCCAAGCCATGCTACCTCTGGCAGTGGTTGCCGACTGCAGCTAACATATAGCTGGTGAGGGTCTGCAGTGCCGTTATTCCCATGCATCCGTCGAAAAATTAGAAATGCCTGGTAAAATTGCTGTTAATTGACTGTTTAACAGGCTTAATTACCTGCCAGCTGCATCCAGTGCGACCTCCTCCCACCAGCCCAGCTGCCTTTGGTAATATCTGGTTACAAACTGAAAACATCAGGCTTCCCTCCCGATGGCTATTTCCGTCATTTTACCACTCCTCCTGCCTCTTAGCCCATCTCCATTGGCTGATAAAATTCTTCCCCGAGTGTCAGATCAAGTTACAGAGCTGCTTCTTCAGTGCTGGCAGTTGCTCTCCCTCTTTCTCCTTGGGCAGTCTTGGGTGTCTGAAAGCGGGAAATAAGAAGGAGAAGGCGGGTGGGAGGGAAAAGGTTGTAGTGGGAAACAAGAGGTCCATGACCACACCATCTGCAGCTTGCACATTATGCCAAATAGCAGGATGAGGGTGAGCTGGAAGTTGAGAACAGGCATAAGGCAGGAACATACTACCATCTGCAATGTTCTTAGTGATGCCAGGTGACACTGGCTCTATTGCTGTCAGCCCCATGATTCTGAAAGCTATCTCCTTTGTAGGGTTAAACAAGCAGGGGTCCTTGTCCATTGCAAGTTCTGCTCTGCTCCCTGCTCTTGTGTGCCACGGTCTTCTGCAAGAGAGAGGGTAGAATACCAGTGTGCAGCACTTTGTTTGAGTGATATTGCTGCCATAGCTGAATAACTGGAGGCATGTAAAGGTAACACAATGTGGGTGCGAGGTTGACATCACAGGTAGGTGATAGGTGAGTGATGGGGTTGTGGTGCACTGAGCAGAGTGAGAGGTTGGTGATGTGATAGGAACATAGGAAATAGGAGCAGGAGTAGGCCCATCGAACCTGCTCTGCCATTCAAACAGATCATGACTGATCATCTACCTCTACACCATTTTTCCCCACTATCCCCATATCCCTTGATGTCATTAGTATCCAAAAATCTATCGATTTCTGTCTTGAACATGCTCAATGATTGAGCTTCCACAGCCCTTTGGAGTAGAGAATTCCAAAGATTCACGACCCTCTAAGTAAAGAAATTCCTCCTCATCTCTGTCTTAAATGCCCTGCCCCTTATTCTGAGACTATGTTCCTGGTTCTAGGTTCACCAGCCAGAAACCTCCTTTCCACATTCACCCTGTCACGCCCTGTAAGAAATTTGTAAGTTTCAATGAGATGACCTCTCATTCTTCGAAACTCTAGAGAATACTGGCCCAGTTTCTGTAATCTCTCCTCATAAGACAGTTCTGCCATCCCAGGGATTAGTCTGGTAAACCTCCGCTGCAGATGGCAAGTATATCCTTCCTTAGATAAGGAGACCAAAACTGTACACAATGCTCCAGGTGCGGTCTCACCAAGGCTGTATACAATTGCAGCAAGACTTCTTTACTCCTGTACTCAAATCCCCTTGCAATGAAGGCCAACATACCATTTGCCGTCCTAATTGCTTGCTGCACCTGCATACTATCTTTTTATGACTTATCAACAAGGACAACCAGGTCCCTTTGGACATCAACACTTCCTAACCTCTCACCATTTAAGAAATATTATGCTGCCTTTCTGTTTTTCTGCCAAAGTGGATCACCTCACACTTATTCACACTATATTCCATCTGCCATGTTTTTGCCCGTACTTAGCCTGTCCAAGTCCCCTTGAAGCCTCCTTGCATCCTCCTCACAACTTACATTCCCACATAGTTTTGTGTCATCAGCAAATTTGGAAATACTATATTTAGTCCCCATATCCAAACCATTTATCTAGATTGTGAACAGCTGTGACCCAAGCACTGATCCTTGCAGTACCCCACTAGTAACAGCCTGCCATCCTGGGAATGACCCTCTCTGCTTTCTGTCTGTTAACCAATTCTCAATCCATAGCAGTATATTACCCCATCCCATGTGCTTTAACTTTGTTCACTAAGCTCCTGTGTGGTACCTTATCAAAAAACTTCTGAAAATCCAAATACACCACATCCACTGGTCTCCTTTATCTATGCTACAAGTAACATCCTCAAAAAACTCCAACAGGGTTGTCAAACATGATTTCCTTTTCATAAATCCATGTTGATACTGCCTAATCATATCATTATTTTCCATGTGTCCAGTTATCACATCCTTTACAATAGATTCTAACATTTTACCTACTACTGATGTCAAACTAACAGGCTTGTAGTTCTCCATTATCTCTCTCCGTCCTTTCTGAAATAGTGGGGTTACATTTGCTACTTTCCAGTTTGCAGGACCCCTTCCAGAATCTCTAGAACTTTGAAAGATAACCGCCAATGCATCCACTATCTCTATAGCCACCTCCTTCAATACTCTGGGATGAAGCTCATCTGATCCTAGGGATTTTATCAGCTTTCAGTCCAGGTTAGGAGATGACATGTGAAGTTGGATTCATTGCCCTTCTCTCCCCATTTGAGGTCATTAGACTTCATGTGGTACTGCCGCCAGGTCCTCAGGTCCAGATGCCGGGAATTGACCTCCATGACCATCTGCTCCCACTCCCTTCTGAGGGCGGTTCTTGAGGGCCTCTTGGCCCTTGCAAAACTATTGCACTTCCTTCTGCCCAATTCCACCACCAGTGCTGCATCCAACACCCTGGTAGTCTTTCTCTCTGCCCTGATGTTCAATTTTCTATCATTTAATTTCCAATATTATTCAGTGTAGCTTCCCTTTAAGAGGACAGCATGCCATTAAGGAGAGCAGGCTGGCTGCACCACGTGGATCACAGAGGCAGCTGGCAGCGCAAAGAAGAAGGAAGCAGTGCGGGATCTGATTGGCCACATGCTGCAATCAAGCAGATGAGATGAGTGCACCAAATTTAGATGCCATCCACTTCAATCGGAACTGGCGCAGGCACGTCGCAAATCATGCCCTTTTGCTCAAACACGAATGTGAATTTCTAGCCCATTATTAGATTAAAAGGCAAAGCTTACAATGCTGTCAAAAAGAGTAGTAACTCTGAGGAAGGTTTTTAAAAATCAGCAAAGGATGACCAAAATATTGATAGAGGGAGAAAATAGAATTTGGAGTGAATTAGCAAGAAATATAAAAACAGATTGTATGAACTACTTCCAGGGCGAAGTCTCGGAGGGCGGAGTTCCGGAGTGGTAAGTATAAAAACCTTACCTCGGGGATTCGCGGCCTACTTCCAGGGCGAAGGCTCGGAGGGCGGAGTTCCGGAGCAGTAAGTATATACAGTAAGTTACCTCGGGTGGTAAAAAACCCTGAAAAAGTGATGTCACAGGAAAGCTGTGACCTGATTGGCTGGTAGGGAATCTGCACTGAATTTGAAAATAAAACATTGATAAACTAATTAACCCTAATTAACTAATTAATTAATAAGTAGAGGAGTAACTAAACCGGAGGGAGGAGATTACTGTATTTAGCATTTAATATTTATAGTAGAAATCTAGCGCTAGGGACCATATAGTTAATTGTAACTTAATTTAGTAAGGATTTTAATAAGTAATTATTTTAAATTAATGTATTAATTAGTGCTAGAAATGTCACTTCGAGGGGTAAAGTGGTTCATCTGTGAGATGTGCGAGATCCGTGACGCTTCCAGCGTTACGGACAACTACATCTGCAGGAAGTGTACCCAATTGCAGCTCCTCACAGACCGCATGGATCGGTTGGAGCAGCAATTGGATGCACTTAGGAGCATGCAGGTGGCAGAAAGCATCATAGACAGGAGTTTTAGAGATGTGGTTACACCCAAGGTGCAGGCAGATGGATGGGTGACTGCTAGAAGGGGCAGGCAGTCAGTGCAGGAATCCCCTGTGGCTGTCCCCCGCTCTAACAAGTATACCGTTTTGAATACTGTTGGGGGGGATGGCCTATCAGGGGAAAACAACAGCAGCAGCCAGAGCAGTGGTACCACGACTGGCTCTGTTGTTCAGCAGGGGGGACAAAGCACAGAAGAGCAATAGTTATAGGCGACTCTATAGTCAGGGGCACAGATAGGCGCTTCTGTGGACGTGAAAGAGACTCCAGGATGGCATGTTGCCTCCCTGGTGCCAGGGTCAAGGATGTCTCTGAACGGGCAGGGGCATTCTGAAGGTGGAGAGTGAACAGCCAGAGGTTGTGGTACACATTGGTACTAACGACATAGGTAGGAAGAGTGATGAGGTCCTGCAGGGGGAGTTCAGGGGAGTTAGGTAGTATGTTTAAAAAACAGGACCTCTAGGGTTGTAATCTCGGGATTACTCTCTGTGTCACGTGCCAGTGAGGCTAGAAATAGGAAGATAGTGCAGCTAAACACGTGGCTAAACAGTTGGTGTAGGAGGGAGGGTTTCAGATATCTGGATCATTGGGATCTCTTCTGGGACAGGTGGGACCTGTACAAGAAGGACGGGTTGCATCTAAACTGGAGGGGCACAAATATCCTGGCTGTGAGGTTTGCTAGCGTCACTCGGGAGGGTTTAAACTAGTTTGGCAGGGGGGTGGGAACCAGAGTAGTAGGTCAGCAGGTGAAATAACTGAGGGGGAACTAGTGAATAAGGCCAGTAAGACTGGGAGGAGGAGCAGGCAGTGAGATAATGCTGAGCACAGCAGGACTGGTGGTTTGAAGTGCATTTGTTTCAATGCGAGAAGTATAACAGGTAAGGCAGATGAACTTAGAGCTTGGATTAGTACTTGGAACTATGATGTTGTTGCTATTACAGAGACTTGGTTGAGGGAAGGACAGGATTGGCAGCTAAACGTTCTGGGATTTAGATGCTTCAGGCAGGATAGCGGGGGATGTAAAAGGGGTGGGGGAGTTGCATTACTGGTTAAGGAGAATATCACAGCTGTACTGTGGAAGGACACCTTGGAGGGTTCATGCAGCGAGGCAATATGGGTAGAGCTCAGGAATAGGAATGGTGCAGTCACGATGTTGGGGGTTTACTACAGGCCTCCCAACAGCCAGTGGGAGATAGAGGAGCAGATATGTAGACAGATTTTGGAAAGATGTAAGAGCAACAGGGTTGTTGTAGTGGGTGATTTTAACTTCCCCTATATTGACTGGGACTCACTTAGTACTAGGGGATTGGATGGGGCAGAATTTGTAAGGAGCATCCAGGAGGGCTTCTTGAAACAATATGTAGATAGTCCAACTAGGGATGGGGCCATACTGGACCTGGTATTGGTGAATGAGCCCAGCCAGGTGGTCGAAGTTTCAGTGGGGGAACATTTCGGGAACAGTGACCATAATTCCATAAGTTTTAAGGTACTTGTGGATAAGGATAAGAGTAGTCCTCGGGTGAAGGTGCTAAATTGGGGGAAGGCTAATTATAACGATATTAGGCAGGAACTGAAGAATTTAGATTGGGGGCGGCTGTTTGAGGGTAAATAAACATCTGACGTGTGGGAGTCTTTCAAACGTCAGTTGATTAGAATTCAGGACCGGCATGTTCCTGTGAGGATGAAGGATAAGTTTGGCAAGTTTCGGGAACCTTGGATAGCGAGGGATATTGTGAGCCTAGTCAAAAAGAAAAAGGAAACATTCGTAAGGGCTAGAAGGCTGGGAACAGATGAAGCCCTTGAGGAATATAAAGAAAGTAGGAAGGAACTTAAGCAAGGAGTCAGGAGGGCTAAAAGGGGTCATGAAAAATCATTGGCAAAAAGGATTAAGGAGAATCCCAAGGCTTTTTAAACGTATATAAAGAGCAAGAGGGTAACCAGGGAAAGGGTTGGCTCACTCAAGGACAGAGGAGAGAATCTATCGGTAGAGCCAGAGGAAATGGGCGAGGTACTAAATGAATACTTTGCATCAGTATTCACTAAAGAGAAGGACTTGGTGGATGATGAGTCGAGGGAAGGGATTGTAGATAGTCTGGGTCATGTCGATATCAAAAAGGAGGCGGTGTTGGGCGTCTTGAAAAACATTAAGGTAGATAAGTCCCCAGGGCCTGATAGGATGAGGGAGGCAAGGGAGGAAATTGCTGGGGCCTTGACAGAAATCTTTGTATTGTCATTGGCTACAGGTGAGGTCCCAGAGGACTGGAGAATGTTGTTCCTTTGTTTAAGAAGGGTAGCAAGGATAATCCAGGAAATTACAGGCCGGTGAGCCTTACGTCAGCGGTAGGGAAATTATTGGAGAGGATTCTTCGGGACAGGATTTTCTCCCATTTGCAAACAAATGGACTTATTAGCGAGAGGCAGCATGGTTTTGTGAAGGGGAGGTCGTGTCTCACTAACTTGATCGAGTTTTTTGAGGAAGTGACGAAGATGATTGATGAAGGAAGGGCAGTGGATGTTGTCTACATGGACTTCAGTAAAGCCTCTTACAAGGTCCCTCATGGCAGACTGGTACAAAAGGTGAAGTCAAACGGGATCAGAGGTGAGCTGGCAAAATGGATACAGAACTGGCTCGGTCCTAGAAGACAGAGGGTAGCAGTGGAAGGGTGCTTTTCTGAATGGAGGGCTGTGACTAGTGGTGTTCCGCAGGGATCAGTGCTGGGACCTTTACTATTTGTAGTATATATAAATGATTTGGAGGAAAATGTAGCTGGTCTGATGAGTAAGTTGCGGATGGCACAAAGGTTGGTGGAGTTGCGGATAGTGACGAGGATTGTCAGAGGATACAGCAGGATATAGATCGGTTGGAGACTTGGGCGGAGAAATGGCAGATGGAGTTTAATCCGGACAAATGTGAGGTAATGCATTTTGGAAGGTCTAATACAGGTGGGAAGTATACAGTAAATGGCAGAAATTTAGGAGTATTGACAGGCAGAGAGATCTGGGCGTACAGGTCCACAGGTCACTGAAACGCAGGTGGATAAGGTAGTCAAGAAGGCATACGGCATGCTTGCCTTCATCAGTCGAGGCATAGAGTATACAAATTGGCAAGTCATGCTGCAGCTGTATAGAATCTTAGTTAGGCCACACTTAGAATATTGCGTACAATTCTGGTCGCCACACTACCAGAAGGATGTGGAGGCATTGGAGAGGGTACAGAAGAGGTTTACCAGGATGTTGCCTGGTCTGGAGGGTATTAGCTATGAGGAGATGTTGGATAGACTCGGATTGTTTTCGCTGGAACGACGGAGGTGGTGGGGCAACATGATAGAGGTTTAAAAGTTATGAGTGGCATGGACAGAGTGGATAGTCAGAAGCTTTTTCCCAGGGTGGAAGAATCAGTTACTAGGGGACATAGGTTTAAGGTGCGAGGGGCAAAGTTTAGAGGGGATGTGCGAGGCAAGTTTTTTACACAGAGGGTGGTGAGTGCCTGGAACTTGCTGCCGGGGGAGGTGGTGGAAGCAGGTATGTAGCAACGTTTAAGAGGCATCTTGACAAATACATGAATAGGATGGGAATAGAGGGATACGGTCCCCGGAAGTGCAGAAGGTTTTAGTTTAGACAGGCATCAAGATCGGCGCAGGCCTGTTCCTGTGCTGTACTGTTCTTTGTTCCTTGTTCTTTGAACTTTAGGGGTATATAGAAAGGAAGAGATTTTTGAAAGTAAAAGTAGATTCCTTAGAGGCAGAGATCGGGACATTATAATGGGAAATAAGGAAGTGGCAGAGATGTTATACAAATATTCTGTGTCTGTCTTCACAGTAGAGGACACAAAGAACATTCCAGAAATTGTGGAATTTCTAGGGTCTAATGAGAGTGAGGAATTTAAATTGATTAATATTAGTAAAAAAAAAATACTGAAAAAATTAATTGAACTAAAAGCTAACAAATCCCCTGGACCTGATGGCCTACACCCTCAGGTTTTAAAAGAGGTGGCTGCAGAGGTATTGGTTTTGATCTCCCAGGATTCCATAGATTTGAGAAATGTCTCTGTGATTTGGGAGGAAACAAATATAACATCTCTATTCAAGAAAGGAGAGAGCAAGAAAATAAGGAACTTCAGGCCAGTTAGCCTGACATCAGTAGTATGGAAAATGTTAGAATCTATTATTGAGGATGTGGGAATAGGGCACTTGGAAGATTACAATGTGATTAGGTCAACACAGTTTTATGAAAGGGAAATCATGTTTGAATTTCTTAGAGTTTTTGTGGGTGTAACCAGCAAGGTAGATAAGGGGGAAACCAGGCATTCAATAAGGTGCCACATAAGAGGCTGTTGCACAAAATAAGGGTTCATGAGATTGGGGGTAATATTTTAGCAAGGATTGGTTAACGGACAGAAAATAGATAGTAGGAATAAACGGGATGGCAGGTTGTAGCGAGTGGGATGCTTCAGCTATTTATAATCTATATCAAGGACTTAGATGAGGGAATTGAGTGTAGTATATCTAAGAACAAAGAACAGTACAGCAAAGGAACAGGCCATTCAACCCTCCAAGCCTGCGCCGATCTTGATGCCTACCTAAACTAAAACCTTCTGCACTTCCAGGGACCGTATCCCTCTATTCCCATCCTATTCATGTATTTTCATGTAAGTTCACTGATGATGCAAAACTAGATGGAAAGTAAGCTGTGAGGAGGATGCAAAGATCCTGTAAATGGATCTAGACTAGTTAGGTGATTGGACAAGGAGGTGGCAGATGTAGTATAGTGTGGGGAAGTTTGCAACTATCAACTTTGGTAGGAAAAGTGGATATGCAGAATATTTTTTAAAAGGTGAGAGACTAGTAAGTGTTGATATTCAGAGGGATTTGGAGGATCGTGCACACAAATGACAGAATGTTAATGGACAGACACAGCAAACAATTAAGAAGGTATTGTATAACCCCACAAAACGGGCATGAGAATTGTGATGCTCGATTAACCAGTGCCTGTTGATTGAAATGCAGGCAATATGCCAACTTTATGCTGCCTGCTCATTATAATGATTTCTGCATTCAGCCAGCGCTAACCACTTCATTGGCTGCACGCATCTGCAGGGGGTCTAAAATCATAACTTCCTAGCACCATTTCAAGTTAGCCTACACTGCTTAAAGCTAGCCTGCCCCACTTAAAGGGGATGTGCATTGTGGTTGCAGCAAGTGCTGGGAGTCATGCAGCAATTGCTGGGAGTCATGCAGGAAGTGAATCTGTTCTGGGAAAGAGTGAGGAATGGCACAACATGGGAGCTAGCAGCTCAAAAGTTTCAGTGCTACACTGAAGGTCTTGGTGGAGGAGGTGGAAAGAAGTAGAGATGTCCTGTATGAGTAGGGTAGTAAAAGGCCCTCCAGATACATGGTCAAAAGGTAGTGGGAGCAGCTAGCCTTGGAGGGAAATGTCAGGAATCAAGCCCCTAAGACCCAGATGGCAATGCAGTCAGAAGTTTAATGATTTCACATGAGTGATCAATATCAGTGAATGCATCTTCAAGTTTTATATCCTACCTATCTTCAGACACTGCTCAATTCGCCCCATCTCGATCACTCACCTACCAACAATCTATCCATGCATAACATTCATAGTTTCACCTTACCCTTACACACTAAGGACTACTGCAAGGCACACACCCACATCTAGCAGCTTGCACACACTTCCAGCCATTCACCATGACATCTACATCACCCAAACACGACACTCACTGACACACTACCCTCTCTCTTGCAAGGGAAGGTAACGCATAACTGGTGGCAGCAGGAGCTAATGAGAGGTGGGGGGCCAAGTGGGGCTGCATGCCCTGTCCTCCATGGGGGATATGGCATGGCCATTGCTGAGGCAAAACTAGCAGCGGGGATGGAACTATCGAAAATGATGGTATTGTCACACCTAACCTTCCGTCTCACATCCCACGTCTCCCTCATCTCATACTGTCTTCAGATTTATATGCTCAGATGGTGTAAGCATGAAGCTCTTTTTCCACCACACCCCCACCCCAACATCCCCTCACTACAACCCTTGTGCCTTTATCCTTTGAGACACCCAAGAACTGAAATTTGGCTAGGCAGTGGAAGAACACCAAGAAGAGAATGATGATGAAGATGCAGCACTGTCACCTGATTTTACACTCACTGCCACCAACTCAGATACTGACACTTTTGGCATCTTAGAGGATAGAGCCAGAATCTGTACATGGTGATACACTGATTCGAGTAGGCTGCAGTCAGCTCAGGGAGGCAAGGGTAGTGCATGTGCCAGCTTGCCAGAGGGCAAGGTGGCACATGGGTTCTGCTGCAAAGGACTCAGATAATGACTACAAAGGGTCAGCCTAAAGAAGAACTCTGATTATTATGCACATCAAGATGCCTGGTGCATTGGGAAACCTCCCAGAAAGCCTGTGTTCAATGTTGAGAGCATAAAGGAGTCCAGCACCCACTTGATACAGGGTTTTGTGCAGAGCTTTGAGCTCACCCTTTGTAACAGGGAAGTGGTGGCCAACTCTGTATGCACAGTTGTGGACCCAACCATGATGCAGTGTCTGATGGCTGATTTCTCAGCTTCCATTGCAGAACAAGCAGAAACCACTCGATATCTAAGTGCTGCAATGGAGCTCAGACTGAAGTCATGCAAGCTTAGCTTGCTGCCACACAAACACAGACTCCTGTCATACAAGTTCAGCTTACTGTCATGAAGGCTGAGACTGCTGCCATCATAACTGGAGATAAGTGTTCAATGGGGTTCGGAGGGTGTCACTGCAGTCCAACAAATGTCATGAACAGGTACAGAAAATAATCAAAAAGGCAAATGAAATACTGGCTTTTATATCTGGAAGATTAGAATACAAGGGTGTAGAAGTCATGCCTCAGCTATGCAGTCTTGATTAGATCATACCTGGAGTATTGTGAGCAGTTCTGGTCACCACACCTTAGGGAGGGCATATCGGCTTTGGAGGGAGTTCAGCGTAGATTTACCAGAATGACTCCAAGTGTTAAATTATGTAGAGAGATTACACAAACTAGGGTTGTATTCCCTGGAATTTACAGGTTAAGGAGTAATTTGATAGCAATTTTCAAGATATTAAGGGAAACAGATAGGGTGGTTAGAAAGAGACTTTCCGCTGGTTGGGGAGTCCAGGAGTAGGGGGTATAGTCTAAAAATTAGAGCCAGACCTGTCAGGAGTGAAATTAGGAAAGATTTCTATGCACAAAGGGTGGTAGAAGTTGGGAACTCTCTTCTGCAAATGGCAACTGATGCTAGATCAATAGTAAATTTTAAATCTAAAATTGATGCATTTTTGTTACCCAAAGGTATTCAGGGATATGGGACAAAGACGGGTATATGGAGTTAGGTTGCAGATCAGCCATGATCTCATTGAATGGAGGGGCTAAATCACCTACTCCTATTCCTGTTTTCCACACAAAGACCCACAGTTGCATGTATTGGACACAGCCTTTAGATGGGAATATCGCCATCTCCCTCTCCTCTTTTAAGATCCTGCTTAAAACACCTCTTTGACCAAACTTTTGATCACAGCTCCTAATATCTCCTTTATTCATTCAACATCCATTTTTTGATTAAGCTTTGTGAAGTGCCTTGGGATATGTTATAAGTGTTATATAAACCGTTTATTCTGAGAGTTTCATGAGAGGTCTGCATTATTAGGTGATATATTTACCCCTGTGCAATGCAGGGAGTTACAACTATACTTCTTCATCACCTGGTTAGAGAAGGAGCAATTAAAGACACTCAGCATGGCTTTTGGAAAAAAAAGATTATATGCTGAAAAATGGATAAGGCCCGCTAGTGGTTGTGAGGCTTGCAGTGCACGATTACCTCACGCCCAAGTGAGGTGATACAGGCAGCAAGCAAACTTCATGTCACCTGCTCATCTCCATGATTGGGGTGTGCAGCCCAGTGCTAAACAACTGCTGACTGGCTTCGTGCTCAGCCAGGGCCCAATTTTGTGTGGGACTAGCACCAGTTAAAGCTAGGCTGCGCTCCTTAAGCCTGGCCTGGTGTGCACCTCTTAAAGTGTGGGGGGGGGGGGGTGCATTCTGGGAGCTGGGAGAGACTTTGTTACCAGAAAGAACACTGAGAAATTGAGCAGCTGGCCAGGTGGAGGACTCCCTGGTTCTCCAATGCAACACTGGAAGCCTTAATGATGGAGGTAGAAAGGTGCAGAGAACTTGTCTTACTACAGGGGGCAGAAGGCCATCCAAACATAGAGACATAGACCTCGAAGAAAATTGGAACAGATAGCCACAAAGGTCAATGCAATGAATATGGCTCCAAGGACCTGGCTATAGTGCTGGCAAAATTTCAGTTACCTCACACGAGTGGTCAAGGTCAATGAAGCTCAAGCTCATGTTGCCATCTCCAACCCAGCTCACTACCAACTTCATTCAGAGCTCCATGCACCATATCCCCATTATTAATTGTATTTCAATTGGCTATTAATTGAGAATGTAACAAGCAGGGTGGATTAAAGGGGAACCAGCAGATGTAGTGTATTTGGATTTCCAAAAGACATTTGATAAGGTGCCACATAAAAGGTTACTGCACAAGATAAGAGCCCATGGTGTTGGTGGTAATATATCAGCATGGATAGAGGATTGGTTCACTAACATAAAATAGAGAGTTGGGATAAATGGGTCATTTTTAGCTTGGCAAACTGTAATTAGTTGAATGCCACAGGGATCAGTGCTGGGTCCTCAACTATTTACAATCTATATTAATGACTTGGGTGAAGGGACTGAGTATATTGTAGACACATTTGCTGATGATACAAAGATAGGTGGGAAAGCAAATTGTGAGGAGTCTGCAAAGGGAGATGGATAGGTTAAAAGAGTGGGCAAAAATTTAGCAGATGGAGTATATGTGGGAAAATATGAGGTTATCCACTTCCATAAAAAGAGAAAAGCAAAATATTATTTAAATGGCAAGAGACTGCAGAATGCTAGGGTACAGAGGGATCTGAATATCCTCGTACATGAATCACAAAAAGTTAACTTGCAGGTACAGTAAGTAGTTAGGAAGGGGAATAGAATGTTGGCCTTTATTGCAAGGGGATGGAGTATAAAAGTAATGAAGTCTTGCTACAACTGTATAAGTGTTGGTGAGACCACACCTAGCGTATTGCATACAGTTTTGGTCTCCTTATTTACTTCTATTGGTAGCAGTTCAGGGAAGATACACTATTGATTCCTTGGATGATGGGGTTGTCATGAAGAAAGGTTAAGCACGTTGGGCATATACTCGTTGGAATTTAGGAGAATGAGAGGTGATCTTATTGAAACAAAAAAGATTTTGAGGGGTCTTGACAGGGTAGATGCTGAGAGGATATTTCCCCTTGAGGGTGAATCCAGAGTTGAGGGCAAAGTTTCAGAATAAGGGGTTGCCCATTTAAGGCAGAGATGAGGAGTAATTTCTTCTCTGAGGGTCATGAATCTTTGGAATTCTCTTCCCCAGAGAGTTGTGGATGTGGAGTCATTGAATTTATTCAAGGCTTAGATAGACAGATTTATGAACCATTGGGGAGTCAAGTGTTATGGGGAACAGGCAGGAAAATGGAAATGAGGCTAAGATTAGAGCAACAATGATATTGAATGGTGGAGCAGGCTTGAGGGACCATATGGCCTACTCCCACTCCTATTTCTTAAGTTCTTATGTAGGGGATGAGGGGCTGACACTAGCAGATGTGTCATGTTGATCTCTATCTGTGAAGTATCTCCCTCTTTCATCTTGCAGGACAAGAGGGAAAAAAACAGAAGGGAGACATCCAAGCAGGCGAAGGCATTACAGATCTTCGGCCTCTCAGCACAGACAAGGAAGATGCTATGGAATTGGCAGTGACACAGGGCGGCTATGTCATATGAGATGGAAAGGCTGGACTCTCCACGCCAGAGATTGAGGATTGGCCTCCATCGACATGCAGATCACTCTGGAGACTCGCATCACTTGGGCATGCCGAGATCTGCACAGTCTAACCCCACATGTTTGTGTTCTCTCAAGCAGGTTGGCGTCCGCAGGAGACTCTAGCTGAAGGGAGACAGATGTCCACCTCTGAGGAGGAGGAAAACTCAGAGGATGGACGATCCCATGGCTCTCCTGCACCTTACACCAATGCAGATACTTTAACCTCGGTGGGTTTCTGCTTGTTTGTAGAATCAGGGTCACAAGCTGGTGAGGCCACTGTACATGCGCCTGAGCAACTGACTGAGGCTGAGACAGCCGAGGCCACTGACAGTCGGAGGACTGTAGGTGGCCAGGCCGATGCTGAGCTCCAGGCTGATGATGAGCCTCTGGTGTCGACAGCACAGGGCATGCTGGAGTTGCAGGGAGATGCAAGACAACATGTAGATGTGGAGATGCCAGAGGACACATGTAGCCATGAGCAGACAATGGAGGAGTTCATTCATGCCACGAGTGCTGCCATGTATCAGGCCTGTAATTGCATGGTTTCCTTCATCGAGAGATTGGCAACCCTCATGGAGAGTCAGTTCCCACAGATGTGTACAGATCTGCACACCATCGCCTTCGCCATGAGCTCTGTAGGTAGGTGAACCCACATCTCCCCTCTTATACTCCTAACTCTAAGGTTCAGCCTGAAACCATCCAGGTGGAGAAATTGGCCAAGGCACCAACCGTTCTTTTAATAGTTTATTGCAACATCGATAAACTTACAAAGATCAATATCATACATGTAAACACCATTCTCTTCTGAGCTGAACTCATGCTGTTAACCCTTGAATTGCTGCTTCTGAAAAGCTGCTGCATCTGTACTGCTGTCTGCTGCTAATACTACTGCTAAATCACACTTTTTTAATTACCGAAAAGAAAGAAAATCAAACTCGTGGCAATGATTTCTGCAAACCCCTCCCCAAATCTACACCTTCTTGCAGATTGTAACATTTTCATATTCTGGTTCATGAATAGGCCATTAACATATTGTCAGGTAAACCCCCCACGTGCCAAGACTGAGGCACACATGATTTCGCCACATGAACAGTAAAACTTAAAATTTCAAGACCCTGACTGGAAGGACATTTGCATAGTGCTAGCTGTGTTGGAACAAAAGGGACCCAGTTGTTGCTTCCCAATCACAGAAGAAGTGGTCAGACCAGATTTAGTCACATGACTAGCTGGCTGTTGAGATTTGAACTTCCAATAAAGGATTTGAACTCAGAAAGCTCCTGGTTTGATAAGACCTCTCTCCTGTCTGCTCTCATCTTGCTTTCACCAGCTTCGGAAACCATTGAAGACATGTAAACTCAGAGAGAAAAAGTCTCCTACGTGAACAAGGTATAAAAGGAACATTGGGCCCCAATGAAATGCCAGACCATATCTTCAATCAAGGACTACAGTGAGCTCGAAGCACAGTAACAAGAGAGTGCCTCAAACTGTTCTAATTATCTTTTCTTCTGCTCTTTTCTGTCCCTATTTGCATGTGTGTATCACGTGTGCCTGCTAGCGTGGATATGTCATATATCCGTAGGCATTTATCATATTAGAGTTTAAGTTTAAGGTTTAATAAATATCGTCTTCTTTAAACCAAAGAAAGCCTGTTTGTGCTCATTTCTTTGCCTTATAACTGGAAAGTCGTGAGCAAGGATTCACAAAGGGGGAGCTCAAAACACAATGTGTTTCAACTTAAACCCTGTTACAATAAGACCACGTGAAGATAGTAACAGACCTCTAGACACCTTTCTCACCTGGTCGTAACAATATTAAGGTGGTTTCAATGGGGAATATCCTGATTATCATATCGGGTAGGTTTCGCTCTAGTCAGTAGGTTCTCTGGTATTAGCATTTCCAAGGAATGTGGGGCACACCCAGATGCAGTGTCTTCGTAAAGTTTGTTAGCCTGTAGATATCATTTACAGTTTTATTGTTTTGCTATAGGGATCGAGATAAGTCCTTTAACTGGACCGACACATACCCATTGTGTGGACTGATGGCTTTGTTAGCTGCCTTTTGACTAGCATATTGAAAAATTCACTCATTGTGTCTATGTAAGGTTTTCACGGTTTCATGGAGTGTTGGGAGTTTGTGACCACAGTACATTCTTTTGGGCTTTTAAATATTGGCTTCCTTAAAGTTGAATGTGTTCTTACTGAAGGACTGGCTACAGGACTCGACCCCCAAGTGACTGATGTCTGCCTCCATAGAATATCTGTCACTTTAAAACCATTTCTCCTGTTTCTTGCTGTGCTGTGTTTGCTGACAACACAACCACTAGGTGACACAGTACTGGCACATGCACAAATGCAGCCTCATCGACAGAAATGTCACAGTCTTCAAAGTCTCAGGCCGCTGCCAGTAAGAAAGCTGACGCTGCTCAATTTGGCACAGAAAAACAAATTGAACCCAAACCCCCTCAATGGCTATGATCGCTGCCTCCACACCCCCTCCCTCAACAGTATCACACTCGCTCACATGATTGCCACTTCTGTTCCCTGCTCCCTCCTGCAATCGCCGCATTCAATTTCCCATTCCCTCCCACGATCACCGCTTCTCTTCACTCCCTCCCGAGTCCACCTTCTCGCCTCTTCCTCCCGCAGTTTCAGACTGCTTGCTGCTCTATTCCGCTCGCTGCTCCATCCTGCCACTCCCGACTGTTCACTGCTCCCGACTTCTCACTGCTCCATCCCGCTGCTCCCGCCATCTCGCCACTCCCGACTGCTCGCCGCTCCATTCTACCGTCTGGAGAAGCGGTGGGCATGATAGTGAGTGGGGTGTTAGTGGCAAGGTGGGAAGTGAACGGCAAGATGGAGCGGAGGCGCCAATTGCAGGAGGGAGTGGGGTACTGTTGGAGGGGATGGAAGCGGCGATTGTGGCCATTGAGGGGTGAAGCAACACTTGGATGTCATTACCTTTGACATCATTATGTGGTGAAATTGACGCACGTATGCATGGACCCATACTGGCAAATGTTGGGACACACTGATTGTGTTGGTGATCGCCCTGCGCATGCTCTGTGTTGTCAGGAGATACTCCGTTCTTGCTGAGCCAAGACCTCACTCATGACCTTTCGCTGTCGGCATTTACATTTGAATGTGTTCTTCTTGAAGGACTGGCTACAGCCCAATGCAGCTGTGGCAAGGTGACAGAAGGACCAGGCACCTGGAGTCTTCTCCAGCTTCTTATCCTTCGCTGGTGAGCAGGAAGGGTCAAGCAAGCCTTGAAAGGGAGGCAGAGAAGCTGACCTCCACAATTGGGGGCTCCCCTCAGGGCACTCCAAGTGTAGACACTCACAGCTCAGCCCCTCCGCCAGTGAGCCCAGCTCCAACAGTCGCAATGTCTGAGGAGAGTCCTGCACCAGTGCAGGAAACCCTCGGGCAGCAGGGCCTTGGCCTCAGGTAGCCAGAGGAAGTCAGTTGAAGTCATTACAGACCAAGAGGCAGCTGGATCAGCTGCTGTCACTGGGTTCACGCCTCATAGAAGCACTTGGAAATGTATGAAGAAAAGCACCTAGCCATACTTGGGGGTTCACGGGTGACATCTGAAATGCGATGATTAATATAAAGTTCTTTTTGTCAAGTCATTAACCATGATTATGTAAAAGTGATTATTCTATTGTGCCTTATAAATTGAGGGGACTCTCAGTGCTGATTGTCTGCATTGAGTGCTGCTGGAGGGCACAGAGTGCGAAGAAGGGAGTTTGGTAATTGATGGAGTTCGGTAAGGAGGGGAACTGTAAATTGAAAAGAAAATAAATTTGACCGCACAGAGTGTAGAGTGGGAGTTTGGTGCATAAGGGAAGGGCTCCTTTCTTCTTCCTATTTTCAGCCTCCAGTAGCTTCCTCTCTCTTCGGTACAGGGGAAGAAGTTGATTGATGAGTAACTGGCAAGTTATTTTACTCCTCATTGTAATAAAAAAGTTTTTAAAGTTACGTTATGGCAGTTCAGCTTGGCCAAGTGGAATGTACGTCCTGAGCTACGTGGGAAGTCATGGACGCACCATGTGTCCTAGACGAACATACCTGCAGGAAGTGTCAACGACTGCAGAAGCTTGAGCTCCGGGTTTCGGAACTTGAGCGGTGGCTGGAGTCACAGTTTTATATCCATGAGGCAGAGGACTATGTGGGAGGTGGTCACACTGCAGGTTAGGAGCATGCAGCAGAGAGGGAATGGATGACCACCAGGCAGTCTAAGAGAACCAGGCAGGCAGTTCACGAGTTCCCTGAGTCTGTCTTGCTTGCTAATCGGTTTTCCATTTTGGATACTGGTGAGAGCGATGGTTCCTCGGGAGACTGCAGCCAGAGCAAAGTCTGTGGCACCATGGGTGGCTCAGCTGCCCAGGAGGGAAGCAAAAAGGGTGGAAGAGCAATAGTGATAGGGATTCAATAGTCAGGGGATCAGACAGGCTTTTCTGCAGCATTAGACGTGACTTCAGGATGGTGTGTTGCCTCCCTGGTGCCAGGGTCAAGGATGTCATGGAGCGGCTGCAGGACATCCTTCTGGGGGAGGGTGAACAGCGGTTGTGGTCCACATTGGTAGCAATGACAAAGGTAGGAAGAGGGATGAGGTCCTGAAAGCAAATTTTAGGGAGTCAGGAAGGAAATTAAATAGCAGAACCTCCAAAGCAGTAATCTCAGGATTACTCCAGTGCCACATGCTGGTGAGCATAGGAATAGGAGGATTGATCGATTGAACACGTGGCTGGAGAATTGTTTTACGGGGGACGGCATCAGATTTCTGAAGCATTGGGACTGATTCTCGGGCAGGTGGGACCTGTACAAGATGGATTGGCTACACCTTGAAAGGACAGGAACTAACATCCTCCCAGGGAGATTTGCTCATGCTGTTGGGGAGGGTTTAAGCTAGCTTGTCAGGGCGATGGGAACCTGAGGGCTGGCTCAAATTGGAAGGAAGTAAAGTTGGTAACAGGAGGTAAAAATGGAGCAAGTGACATTAGAAGGGAGGCAAAACAAAGGTCATAGAGTCATACAACACTGAAACAGGCCCTTTGGCCCACCGAGTCTGTGCCGACAAACAACCACCCATTTATACTAATCCTACATTAATCCCATATTCCCTACCACCTATCTACACCTACCATTTTCCTACCACCTATCTACACGAGGGTCAATTTACAATGGCCGGTTTACCTATCAACCCCCATGTCTTTGGCTGTGGGAGGAAACCGGAGCACCCGGCGGAAACCCACGCGGTCACAGGGAGAACTTGCAAACTCCACACAGGCAGTACCCAGAACCGAACCCGGGTCGCTGGAGCTGTGAGGCTGCAGTGCTAACCACTACGCCACTGTGCCGCCCCGTTAAGGTGAGCATTAACTAGGCTTAGAATGCAGAATGTCAAGAAGACAAGGTTAAGGGCACTCTACCTGAATGCATGCAGCATTTGCAGCAAGGTAGATGACATAAAGGCCCAAATAGTGGTAAATGGGTATGATCTAATTGCCGTAACAGAAATGTGGCTACAGGGTGACCAAGACTGGGAACTGAATATTCAAGGATATTCGAAATTTAGGAAGGACAGGCAAAAAGGAAAAGGAGGTGGTGTTGTGCTGATAATAAGGGATGGGATCAGTACATTAGTAAGGGAGGATCTCAGATCGGAAGAACAAAATGTGGAATCTGGGTGGATCTAAGAAACAGCAAGGGGCAGCAAACATTGGTAGGAGTTGTTTATAGGCCACCAAACAGTCATGGTAGTGTGGGGCATAGTATTAATCAGGAGATTAGAGAAGCATGTAGCATGGGTTATACAGTAAACGTGGGTTACTTCAATGTGCATCTAGACTGGGTAAACCTAATGAGTGTTCGGGATGGTTTTTCTAGAGCAGTATGTTGAGGAACTGACTAGAGAACAGGCTATTTTAGATCTGATATTATGTAATGAGAAAGGGCTAATTAATAATCTTGCTGTAAAAGAACCTTTAGGAATGAGTGACCATAATATGATAAAATTTTACATTATGTTTGAAGGTGAGGTAGTTCAATCTGAAGCCAGAGTGTTAAATTTGAACAAAGGAAATTATGAAGGTATGAGGGGCAAACTGGCTGAGGTGGATTGGGAAAATACATTAAAAGGTATGACAGTACTTAGGCAATGGATAGTCGTTAAAGAAATATTATATAGTTTACAGCAACTATACATTCCTTCAAGGCGTAAAACCCCCAAATGTAAAGACAGTCAACCATGGCTAACAAAGGAAGTTAAGGATTGTACAAGATAAAAAGAAAAGGCCTATAAAGTTGCCAGAAATAGTCGTAAATCTGAGGATTGGGGGGATTTTAGAATACAGCAAAGGAGGATGAAGAAACTGATAAAGAAAGGGAGAATAGAATATGAATGTAAGCTAGCAAAAATACAAAAACAGACTGTAAAAGCTTCCATAGGTATGTAAAAAGGAAATGTTTGGCTAATACAAATGTGGGTCCATTACAGAGTCAGGAGAATTTATAATGGGGAATAGAGAAATGGCAGAGAAGCTAAATGATTACTTTGTGTCTGTCTTCACTCAGGAAGATACAAGAAATCTCCCAGAATTAGAGATCCAAGGGATTAGGGGGAATGAGGAATTGAAGGATATTAGTATTGGGAAAAGTGTTGTATTGGAGAAATTAATGGGGCTGAAGGTTGATAAGTCCCCAGGACCTGATATTCTACATCCCAGAGTGTTGAAAGAGGTAGCTATGGAGATAGTGGATGCATTAGTGATCATCTTCCAAAATTCTGTAGATTCTGGAGCAGTTCCTGCAGATTGGAAGGTTGTAAATGTCACCCCACTATTTAAGAAGAGAGGGAGAGAGAAAACAGGGAATTACAGACCTGTTAGCCTTACATCAGTCGTTGGGAAAATGCTGAAATCTAAAGGATGTGATAAATGGACACTTGGGTAATAATGATCTGATTGGGCAGAGTCAACATGGATTTATGAATGGGAAATCAAGTTTGATGAACCTGTTGGAGTTTTTTGAGGATGTTACTAACAGAATTGATAAACGGGAGTCAGTGCATGTGGTGTACTTGGCAGTTGGTTAGCAAAATTAAAGTGCATGGGATAAGAGGTAATATACTGGCATAGATTAAGGATTGGTTAACAGGCAGAAAACAGAGAGTAGGAATAAACAGGTTATTCTCGCATTGGCAGGCTGTGACTAGTGGGGTACCACAGGGATCAGTGCTTGGGCCCTAGCTGTTCACAATATATATCAATGATTTGGATATGGGGTCCAAAGTATTTCCAAATTCGCAGGTGACACAAAACTAGGTGGGACTCTGTGTTGTGAGGAAGAAGCAAAGCGGCTTCAAGGGCATTTGAAAAGACCTAGTGAGTGGGCAAGAATGTGGAAAATGGAATATAATGTGGAAAAATATGAGGTTATCCACTTTGCTAGGAGGAACAAATATGCAGAGTATTTCTTAAATGGTAAGAGATTAGAAAGTGTAGATGTACAAAGGTGTCCTTGTCAATAAGTCACTGAAAGCTAACGTGCAGCTGCAGCAAGCAATTAAGAAGGCTAATGGTATGTTAGCCTTTATTGCAAGAGGATTTGAGGACAGGAGCAGTGAAGTCTTGCTTCAATTGTTTAGAACCTTAGTTAGACGGCACCTGGAGTACTATGTGCAGTTTTGGTCCCCTTACCTTCGGAGGAATATTATTACCATAGAGGGAGTGCAACAAAGGTTCACCAGACTTGTTCCTGGAATGGTGGGACTGTCCTATGAAGAGAGATTGGGGAAACTGGGCCTGTATTCTCTAGAATTTCAAAAAATGAGAGATGATCTCATTGAAACCTACAAAATACTTAAAGGGATGGACAGGGTAGATGCAGGTAAGATGTTTCCCCTGGTTGGGGAGTCTAGAATCAGGGGAAACAATTTCAAAATAAGGGGGAAGCCACTGAGGACTAAGATGAGGAGAAATTTCTTTACTCAGAGGGTTGTGAATCTTTGTAATTCTCTACCCCAGAGGGCTGTGGAAGCTCAGTCATTGAGTATGTTTAAAGCAGAGATTGACAGATTTCTAAAGACAAATGACATAAGGGGATATGAGGATGGTGTGGCAAAAAAACATTGAAGTGGATGATCGGCCACGGTTGTATTGAATGGCGGAGCAGGCTCGATGGGCTGACTGGCCTACTCCTGCTCCTATGTTCCTTAATTGTGAGCAGTAGACTTCACCCTTCTCCCATAGTGGAATGCCAATGTAAGTACAGCCCTTATTTACATAGGTAAATAGGGGTAGGCAGTGGCGTTGTGGTATTATGACTGGACTAGTAACCCAGAGACCCAGGGTATTTCTCTAGGGACATGGGTTTGAATCCCACCACAGCAGAAGGTGGAATTTGAATTTAATTAATAAATCTGGAATTAGAAACTAGTCTAATGATGGCCATGAAACCATTGTCGATTGTTGTAAAAATCCATCTGGTTCACTAATGTCCTTTAGGGAAGGAAATCTGCTGTCCTTACCTGGTCTGGCCTACATGTGACTCCAGACCCACAGCAATGTGGTTGACTCTTAACTGCCCTCTGAAATGGCCCAGCAAGCCACTCAGTTGTATCTAACCGCTACGAAGTCAATAAAAAGGAATGAAACCGGATGGACCACCCGGCATCGACTTGGCACCCGGAAATGACAACGGCATCCCAGCCCTGTCGACCCTGCAAAGTCCTCCTTACTAACATCTGAGGGCTTGTGCCAAAGTTTAGTTTAGTTTAGTTTAGAGATACAGCACTGAAACAGGCCCTTCGGCCCACCGAGTCTGTGCCGACCATCAACCACCCATTTTATACTAATCCTACACTAATCCCATATTCCTACCACATCCCCACCTGTCCCTATATTTCCCTACCACCTACCTATACTAGGGGCAATTTATAATGGCCAATTAACCTATCAACCTGCAAGTCTTTGGCATGTGGGAGGAAACCGGAACACCCGGAGAAAACCCACGCAGACACAGGGAGAACTTGCAAACTCCACACAGGCAGTACCCAGAATTGAACCCGGGGTCGCTAGAGCTGTGAGGCTGCGGTGCTAACCACTGCGCCACTGTGCCACCCAAAGTTGGGAGAGCTGTCCCACAGACTAGTCAAGCAACAGCCTGACATAGTCATACTCACGGAATCATACCTTACAGACAATGTCCCAGACACTGCCATCACCATCCCCGGGTATGTCCTGTCCCACCGGCAGGACAGACCCACCAGAGGTGGTGGCACAGTGGTATACAGTAGGGAGGGTGTTGCGCTGGGAGTCCTCAACATCAACTCCGGACCCCATGAAGTCTCATGGCATCAGGTCAAACATGGGAAAGGTAACCTCCTACTGATTAACACCTACCGCCCTCCCTCAGCTGATGAGTCAGTACTCCTCCATGTTGAACACCACTTGGAGGAAGCACTGAGGGTGGCAAGGGCACAAAATGTACTCTGGGGGACTTCAATGTCCATCACCAAGAGTGGCTCAGTAGCACCACTACTGACCGAGCTGGCCAAGTACTAACGGACATAGCTGCCAGACTGGGTCTGCGGCAGGTGGTGAGGGAACCAACACAAGGGAAAAACATACTTGACCTCGTCCTCATCAATCTGCCTGCCGCAGATGCTTCTGTCCATGACTGTATTGGTTGGAGTGACCACCGCACAGTCCTTGTGGAGACGAAGTCCCGCCTTCACATTGAGGATACCGTCCATCGTGTTGTGTGGCACTACCACCGTGCTAAATGGGATAGATTTCGAACAGATCTAGCAAAGTAATACTGGGCATCCATGAGGCGCTGTGGGCCATCAGCAGCAGCAGAATTGTACTCAGCCACAATCTGTAACCTCATGGCCCGGCATATTCCCCACTCTACCATTACCGTCAAGCCAGGAGACCAACCCTGGTTCAATGAAGAGTGCAGGAGGGCATGCCAGGAGCAGCACCAGGCATACCTCAAAATGAGGTGTCAATCTGGTGAAGCTACAACACAGGACTATCTGCATGCCAAACTGCGTAAGCAGCATGCGATAGAGCTAAGCGATCCCATAACCAACGGATCAGATCTAAGCTCTGCAGTCCTGTCACATCCAGCCGTGAATGGTGGTGGACAATTAAACAACTAACTGGAGGAGGTGGCTCCACAAATATCCCCATATTCAATGATGGGGGAGCCCAGCACATCCGTGCGAAAGATAAGGCTGAAGCATTTGCAACAATCTTCAGCCAAAAGTGCCGAGTTGATGATCTATCTCGGCCTCGTCCTGAAGTCCCCAGCATCACAGAAGCCAGACTTCAGCCAATTCGATTCACTCCGCGTGATATCAAGAAACGACTGAAAGCACTGGGTACTGCAAAAGCTATGGGCCCTGACAATATTCCGGCAATAGTACTGAAGACCTGTGCTCCAGAACTTGCTGCGCCCCTAGCCAAACTGTTCCAGTACAGCTACAACGCTGGCATCTACCCCCCATCAGCCAACTCTCAATCATCAGTAAAGTGATGGAAGATGTCATCAACAGTGCCATCAAGCGCCACTTGCTTAGCAATAACCTGCTTAGTGATGCTCAGGGCCACTCAGCTCCTGATCTCATTACAGTCTTGGTTCAAACATCATCACCTTCTCAAGGGCAATTAGGGCTGGGCAATAAATGCTGGCAAAGCCAGCGATGCCAACATCCCTGAATGAATAATAAAAAAAAATTATCTCCCAGTAGCACTAGTGCGTTTTTCGGCTTGCGCAAGTCAGGGTTCACAAATGGAAAGGAGGTGACAGACTACATGCACTGAGGTGAGTCATTATTGGTTTCTCGGCGAGTGGACATCAGGGAGGCTGGAAGCTGATAAATATGTCTCTTGCCTTCTTGGCACGTCATGCAATCTGCCTGGTCTCTGGTGCAAGGGCTTCAACATCCGATGCTGCTTGCTCCTCTCCCTCCTTCACGTCCTCCTTGTCGATGGAGGAGTGACACTAAGGCATCTTCATGCAAGGCCTCCCCTTTCTGCAATGCTAGATTGTGCAGAGAACAGCAGGCCACCACGATACACGAGACTGTTGCTGGGGCTCCAGCGAATCAAGGCAGCGGATTCTCATCTTCAGCAGTCCAATTGCCTGTTTGCTCCACCTGAGCGACCATCAATGGCAATTGTACATCTTCCCCGCTGCATTGCGAGTGTTTCTCACAGGCGTGAGTAGCCATGTGTTAAGTGGGTAGCCCTTGTCCCCAAGACTCCATCCCTGAAGGTGAGCAGGGGCCTGAAAAGCTCTGTCGAAGTATGTCAGCTTTGTGGCTGCTTCCTGGGAAGCGGGCACACCTGCAGGAAATGCTTTCGGTGATTGCACACCAGTTGAATGTTGATTGAATGGAAGCCCTTCCTGAACGTGCTTGGCTGGTTCGTTGGAGTCTTGATGGCCACATGTGTGCAATCTATCATACCTTACACTCAGGGAAATCCAGTGGTGGCCCTCTCAGCCTGATTGTCATGGTTGGTCCGGTAGCACACATAGCTGCTGGCCCTCTTGAACAGGGCATTGGTCACCTCCTTGATGTAGTGGTGGGCTGCTGCCTGTGAGATCTCATGCAATGTTCCAGACATGTAAACGTTTCGTGCCACTGTGGTCTTCAGGGCCACTGGCATAGGGTGACCCCCAAATCCTATGGGTTACAACTCGTCCTACAGCAGGGCACTTAAGTTGGTGACAGCTTCCCTGGAGAGGCATAGTCTTTGCTGACAATGCAACTGGGACATTTGGAGGTAGCTGATTCAAGTCCGGTACACTCTGGCGCAGATCAGCCCTCCTTCCTCCTTGAGCAACTGCTGTTGCTCACATTGTGGAGCTTCACGAGCGAGCGCAATTACCTCTTGGTTCTGTCTCCGTCGGAGGTGCAACATCATGTTAAATGGGTACAAAATGACAGGGTGTATGAGACCCATGCCTGGTGACCAATGGGCCTACAGAGAGCTGTTGATGTAGAGATGACCCTGCTTTGGCAACTAAGCTTTTGCAATTTCTCCCAGCAGACTTCCTGATGGGCCACAGTGCCCACCCTTACTGATTACGGACCCCCTCATCCAGCAATATGGGCGATCAGACATGTCACCCAACAGTTTGGTCTCCCGATACAACCACCCAAACCCAAGTGCTTCCCTCCCCTCGTTTGCAGAGCTCCCAGGACCTCAACATCCCTTGAAGAGCCCCCGAAACCCCAAGCGCCCCCCACCCTTGCAGAGACCCCGACCCACTTCACACAGCGCACAGCACCACAGTCCGAAAATGGCCTCCACAGCCCCGACCTCCCCCTATGCAGTGCTGGCCAAGGCTGCCTCCCTGTTGTGGCTCTGAAGCCTCGCCATGGTGCCACCCGCTTTTAACGGTCATGCACTCGAAGGCACGTGAGATGTGAGTGCCGCCGCAATTCACTTACTCCCACATCCCCTCCATTGAATTGCGCCGAATAAGATGCTGATGTATTTAAAGCCAATGTTCTTCAATGTAAAACATTCCCGTCACGTTGGGTCATCAATTCCGCCTTGGTGCTTTCCCACCGCTGACAAAATCCAGAACCAATGTCATCACTCTTCTGATGCGATTCTTTGTCCCCCCACGCCACCATTCTAGCTTTGAATGGCCGAGCTAAATTCTGCCCCTTGTTTAGTCAGTTGAACTAGTTAGGCACTCAGACTAAACCAGATACTAGTTTTGATGTGTTGGAGTTATGTACTTTGATGAAACACCCCAAAGTAGAGGATATTTTAAGGGTCAACAAAACATCATGAAAAATAAATTTGGATAAATACATACTTAACGTCCTATCCTTAGGTGACCCAAAGAATATGAAGCTAGTTATCTTTAGCATTGCAAAGGGAATGGAATATAGAAGTGGTGATGTTTTGCTACTGTTGTAAAGGGCATTGGTGAGACCATATCTAGAGTATTGTGCAGTTTTGGTCTCCTCACTTAAGAAAGGATAAAACTGCATTGGATATCACTTCAGGAGTTTCTCAGGGCAGTGTCCTAGGCACAACTATCTTTAGCTGTTTCATCAATGATATTCCTCCCCTCATATGGTCAGAAGTGGAGATATTCGCTAATGATTGCACATTGTTCACTCCCATTCTCAACTCCCCAGATAATGAAGCAGTCCATGCCTGCATGCAGCAAGATCTGGACAACATTCAGGCTTATGCTGATAAGTGGCATGTAACATTTACCCCACACAAGGGCCACACAATGACCATCTCCAACAAAAGAGAACCTACACATCTCCTTTTGACATGCAGTGGCATTACCATCACTGAGTTCCCGCACCACCAACATCTTGGGGATCACCATTGACCAGAAACTTAACTGGGCCAGCCACATAAATACTGTGACTACAAGAGCAAGTCAGAAGTTGAGAATTCTGCGGCGAGTATCTCATCTGCTGACTCCATCATCATCCGAGGAAAAAGACTCTCACTATCCACCCTATCTAACCCTCTGATTATCTTGTATGTCTCTATTAAGTCACCTCTCTTGTTGCAAGGAGCTGTTCCCTTCTCCAATTCAATCCATTAGCAGATGTGGTCAGACCAGTTAGCCACTCTGAATGCTCCTGGGCTCAAGAAGACCTCCTGCCTGTCTGCTCTCATCTCTTTCTCACAGGACTCCAAAACCTACTGAAGTCACATGAACCCCAAGAGAGAAAAGTCTCCTACAGTGAACAAGGTTTAAGAAGAATACTGGGCCCCAATGAAAAATAAGAACCACCTACAATCAAGGACTCTACAGTGAGCTTGAAGACTTGTAACAAAAACTCTTCATATATTGCCTCAAATGTTTCCACTTTATTTCTTTCCTTTTCTGTCTCTATTTGCATGTGTGTATCACGTATGCATGCTAGTTTGGACGCATCATGTATCCGTAGGTGTCAACCGAATTAGAGTTTAAGTTTAATAAAATTCCACTTTTCTTCTTTAAACCCGAGAAAGCCTGTTTCTTTGTCTTATAATTGGAAAGCGGTGAACAAGGGTTCATCAAGGCGGCGCTAAAAACACAGTGTGTTTAAAATTTAAACCCTGTTACATTAAGACCAAGTGAAGACTGAAAGGGAACCCGAGACCTCTTTCTCACCTGGTCATAACAGGGGTAATAATAATTGAAAAGAGGAAATGGAAAAGCCATGTTTCTTGCGCATTAGAGTAAAGTTTACATGACCGGAATGGATTTCTCAGTTGCTATGACCTTTCCGGAGAAGGAGGGCTTATCCCTGACTGACTGAAAATGGGTGAGATTCTAAACGAGTACTTTGCATCGGTATTCACCGAGGAGAGGAACATGACGGATGTTGAGGTTAGGGACAGATGTTTGATTACTCTAGGTCAAGTCGGCATAAGGAGGGAGGAAGTGTTGGGTATTCTAAAAGGCATTAAGGTGGACAAGTCCCCAGGTCCGGATGGGATCTATCCCAGGTTACTGTGGGAAGCGAGAGAGGAAATAGTTGGGGCCTTATCAGATATCTTTGCAACATCCTTAAACACGGGTGAGGTCCCGGAGGACTGGAGAATTGCTAATGTTGTCCCCTTGTTTAAGAAGGGTAGCAGGGAAAATCCAGGTAATTATAGACCGGTGAGCCTGACGCCAGTGGTAGGGAAGCTGCTGGAGAAGATACTGAGGGATAGGATCTATTCCCATCTGGAAGAAAATGGGCTTATCAGTGATAGGCAACATGGTTTTGTGCAGGGAAGGTCATGTCTTACCAACTTAATAGAATTCTTTGAGGAAGTGACAAAGTTGATTGATGAGGGAAGGGCTGTAGATGTCATATACATGGACTTCAGTAAGGCGTTTGATAAAGTTCCCCATGGTAGGCTGATGGAGAAAGTGAAGGCGCATGGGGTCCAAGGTGTACTAGCTAGATGGATAAAGAACTGGCTGGGCAACAGGAGACAGAGAGTAGCAGTGGAAGGGAGTTTCTCAAAATGGAGACGTGTGACCAGTGGTGTTCCACAGGGATCCGTGCTGGGACCACTGTTGTTTGTGATATACATAAATGATTTGGAGGAAAGTATAGGTGGTCTGATTAGCAAGTTTGCAGACGACACTAAGATTGGTGGAGTAGCAGATACTGAAGGGGACTGTCAGAGAATACAGCAGAATATAGATAGACTGGAGAGTTGGGCAGAGAAATGGCAGATGGAGTTCAATCAGGGCAAATGCGAGGTGATGCATTTTGGAAGATCCAATTCAAGAGTGAAGTATACAGTAAATGGAAAAGTCCTGGGGAAAATTGATGTACAGAGAGATTTGGGTGTTCAGGTCCATTGTTCCCTGAAGGTGGCAACGCAGGTCAATAGAGTGGTCAAGAAGGCATACGGCATGCTTTCCTTCATCGGACGGGGTATTGAGTACAAGAGTTGGCAGGTCATGTTACAGTTGTATAGGACTTTGGTTCGGACACATTTGGAATACTGCGTGCAGTTCTGGTCGCCACATTACCAAAAGGATGTAGATGCTTTGGAGAGGGTGCAGAGGAGGTTCACCAGGATGTTGCCTGGTATGGAGGGTGCTAGCTATGAAGAGAGGTTGAGTAGATTAGGATTATTTTCATTAGAAAGACGGAGGTTGAGGGGGGACCTAATTGAGGTGTACAAAATCATGAGAGGTATAGACAGGGTGGATAGCAAGAAGCTTTTTCCCAGAGTGGGGGATTCAATTACAAGGGGACACGAGTTCAAAGTGAAAGGGGAAAAGTTTAGGGGGGATATGCGTGGAAAGTTCTTTACGCAGAGGGTGGTGGGTGCCTGGAACGCGTTGCCAGCGGAGGTGGTAGACGCAGGCACGATAGCGTCTTTTAAGATGTATCTAGACAGATACATGAATGGGCAGGAAGTAAAGAGATACAGACCCTTAGAAAATAGGCGACAGGTTTAGGTAGAGGATTTGGATCGGCGTAGGCTTGGAGGGCCGAAGGGCCTGTTCCTGTGCTGTAATTTTCTTTGTTCTTTGTTTTTTTTTTGACTTGTGAAACTTAACCAAGGTTAAGCTAAAAGTAGAAAAATTGCAGTTAGAGTTAAATCCAGGGATTTAAGAAAACAGACATAATTGATGTTTTAGCACAGCATTTGAAATTGAAAGAAGATTGCACAATGTTCAGCACCATTCGCGACCCCTCAGATACTGAAGTATTCCGTGTAGAAATACAGCAAGACCTGGACAATATCCTGGCTTGGGCTGATAAGTGGCAAGTAACATTCGTGCCACACAAGTGCCAGGCAATGGTTAATCTCAAACAATAGAGAATCTAACCATTTCCCCTTTAAATTCAATAGCCTTACAATCACTGAATCCCCCACTGTCAACTTCCTGAGGGTTACCATTGACCAGAAACTGAACTGGAGTAGCCATATAAATACCGTGGCTACAAGAACAGGTCAGAGGCTAGGAAACCTGTGGTGAGTAACTCACCTCCTGACTCCCCAAAGCCTGTTCACCATCTACAAGGCACAAGTCAGGAGAGTGATGGAATACTCACCACTTGCCTGGATGGGTGCAGCACCAACAACACTCAAGAAGCTTGATACCATCCAGGCCAAAGCAGTTCACTTGATTGGCACCCCATCCACAAGTATTTACTCCCTCCACCACCGATGTAGAGTGGCAGCAGTGTGTACCATCTACAAGATGTGCTGCAGCAACGCACCAAGGCTCCTTAGACAGCACCTTCCAAATCTGCGACCTCTACCACCTAGAAGGACAAGGGCAGCAGATGCATGGGAGCACCACCACCTGAAAGTCCCTCTTCAAGCCACACATCACCCTGACTTGGAACTATATCGCCATTCCTTCACTGTTGCTGGGTCAAAATCCTGGAACTTCCTTCCTAACAGCACTGTCGGTGTACCTACCCCACATGGACTGCAACGGTTCAAGAAGACAGCTCACCACCACCTTCTCAATGGCAATTAGGGATGGGAAGTTAATGCTGGCATAGCCAGTGATGCCCACATCCCAGGAACAAATAATAAAAAAAAGAAAAAGGCAATCCAGATGGTAGTTCAGTTGAATTAGCTAGGATTCAGTTGCAGATGAAGCAGCTTGAACTGGAAAAATAAAAAATAAATGGAAAATTGAGCTTGAACAGGGAAGAGAATTGGCAATGAAGGAACTTGAAAGAGAGGAAAGGGAAAAAGAGCTAGCATTTCAAAGAGAAAGAGAAGGAAGGGAATACAAATTTAAAAAGCTGGAACTAAGACAAAAGAGTGGCCTTGACTCCAGGGAAAATTCTGCTCAGGAAAGATCTGATTCCAGCCCAGGACCCAGTGGAGAGCTTATTAAATTTGTGCAAGCCCTTCCGAAGTTTGAGGAAAGAGATGTCGAGGCATTTTTCATTTCTGTTGAAAAGATAGCCAGATGGATGAAGTGGCCAAAGGAAAGCTGGACACTGCTCATGCAAAGCAGGTTGATGGCCGTGCTCATGAAGTTTATGCTTTGCTTTCTTAGGAGGCTTCTGCAGATTATGAGATGGCAAAAAAGGCTATTCTCGTTGCTTATGAGTTTGTCGCTGAAGCTCATAGGCAGAAATTTTGGAACCTCCGGAGACAGCTGGGGCAGTCTGAGATAGAATTTGAGAGGGTAAAGCAAATTAATTTTGATCGTTGGATGCAGGCACTAAAGGTGGAGCCACATATGAGAACCTTAGGGAACTAAATCTCCTGGAATCATCTGAAAATTCACTCCCTCCATTAGTAAGAACCCATGTAGAGAACCAGAAGGTTTCAATAGTCAGACAGGCAGCTGAGATCGCTGATGATTACGAGCTTGTTTACAAGCCCAAACCTTTTGTCCATCACCCCCACAAACCTGGGAAGGATAGAAGGTGGGAGGGTGAAAGGAAGGAAAGTAACTGGGGACAAGAAGGGACAGTTGTGAAGCCCCTGGGATCTCCTCCTTAGGCCAGAAAGGAAGGTGCTGAGGGCGGAAGTGAAGTACGCAAGCCTACATATTTCCATTGCCACAAGGTGGGACACCTTCATGCAGTTGTTGGATCCCATTAGTTACACAAAGTGAGATGAAGTCCGACTGTAGCTTTAAGAAACTTTATTGCATTTCGAAATGGTTACATCATCGGCAAAGCGAACATACACACACCTCTGCCTCCACCTTCCACCCTCTTGTGCAGGGAAATCAAGCCTTTCTTATAGTTCTTCATACAAATCAGTGACACCCCCTTTATGTTCCCAATTGGTTTACAAACTTTGCAGTTTCTTGGTGTCATGGCCTGATTGGGGTACTGCCTTGTCACCTTCTCCTCCAGCAGTTTCTCATCCCCCTATCTCCTTGGACCGCTAGGCTGATTGCTGTACAATAGGCTACTATTAAACAGTCTGCAGCTGTCCTGTTAGTTTCTGCTTGTTAGTCTACTTCTACTGATAAGCTGTCTTTGCAGCCCTGAATTATTACTGATAAGCTGTCTCTGCAGCTCCGAGGTTAGTAGTACATAATTGATTAATTATTTCACCTTAAATGTCCCCATTATTCTGTCCCCACACAGAATTCTGGAAGTTGTGGGATAAACCCATGGGACTTATTGGGCCAATGCAGAGAAAGGGGCCCTGACTGAGAGTATGACAGATCAGGCTGTAGCTCTGACTGCAGCTGTAAGGCCAATCACAAAAACCGCTGTGAGTGTGGGGGGCATTGTCAAAGGGAAAAGTAACTCCTTATCCCTCAAGTGAGGCAGGTAAACCTATAGTAATACTTAGGGACACAGGAACAACCCAATCTCTTCTGGGGAATGGCGTAACTTTTCCACCAGAGAGCGCACAGAATGCCAAGGCTTTAGTGAATGCTATCTGCGGGGCGTATATACCCATACCTTTTTATCCAGTGCACCTGGAGCGTGACCCAACGTCTGGAACGGTAACCTTAGGAGTTGTCCATACTTTGCCTGGAGACGAGTTGACCTACTCCTGCGGAATGATTTGGCCGGAGCGAAGTTAGTAGCTTCTCCAATAGTCACAGAAAGACCAAATGAAGTTAAGGAGACAGAACAGTTGCAGGAAAAGGTTACAGGAATTTTTCCTTCACGTGTAGTGACCCGAGCAATAGCTAAACAAGTTCCATTGTCGGAGGTAAAATTGGCTTCACAGATAGCCAAATATCTGCAACTTTCTTTGGGGATTTGGATAATCCAAAGAAAATGTTCAGTAGGTCTTCTCTGATCAAGCCTCAGCAAGCTGATGCAGAGTTAAGTAAAGTGGCACAATTGGCTCTAACTGCAGCTGAAGCAAAGGGAGTTCTGGAAGGCTACTATATTAAAAATGGAATTCTGATGAGGAATTGCTGACTGACTCAGATCTGCAGACGAAGAATGGATGGTTGTTCACCAGATAGTTGTACCGCACAAATATTGTCAGGAAATATTAAGGACAGTGCCTGAACTTACTATAGCAGGACATGTGGCAGTCCGGAATATGCAATCATGTACAGGTTGACATTTTTACTGGCCAGGTCTTTCCAAGGACGTGATGCAGTTTTGTAAAATGTGCCATACATGCCAGAATTTGGGAAAACTGCAACCTGTCATAAAACCAGCACCTATAATTCCCATACCAGTTTTTGGGGAACCATTTAGTAGAGTGTTGGCAGATTGTGTAGGACCTTTACCGAAAACAAAAGCAGGTCTCCAATAAATACTCACTATTATGAATATGGCTACTTCGTTCTCAGAGAACTTTTTCTGATAAGGTAGTGGTAAAAAAGTTAACCCAGTTCTTCACGAGATATGGATTATCGATTGAAATTTAGTTGGATCAAGTTTCCAATTTTATGTCTAAACTTTTTCAGGAAGTTATGGGTAATTTGGATATAACACAGTTAAAATCCTCAGCACACCACCCACAGACACAAGGGGCTTTAGAAGGGTACCATCAGACCCTCAACGCAATGATCAGGGCATACTGTCATGAATATCCCAATGGTTGGGATAAAGGGCTAGAATTTCTTTTGTTTGCCACTAGGGATTCACCTAATGGGTCTACCGGTTTTAGTCCTTTTGCATTAGTTTATGGACATGAGATAAAAGGTTCTCTAAAAATAGTCAAAGAAAGGTTTTTAGAACAGAGGGTGAATCTTCTGTGTTAGATTATGTATCCGTGTTCCAGGAACGGCTCACGAGAGCCTGAGAAGTGGTTCAGAAACACATAAAAGCTTCCCAAACAACCATGAAGAAATGGGAAGATGAGCATGCCATTTCAACCAGGGGATGAGGTGTTTGTATTACTGCCTTTACAGGGTGAACTGCTTAAAGCACGATTCAGTGGTCCATCTAAAGTGGTCAAAAGAATTGGTAGAGTAAATTATTCGATTGACACCAAGAGGAGGATAGGCAAGCACAGGTATGTTGGGTAGTAAGGACAGTGAAGGATGAAAGGGATAGTGAGGACGAGGCCTAGGCTATTCTCAGATTGAACTTCCTATTATCTGGTTAGCTAATACTGAATTGTTAAGGAGTTTAGATACTATGCTTTCACATTTAGATGCAAAACAACATGAAGAACTAACAAGGCCACACACAGCATTTAAAGGAATCTGTAGGGACAAACCAGGATGTATAACCTTAGCTATACACGATGTGAATATAGTCATGGAGAGATACAGCACTGAAACAGGCCCTTTGGCCCACCGAGTCTGTGCCGACCAACAGCCACCCATTTATACTAATCCTACGTTAATCCCATATTCCCCATCACATCCCCACCATTCTCCTACCACCTACCTACACTAGGTGCAATTTACAATGGCCAATTTACCTATCAACCTGCAAGTCTTTGGCTGTAGGAGGAAACCGGAGCCCCCGGTGGAAACCCACGCGGTCACAGGGAGAACTTGCAAACTCCACACAAGCAGTACCCAGAACTGAACCTGGGTCGCTGGAGATGTGAAGCTGTGGTACTAACCACAGCCCCTATGTAGGGGTATCCTTTCCTATAAAACAGCATCCTTATTACTTAAGTCCAGAGAAACAGGCCCAGGTGAAAGCAGAAATCCAATACATGTTGGAAAGCCACCTAATTGAACCCAGTCAAAGCAGCTGGAGTTTCCCAGTCATGTTACAGCCTAAACCGGATGTTTCGACTAAATTCTGCATAGACTACACAAAAGTTAATGCAGTAACAAAGGCAGACTCCTACCCAATTCCTCACTTGGAAGACTGTATTGACAGAGTGGACAGTGCCACATTTCTTACAAAATGTTAGAGGGATCCTGACATATTCCTTTACCACCCTGAGCTAAAGAAATATTGGCCTTTGTCACACCCAACAGTCTTATCCAATGTCGAGTGATGCCATTCGGGCTATAAAATGCTCCAGCAACTTTTCAGAGACTGATGAACCAAGTGGTATCCAGTGTTCCTACCTGTGTAGTTTACCTTGATGATATACTGGTATACAGTGACACTTGGAAGGACAACTTGGAACTAGCAGAAGCTCTGTTTAGAAAATTACAGTTGGCTGATTTAGTGATAAACCTTGCCAGAAGAGAATTTGCAAAAGCGTGGGTAACCTACCTCAGGCATGTAGTAGGGCAAGGGCAAGTGTTGCCAAGAACAGCAAAAGTGCAAGCATTGGTGGAGTTTCCTACCCCTAAGACTAAGTAAGAAATCATGAGGCTTTTGGGGATGTGTGGTTTCTTCTGCAAGTTTGTACCAAATTTTAGTACCATAGCTGCTCGACTGATGGATTTGCTACAAAAAAAGAAAGCCAAGAAAGCCAGGAGAGTGCCAAGCATCTTTTGAGAGGCTGAAATCCATTTTGATTAATGCACCAGTGTTGGCTGCCCTAAATTTCACTGATCCCTTCAAAGTAGCAATTGATGCTAGTGACCTGGGGGTTGGTGCAGTCCTGTTACAAGACAATGAATCAGGCATAGAAAGGCCAGGAGGATACTTTTCCAAAAAGCTAACTTGACACCAAAAGAGATACTCAACAGTGGAAAAAGAATCATGGGGTTATTACTAGCTCTTAAGCATTTTGAAGTCTATGTCCACCATGACTACAGAGAGACACTGGTATATACAGATCATTACCCCCCAGCCTTTGTGGAAAAATTCAAAAACCAGAATGCCAATCTATTTCGATGGAGTTTATGATTGCAACCTTATCACTTAAAGATTACCATATTGTGGTGGAAAACAATGTAATTTCTGATGCTTTGTCCAGAATTTAACTTTGCTTTGAGTTATCCGAGTGTAAAGATGGTACAGAGCAGAACTATACTAGTTATAGGCAAGGAGTAAATGAGGAGTGTGTAAATGTGTTCTAATATTTTTCATCCTTTTTTCCCACACTTTGTAATAAAATGCATTTAAAAATGGTGTTTCATTCTTCCAAGGATGGAGGTGTTATGAAAGTGCTTCTATTTTTAAAATATTTTTTGATGACACATATTTTAGAATTATGGTCTTTGGTTCATTTAGGAAAACTGAAAAGATTCCATGGATTTTTTTTTTGCAAGAGTCAGTGAGAGGTCTTGTTTGAAAACTGTTCTTTATCAGATGTCACATGCCTTAAGCTCAATAAACAACAGAAACCTTGGTGACTTGGGGGAGATGTTTACAGCAAAGTGAAATGTCAAGATTTATGGTGGTTAGGAGGTTTTGCTTTTGGGATATTATTTTGGTTCAGTTGGGTGTGGACTGTTTTGAAAGCAGTTGGATTTGTAGCTTTTGAAAAAAAAACAGCTTCTCTTTCTGTACCTCCTTGAAAAAACCCTGTGAATCCAGTGTGTGAGAGCTAAAACCCCAGATGCCGCATTTCTCCTGAGATGCTCCTGGAAGGACTGCCAGATTAATTCTCCACGCCGTCTGGGAAAGAACTGCTCCAGGAAAGATCCCAGTGACTTGTCTATGTGTGCTGAGACACCAGACTGTATGCCATTTTTGGGGAACACAACATATCTCATCCTTTTTCTTCAAGAATTAACAAGTATTTGGCCAAATTATTCTCTTGTTTTTTTTTTGTAAAAGACCTCTGCAGAGAAAATGTCTTTCTTTTTCTTTAACCAGTGTATATGAGTGTGTGTGTTCGGTATTTAAAAAGGGAACTTTCATGTTTCAATCTATGTGTTAATGCTTTTCTTCTTTACTGGATAAGTCTTGTTTTATAATAAACCGATAATTTTGATGTTTATTAAAGAAACCTTTCTCGCTGAGGTTTAGGTAGGAGAATTGCTCCCTGAGCACCTTGGACAGATATGGCCTCCTGAATCAGATAGGGTAAGTATCCCTCTAAGGCCCATGTAAAAGCAGCTCCATAGTTTTTAAGGATGCAAAAGGTACTGCCTGTGTGGAGTTTGCAAGTTCTCCCTGTGTCTGCGTGGGTTTCCTCCGGGTGCTCCGGTTTCCTCCCACATGCCAAAGACTTGCAGGTTGATAGGTAAATTGGCCATTATAAATTGCCCCTAGTATAGGTAGGTGGGAGGGGAATATAGGGACAGGTGGGGATGTGGTAGGAATATCGAATTAGTGTAGGATTAGTATAAATGGGTGGTTGATGGTCGGCACAGACTCGGTGGGCCGAAGGGCCTGTTTCAGTGCTGTATCTCTAAAACAAAACTAAAAAACAAAATTCAGGTAAAGTTTTCTTGCAGTTAACTGATATGAGAGTCTTTGCGCTCAATCTCAGTAATACTGGTGACATGACAAGAGTCTTTGATAACACAAGTTGAGTTGGAATGAAACATAGAGCTGCACAAACAACATGCTTACTATTTCATTCCCCCCTGAGCAGTTTTGATTATTAGTATTCAGTTTTTAAAAATATTTGGCAATAAAATGCTGGTAACTGTAGAAGTGACTATGAAGTTGTTGGGGTGTCATAAAGTCCAACTAATGCATTTTAGTGGGCAAAACCTAGCATTCCTCTTCTAGCAGCTTGTCCTGCTCTGCGAGGCCTCTGCTCATTCTCCCATTCACACTGCATTCCAAGAGGAATGCTTTCTTTTGCATCCATGTCTGGGGACAACTAGCTTGTGCAGAATCCAGTCAGGAAAAAGTCCTTCCATACATTCCACACCACTCCCTGTAGGCTTTTGAAAATTGAAATAACTATGGAAAGCACTAAACATTTATACAATCATAGCAACAGTCAGAAGACATCAATCAGGAACTACCCTTTGATGATCCCTTTAAACAGCATAAGTAGCAGGTCCTTCATGCTGCTTGACGTGCTTAGCTGTGAGAGAAGATAGAACTAGGGGTCACTATTGAAAAACAAGGGGTCGGCCATTTAAGACAGAGATAAAGAGAAATTTCTTCACACAAAGGTTCGTAAGTCTTTGAAATTCTGTTCCTCAGAAGGCAGTGGAAGCAGAGTCTTTGAATAATTTTAAGGCAGAGGTAAATAGATTCTTGATAAGCAAGGGGGTGAAAGATTATTGGGGGTAGACAGGAGTGTGGAGTTGAGGTTACAATCAGATCAGCCATGATCTTGTTGAATGGTGGAGCAGGGTTGAGGGGCTGAGCGGCCTACTCCTGCTCTGAATTCGTATGTTCGTATGTAGGTTAAGGAAGGGCACTGACTGGAGCATTGAGCTCCAAAATGCCACCTCTGTCAAACAAATCAGCATTAGATGCTGATCAATGTCATGGTCTGACTGCTCTTCATACTTCAGTGGACATTAGCAGTGTGTGCACTATTGCCCTCAACAAGATAACGACTGGCATGATTATTGGCAATGTGTGCAGGCACACATTAGATCCAGTTTTGGTCTTGGAGCATCGCCTGTAGGGGTACCGAACACAATTTCACACCACAGATGTCTTGCTGCATATAGGTCTTTGATGAGATCAAACCTGGAGTACTGTGTACAGTTTTGGTCTCAGTACCTAAGGAAGGATATAGTTGTGTTAGAGGAACACAACAAAGGTTCACTAGATTGATTGCTGGGATCAGAGGATTGTCCTATAAGGATAGATTGAGTAGAAGGGTTTATATTCTCTGAAATGTAGAATAATGAGAGGCGAAATATATAAAATCCTTAGAAAGCTTTACATGGTAGGTGCTGAAAGGATGTTTCCCCTGTCTGGAAAGTCGAGAACTAGGATAAGGGAGTGGCCACTTAGGACTGAAAGGAGGAGAAACTTCACTCAGAGGATTGTGAGTCTTTGGAAGTTTCGACCAAAAGAGGTTGTGGGCGCTCAGTCGACAAGTATATTAAAGACTGAGGTCACCGGATTTTTGGGCTTTAAGGGAATCAAGTGATATGGGGACAGGACAGGAAGGTGGAGTTGATGTAGAAGTTGAGCTGTGATATTGAATGGCGTAGCAGACTCAAGGGGCCGTATGGCTTACTCCTGCTCTTTGTTCTTAGGTTCTTATGTACCTAAACATTATCCAATGTTAATTTTTCAGTAAAAGAATTATTAACTGTTATTCTTTCTGTGCAATTAGTTAATTTTAAAATGTTTTTATTTTCTTCCTTCAGATGATTTTATGAGCATAACATTGTTGATGCATACACAATCCAGTAAAAGAAGACAAGTAAGTTTTATTCATAATTATAATGCACCAGTTTAACAATAATATTGTTTCTCCAGTGGAATATTAACAGTGCCAGCTTAGACCTGGAGTTTGACACACAGCAGAGGAGGTGTAGATTGGAGACCACTCGGGCGATTTTAACCCCCTTGGATGGGCAGTGGGGTGGGGGTGGGAGTGGTGAGGTTGGGGTTTTAAATTCCCAGGAGCGGTGGAGAAAGAAAATTCGAATGAGGTCTGACATTAAATTAAATAGGCCCTCTGCATTTCCCATTTTTCTGGGTTTCCCGGCCACTAAAAGTCTCCCCGCAAATATCAGGGCCCAAGTGCTTTCTTGCAAAATGTGTAGAAAGAAAAATATAGCTGCAAGTAACTCAAGTCATAGTTGTAGCACTCCACAGTTCCTTGTATTTTTGTGAAAAAATTTGTCCTGTTAGAGCTATTACATCTTCTTGGCCAGTTGTTAGCATTGTCACAGGAGCAGTTTCTCTTCAATCATTTATGTCTTGCAGATATAGGAGACGAATAATGAATGTTTTCCTTTTTTAATAATATTTAGGATTGATAAATTTATTTATCTATTTTTATCACTTCCATTGTGAATAGCTTAGAGCCTACTTTCCCCTCTGCTGCCCTTATTGTTTTCCTAAGTAGCTGGCCTATCTGTTTGAATGCTGATTAGCTGTAGCCCTGCTACATTAGCTATCGCATCTCATGCTGGAAAGGGATCAAGGCTCCTAGGCCTAGAAATTGCATTGTGCTGCCTCTTTTTTTGGGAGCTTCAGGCCCCAAAATGGTGGGCAGGAAGTTTATTTTTTATTTAGAGATACAGCACTGAAACAGGCCCTTCGGTCCACCAAGTCTGTGCCGACCAATAACCACCCATTTATACTAATCCTACATTAATCCTATATTCCCTGCCACATCCCCACCATTCTCCTACCACCTACCAACACTAAGGGCAATTTACAATGGCCAGTTTACCTATCAACCTGCAAGTCTTTGGCTGTGGAGCACCCAGCAGAAACCCACGCAGTCACGGGGAGAACTTGCAAACTCCGCACAGGCAATACCCAGAACCGAACCTGTGTTGCTGGAGCTGTGAGGCTGTGGTGCTAACCACTGCACCACTGTGCCGCCACAATGGAAGTTGTTCTCCATAAAGCCAAATAGTGGAGGATTGAACTGGACCCATTCTTTATGCACTTTGATAAGTATTTATTTACAGAGTTACGCATTACAAGCATCTTAACCCCACAACAGTTTCAGTCTATGTCTATTTAGGGGCACAAGTGAATCCCCAGTTAATGCTCATCACTTGCAGACAATTAAGCAATTCATAAACCAACAAGAGCTGTGCTTTACCCACACATGAAGCAGATATTGAGGTCCTTTGCAAATGCAAATAAAGGGCATAATCCCTGATTGAGGTTTCCTCTCAAAGATTGATTTACCCTTCAGCAGTCATCATGAGGGAAAGCAACCCTAGGGATTGCCTGCAACAATGAAGATAAATAAGCAGGAGCGCTCCTTCTAATCCCACATTTAACCCAGTTTTCGATCGGCACCATTCATGGCCACTGATCATTCACCTATCCTCTCATGATCCCCAATCTTGACACCCAGTCCAACCCCCTGCTCTTATTGTGTGTCAGCACCCCCCACCATATCCAGACCACTTACCGTACAACCATATGAATTTGGAGCAGAAGTAGGCCATTCAGCTTATCGAGCCTGCTCCGCCATTTAATAAGATCATGGCTAATCTGTTTCTGTCTCGAATTCCACACTCCCATCTACTCCCGATAATCTTTGATTCCCTTACCGAACAAGATTATATCTACCTCCGCATTAAAAATATTCAATGACCCCGCCTCCACCACCTTCTCAGGCAGAGAATTCCAAAGTCGCACAACCCTCTGAGAGAAAAAATTTGTCCTTGTCTCTGTCCTGAAAGGGCGACCCCTAATTTTCAAACAGTGCCCCCTAGTTCTGGACTCACCCACAAGAGGAAACGTCCCCTCCACATTCACCCTGTCAAGGCCGTTCAGGATCTTATATACTTCAATCAAGTCTCCCCTCACTCTTCTAAACTCCACTGAAAGCAAGCCCAGTCTAACCAACCTTTCCTCATAAGACAACCCGCTCATTCCAGGTATCAATCTAGTAACCCTCCTCTGAACCACCTCCAATACCTTTGCATCCTTCCTTAAATAAGACCAAAACTGCACACAGTATTCGAGATGTGATTTCACTAATGTCCTGTATAACTGAAGCGTAACATCCTTACTTTTATTTTCAATTCTTCTCGTAATAAAGGATAGCATTCCATTAGCCTTCTTTACTACTTGCTGTACCTATATACTAACCTTTTGTGACTCATGCACTAGAACACCTAGATCCCTCTGCACCTCGGAATTCTGCAGTTGTTCTCTGTTTAAGAAATACTCTACTTTTTTATTCTTCCTGCCAAAGTGAACAACTTCACATTTTCCTACATTATACTCCATCTGCCAGATTTTTGCCCACTCACTCAACCTATCTATATCGGTCTGCAACTTCCTTATGTACTCTTCACAACATACTTTCCTACTTATCTATGTGTCATCTGCAAATTTAGCTACCATGCCTTGGCTCCCGTCATCTAAGTCATTGATATAAATTGCAAAAAATTGAGGCCCCAGCACAGACCCCTGCGGAACTCCACTTGTCACATCCAGCCTATCAGAAAAGGACCCATTCATGCATTCTCTCTGTTTTCTGCCAGCCAGCCAATCTTCTATCCATGCTAACATGTTACCCCCTACACCATGAGCTCCTATTCTATGCAATAACCTTTTATGGGGCACCTTGTCAAATGCCTTCTGGAAATCCAAGTACAGTATGTTAAGGGGCTCCCCTTTATGCATGGCGCATGTTACTCCTTCAAAGAACTCCAATAAATTGGTTAAACATGATTTCCCTTTCACAAAACCATGCTGACTACTCCCGATTACCTTGAGTTTTTCGATGTGATATGTAAAATGGAAAACTTACGTAATTGAGTTACAAGAAATAAACTTCAGAAATATTTTTTAAATTTATTGCATATAAATCCTTGAGATTTTACTTTCGAATTTTTGTTTTTCAGATCAACACTTGTTATTATGGTGTAGCTCCTTTCAAAAAGTGGCAACTGTGCTCGCCTCCAGATCTTGAAAGTATTTCGGGCATTGTCGCTACTGTGTGGGACCAACAAAGAAACACACTTATTATTCTGTCATACCTGGTATTATCTCACAGTGGTATTAAGGTCTATGCCATAGTATTGTTTTAGTCACAGTTTTGAGTGCCTTGACAGGCCATGTGAGTTGTAGTACATTACAAGGAAATTGGTTTTGATGAGTTTAAGTTGAAATAGAGGAAGAGCTTAGTCAGCTAAACACCCTTTTCTCATCCTTAATTTTTTTTCTTATGCTCTTACAACAGGAGAGTGAATTTTGGGGCTGTCCCCAGATTTTCAGGTTAAACTTTATGGGCAAGGAGGAATTCCTTTTGTGTGCTGGATGTAGTGAAATCATAAAGGCATCCTTTACAAATGTGCTTACAGTTTGCTACACCTAGAGAAAGAAAAGAAAAACATCTGTATTTTAGATATCGCTGCAAAATATCCTAAAGTGCTTCACACTATTTACTTTTTTGAAGTGCAATTGCTACAGATAAGGCAAAGGTGGCAGACAGATTTCACACAGCATGATCCCATAAACAGCAATGAAAAGAATGATCAATTAATCTGTTTTTGATAGTGTTATTTGAGGGCTGAATATTGGCCAGGGTACCGGGTTTTCATTAGCATCCACCTAAACAGATAAACTGAACAGATAAATGGAACTTCAGTTTGATACCTCAGTGGGGTGGGGTCAGGGTTGATTGTTCTCCACAATCTTGCCCAAAATCACATGGAATCATGTCAAAAAATGTTGGAAAATGCAAACAATGAGGCCTACCATTTCCACACCACTTTGACCAGCATATCCTTTCTTCCCCTTCAACTGGGACTTTTGGTGGGGGCTCCTTTGGGACTTACCACTTACTGCTGCTTGTTGGGGCTGCCATATAGAAGGTGGTGGTAGGCCATGGGAAGCAGCAGTGAAGCCCAAAATTCCTCAGTGGATGTGGATAAACATGTGAAAGCATATTCTCCCTGTAGTTGGCTCCAGAGATTTACCTGCTGAAGTCTTTGGTTTCTTCATTGGAGCCTTCATTTATTGTGTATTCCCTTGCCTTGTTTGCCCTCCCTGATGCATTGCCTCACACTTGTCCAGATTCAATCTGTAGACCACTTTTTTGCCCACCTTACCAGGCCTTTGATATGTTCCTGCTATCTACAACTTTCTTCCTCACTATCAACCACACGGCCAATTTTCGTATTATCTGCAAACCTTTTAATCATGTCCTCTACATTCAAGTCCAAATCATTGATATATTACTAAAAGCAAGGGACCTACTGAGCCCTGTGGAACTGCACTTGTAACAGCCTTCCAGTCGCAAAAACACCCATCAACTATTACCCTTTGTTTCTTGCCATAAAGTTAATTTTGAATTCAATTTGCCACTTTCTCTTGGATCCCAAAGGCTTTTACTTCTTTGACCAGCCTGTCATGTGGGACTTTGTCAAAAGCCTTGCTAAAATCCATGTAGACCACATCCACTGCGCTTCACTCACCAACCCTACTTGTCAGCTCCTCAAAAAATAAAATCAAGTTATTCAGACATGACCTTCCTTAACAAATCCATGCTGAATTTCCTTGATTAATCTGTGCCTTTCTAAAGCGAACGGGTAACAATGAGAGCGGAGCCAGTCATAAAGAGACCGGGAGAGAGAGCGAGAGTTCACTTAGAGAGCAGGAAACAGCGAGAGTGAAGCTGGAACATAAAGAGACCAGGAGAGAGAGCGAGAGTTCACTCATCAAGCAGGAAACAGTGAGAGTGGAGCCGGAGCATAAAGAGACCCGGAGAGAGAGCAAGAGTTCACTCAGAAAGCAGGAAACAGTGAGAGTGGAGCCGGAGCATAAAGAGACCTGAAGAGAGAGAGAGCGAGAGTTCACTCAAAGAGCGGGAAACAGCGAGAGCGGAGCCGGAGCATAAAGAGACTGGGAGAGAGAGTGAGAATTTGAAAACAAAATGCACAGTGATGTCACAGGAAAGCTACTAGGTGATTATTTGGTGAGTAACTGCTGTTATGGAATAATTCTAAATAGCTGGGTTAGTGACTAAAGTAAAGAGAAAGGTAAGGTCTACAGTTTTTTTTATATGATAAGTAGCGTTTTTTAAGGAATCAAGGTCCCTAGTGTAAATAATCTCTAATTTTTGAGTAATTTAAGGGAGTAAATTAAGGGTAAGTCATGGCAGGGCAGCTCTGCAACATGGAGTGCTCCTCCTGTGCAATGTGGGAGGTCAGGGCCACTTCCATTTTCCAGGCGAACATGTGTGCAGGAAGTGTCTCCAGCTGCAGCTACTCTAAATCTGCATTTCGGATTTGGAGTGGCGGCTGGGGACACTGTGGAGCATCCGCGAGGCTGAGATCATCGTGGATAGCACGTACAGGGAGGTGGTCACACTGCAGGCAAAGACTGCACAGGCAGAAAGGGAATGGGTAACCACCAGGCGGAGTAGAAGAACGAGGCAGATAGTGCAAGACTCTCCTGCGTCCATCTCCTATTCTAACAGATTTTCCGCTTTGGACACTGTTGGGGGAGATGTCTTCTCAGGGGAATGCAGCAAGAGCCACATCTGAGGCACCACGTGTGGCTCAGCTGCACAGAAGGGAAGGAAAAAGAGTTGGAGAGCAATCGTGATAGGGGTACTATTGTAAGGAGTACTGATAGGCGTTTCTGTGGCCGCAAACATGACTCCAGGATGGTATGTTGCCTCCCTGGCGCTAGGGTCAAGGATGTCACGGAGCGGCTGCCGGACATTCTGAAGGGGGAGGGTGAACAACCAGAGGTCATGGTTCACATTGGTACCAACAAAATAGGTAGAAAGAGGGATGAGGTCCTACAACAAGAATTTAGGGAGCCAGGTAGCAGATTAAAAAGCAGGACCTCAAAGGTTGTAATCTCTGGATTACTCCCAATGCCACATGCTAGTGAGTGTAGGAATAGGAGGATAGAATAGATGAATGTGTGGCTGAAGAGATGGTGCAGGAGGGAGGGTTTAGTTCCCTGGATCACTGGGTCTGTTTCTGGCTAAGGTGGGACCTGTACAAGTTTGGACAGGTTGCACCTGAACTGGAACGGGAGCAACATCCTTGCAGGGAGGTTTAATGGTGCTGTTGGGGGGGTTTAAACTAATTTGGCAGGGGGATAGGATAGGTGGAGGTACAATAGGGGGTGATGCACAGCCAAATATGGAAGAGAAACTAAGTCAGTCTGGAAGGCAGAACAAATATTGACCTGTTAAGGCACAAGCGAATAACGCAAGGCTGGATTGCATCTATTTTAACGCAAGGAATCTTACAAGTAAGGCAGATGAATTGAGGGTGTTGATTAACACGTGGGAATATGATATTATTGCTATCACAGAGACATGGTTGAGGGAAGGGCAGGACTGGCAGGTCAATATTCCAGGGTATAGAATCTTCAGGCGTGATGGTGGTGGGGGGTTCTAAAAGAGGAGGTGGCATTGCACTGTTGATCAAGGAGTCAATTACAGCAGTAAGGAGGGATGATATCTTAGATGGTTCCTCAAATGAGGCCATATGGGTAGAACTTAAAAACAAAAAGGGGGCAATCACTACAGGCCTCCAAACAGACAGGGAGAGATAGAGGAGCAGATATGTAGGCAAATCTCAGAGAGGTGTAAAAATAATAGGGTAATAATAGTAGGGGATTTCAACTTCCCCAATATCAACTGGGATAGTCTTAGTGCAAAAGGCTTAATGGGGGGGGAATTCTTAAAGTGCATCCAGGAGAGCTTTTTGAGCCAGCAAGTAGAAAGTCCTACAAGAGAAGGGACGGTACTGGACCTCATCTTTAGGAATGAAGCCAGACAAGTGGTAGAAGTGTCAGTGGGGGAGCATTTCGGGGATAGTGACCATAACTCTGTAAGATTTAAGGTAGTTATGGAAAAGGACAAAGATGGACCGGAAATAAAGGTACTGAATTGGGGGAAAGCTGATTTCAATATGATAAAACAGGATCTGGCCAAAGTGGACTGGGAGCAGCTACTTGTAGGAAAGTCTACATCAGATCAGTGGGAGTCATTCAAAAAGGAAATAGTGAGTTCAGGGACAACATGTTCCAGTGAAGGTGAAGTGTAGGACCAACAAGTCCAGGGAACCCTGGATGTCAAGGGATATGGAGGATCGGATAAGGCAAAAAAAGGAGGCTTATGGCAGATTCAGAAGGCCGAAAACAGCAGAGGCCCTAGAGGAGTATAGAAAGTGTAGGGGGGTACTTAAAGTAATTAAGAGAGCGAAGAGGGGGTATGAAAAAACAGTGGCGGGCAAGATAAAGGAAAATCCCAAGGCGTTTTATAAGTATATTAAGGGCAAGAGGATAACCAGGGAAAGAGTAGGGCCCATTAGGGACCAAAGTGGCAATCTGTGTGTGGAGCCGGAGGACGTAGGTGAGGCTTTGAATGATTACTTTTCATCTGTGTTCACTATGGAGAAGGGCGTTGTAGGTGTAGAGATCAGGGAGGGGGATTGTGATATACTTGAGCAAATTAGCATGAAAGGGAGGAGGTATTAGTGGTTTTAGCAGGCTTAAAAGTGGATAAATCCCTAGGCCAAGATGAGATGTATCCCAGGATGCTTTGTGAGGCAAGGAAGGAGAATGCAGGGGCTCTGACACAAATTTTCAAATCCTCTCTGACCACAGGAGAGGTACCAGAGGACTGGAGGACAGCGAATGTGGTACCATTATTCAAGAAGGTAGTAAGGATAAACCAGGTAATTATAGGCCAGTGAGTCTAACGTCAGTAGTCGGGAAACTACTGGAAAAATTTCTGAGGGACAGGATTAATCTCCACTTGGAGAGGCAGGGATTATCAGGGATAGTCAGCATGGCTTTGTCAGGGGTAGATCGTGTCTAAAAAATTTGAATTTTTCGACAAGGTGACTAGGTGTGTAGCTAAGGGTAAAGCAGTTGATGTAGTCTACGTGGACTTCAGTAAGGCTTTTGATAAGGTCCCGCATGGGAGATTGGTCAAGAAGGTAAGAGCCCATGGGGTCCAGGGCAATTTGGCAAATTGGATCCAAAATTGGCTTCGTGGCAGGAGGCAGAGGGTGATGGTCAAGGGTTGTTTTTGTGAGTGGAAGCCTGTGACCAGTGGTGTACCACAGGGATCGGTGCAGGGACCCTTGCTGTTTGTAGAGTACATTAATGATTTAGACATGGATATAGGAGGTTTGATCAGTATGTTTACAGATGACACGAAAATTGGTGGTGTCGTAAATAGTGAGTCGGAGAGCCTTAGCTTACAGGACAATATAGATGGGCTGGTAAGATGGACAGAGCAGTGGCAGATGGAATTTAATCCTGAGAAGTGTGAGGTGAGGCATTTTGGGAGGACTAACAGGCAAGGGAATATACAATGGATGGTAGGACCCGTGGAAGTACAGAGGGTCAGAGGGACCTTGGTGTACTTGTCCATAGATCACTGAAGGCAGCAGCACAGGTAGATAAGGTGGTTAGGAAGCCGTATGAGATACTTGCTTTTATTAGCCGAGGCATAGAATATAAGAGCAGGGAAGTTATGATGGAGCTCTATAAAACGCTAGTTAGACCACAGCTGGAGTACTGTGTACAGTTCTGGTCACCACACTATAGGATGTGATTGCACTGGAGAGGGTGCAGAGCAGATTCACCAGGAAGTTGCCTGGGCTAGAGCATTTAACCTATAAAGATAGATTGGATAGACTAGGGTTGTTTTCCTTAGAGCAGAGAAGGCTGAGTGGGGACCTGATTGAGATATACAAAATTATGAGGGGCATAGATAGGGTAGATAGGAAGAAACTTTTTCCCTTAGTGGAGGTGTCAATAACCAGGGGGCATAGAATTAAGGTAAAAGGGCAAAAGGTTTAGAGGGAATTTGTGGAAAAAAAATTTCACCCAGACAGTGGTTGGAATATGGAACACACTGCCTGAAGGGGTGGTAGAGGCAGGTACTCTCACAACATTTAAGAAGTATTGAGATGAGCACTCGTAACGCCATAGCATACAAGGCTACGGGCTAGGTGCTGGAAAATGAGAGAATAGATAGGTGCTTGATGGCCAGCACGGACATCATGAGCCAAAGGACTTTTTTCTGTTCTGTATGACTCTATGACTCCACATGAAGGTTTAAACTGTCCCTCAGAATTGATTCCAATAATTTGGCCACAACCGAAGTTAAGTTAACTGACCTATAATTACTAGGATTATACCTTCCTCTCTTTTCAAAGAACGGTTCAACGTTGGCAGTCCTCTAATCTTCTGGCACAACCTCTGCAGCCAGGGAGAAATGAAATTTGATGGTCAGAAACTCCACAATTTCCTCTCTCGCTTCTTTTAACAACCTGGGATATATTTCATCCAGGCCTGGCAATTTATCCACTTCCAAAGAAGTCAATTCCTTTAATACTTCCTGTCTTGCAGTGTTTATCCCATGCAATATTTCACATTCTTCCTACTTAACTATGATGTCATCTATTTTGCGAAGACAGCTACAAAGTATTTATTAAGAACCTTACCTACATCTTTCATCTCCACGCATAGGTTACATTTTTGGTCCCTAATAGGCCCCACTCTTTCCTTAATTATCCTCTTGCTCTTTATGTACTTGTAAAATATCTTCGGATTTTCCTTGCCAGTATTTTTTCGTGCCCTCTCTTGCACCTTTCCTAGTTTCCCTTTAAATTCACCCCTACATTTTCTGTACCCTTCTAGGCTTTTTGCAGTATTAAGCTCTCAGTTTTGTTTTCATGGGATGTGGGCATCATTGGCAAAACCAGTGTTGCCCATCCCTAATTGCCCTTGAACTTAGTGGTTTGCTCGGCCATTTCAGAGGGCAGTTAAGAGTCAACCACATTGCTGTGGGTCTGGAGTCACATGTAGGCCAGATCAGGTGAGGATGGCAGATTTCCTTCACTCAAGGGCATTAGTGAACCAGATAGGTTCTTATGGCACCATTACTGACACTAGCTTTTTCTTGGTAGGACACCTTTACCCTGCATCCCGTCAATCTTCTTGAAACCTTCCATTGGTCTGACACTGATTTACTTTCACCTTTGCTAAATTGCTTCTGAGACTCGTAAAATTGGCCTTCTCTCCAATTTAGAACCTTTAGTCTTATTTTATCATTGTCCTTTTCCATAGCTATGCTAAATCTAACTGAATAATGATCACTACCACAAAAGTGCCTTCCCAATGATACTCCTTCCACCGCCCCATCTTCATTCCCTAAAACTAAATCTAGAATTGCACTCCCCCTCCCACCCCACCTTGTGGGCTTGCCACAAACTGGCTGAAAAGGTTTTCCTGAATGCAATTTAAGAATTATACGCCCTCTTTGCCTTTTACACTGACTGTGTCCCAGTTAATATTAGGTAATTGAAATCCTGCACTATTACTGCCCTTTTTTTGGCATTTGTCAGAAATTTGCTTACAAATTTGCTCTTCTATCCTCTCAGACTGTTTGGAGGTCTACAGCACACTCCCAGCAGTATGATTGTCTTTTTTTTGTTCCTTAGTTCAGCCAATATATCCTCATTTGATGATCCCTCGAATATATCATCCCTTCTCACGGCTGTAATTGTTTCTTTAATTAATATTGTCACCCTACATCCTTTTTTATCCCCCTCTCTATCTCATCTGAAAATGTTATAACCAGTAATGTTAAGCTGCCATTCCTGTCCCTCTCTAAGCCATGTTTCAGTAATAGCTAAAAAAAATCATAGTTCCAAAAGTAAATCTGTGCGCTCAGTTCATTTGCCTTATTCACTATACTCCTTGAATTTAGGTATATACCATTAAGGACAACCACATTCCTCTTTTGTCTATTTTCCAACATTTGCTGGCTCTGCCTTCCAAACTCTTTTGCTAATTTTCTGCCTTCCATTTCCAGTTCTGTTTTCTCCCTTCTGAATCTATGCTCAGCTTCCCATTCCCCTTCCTAACTAGTTTAATCCTTATCCAACAGCACCAGGAAACCTGCCCACAGGATATTGGTCCCAGCCCTGTTGAGGTGCAACATAGGGCGGCGCAGTGGTTAGCACCGCAGCCTCACAGCTCCAGGGACCCGGGTTCAATTCTGGGTACTGCCTGTGTGGAGTTTGCAAGTTCTCCCTGTGTCTGCGTGGGTTTCCTCCGGGTGCTCCGGTTTCCTCCCACATGCCAAAGACTTGCAGGTTGATAGGTTAATTGGCCATTATAAATTGCCCCTAGTATAGGTAGGTGGTAGGGAAATACATAGGGACAGGTGGGGATGTGGTAGGAATATGGGATTAGTGTAGGATTAGTATAAATGGGTGGTTGATGGTCGGCACAGACTCGGTGGGCCGAAGGGCCTGTTTCAGTGCTGTATCTCTAAAACTAAAACTATAAGTGGCAACCTTGGAAAAGAAGGTGTCAGTGAGCTGGGAGCTGCACCTATGGGCAGCAGATTGTGAGATCCTGGAGATGCTACCACCAGATCCTTAGAAGGAGCTGGAGGTGAAGAAATTCAGGGTTGTGTGATCTTGATGGCCACTGGAAATGTGTTCCCACCTGGCCCTCTTGGAAGGAGGTCGTTCCCAGGAGGCTGAAGCTGTCAGCGTGACCTGCTGCGAAAGCCTGAGCCTCTGAAGCACTGTTGCTTTGTCATATTGAGGAAGGTTACCCTCTGTCTGCAAACCCTGTGCTGGGGTCATCACCTGCTTCGAGCTGGAACTCTGTGTCCATCCCCTCTATTCTGTGCAGTGGTATGTGGCTGCAGAGAAGGTAGCTGCTGTTGTTGCTGCTTCTCCTGCTTCTGTTGCTCCTCATCACAGGTCCATGTTACTGCTGCATAAGTTTTTCCCTCAACTGAAGGGTGACAGCAGGGAAGTTGAGATGGTGAGTAAATTCCAAGGTATGTGAAAGTACTTTCAAAAAGCTCTAACTGATGAAATGACCTTCAAAGCAGTGAAATCAGGCTCTCAGATCAAATCCTGTAAGGGACAGGTGGGGATGTGGTAGGAATATGGAATTAGTGTAGGATTAGTATAAATGGGTGGTTGATGTTTGGCACAGACTCGGTGGGCCGAAGGGCCTGTTTCAGTGCTGTATCTCTAAACTACAAGCCTTTCACTGAGGTTGGCCACAGGTTTTGCAATTTCATTCTTTAAATGCTTCCCAGCATGCCAGTTTTATTGCTTAATGAGTCCCCGCTGTCCTTTCGTGAGTTTCACACAGTTGGGGAAACCTATGTGCTAGCTGTTGAGGCCAGAATGATGGGTTAAACTCTCAGTTAAAATGTCTTTTGAATATTTTAATTACTAACCCAACAGCTCCACTGGGGTTATCTGCTCACCTGCAGACCCTCCTGGGTTAAACCCAGAAGTGGGCGGGATCATATTAGGTTCTTGATCCAATGCCACTTTTCAGGGCTTTAACTGCCCCCCTCCTCCCCCCGCACCACTCCACCACCTGAACCCGAACCTGCCTCACCTTGGCAGTTAAAATTCTGGCCTATATTTATGAAAATGTATTATTTAATTTTAAACTAACATGAATTGTTTTCTATTTATCCTCAGTCTGAGGCTAAAATTACTGTGCGGAGGTTTAGTGAAGGTTTCAGTCTGCATAAAGAGAAAGCATTTCCGGAATTTCATTTCCCAGATACAACATTTTTTCCAGTTGGAATGTTTATGTACCCAAGCACATACTATTTGTATGTATATGGATCACAGGTGAGGGACATGTATTATATCTATTTTTTCTGTTGGAGTTCTGAAAGTGATGTATAGTTATTTGCATTAATCAATTTCATTAGATTAGGAAAGGATTTTTTGTCTACACTAGTGGATCTCCTGTGGCAACGTAAATTGGAGAATATAGTTGGCAGCCTTATAGAAAATAGGTTGTCGAAGAAAAATTTTGAAGAGGGTGTTGTGAATGGATGCGAGTAATATTTAAAGGCAGTATTGGCTGGAATCATTGCTGAAAAAAAATCAGAAATTAAAACAAAAAATACTGGAAATACACAGAAGGTCTTGCATTATCTGTGGAGAGAGATAAACAGAGTTAAGTTTTCAGGGTGATCTTTCATCTGTAGTATTTTGGTCTTGAAGAAAAATCAGTCTGGGATCACTGCTGGAAAGCTGCGATGAGGCAAAATTTTGAAGGAAAATGCCGAGCTGGGGTGAGAGCACATGGGGAGGGGAAGCTTTAAATTTCAATAGTGAGAACCTGCAGGACAATTGGACTAAAATAAATTTATAAATTAAAAAATCAGACCTGTGGGTTCGAAAGATTTTGCAGGCAGGCAGCATTTTAAAAGTGGAAGGTGAAGGCAAAAGGACTGGGAGTTAAACATCTAAAGAGCCAAGTCCATGGTTGGGAAGCTGTTGGAGAGCTAAATGTTTTACAAAGTGTCATTTGGGGTAGCAGTATTTGGGGCTGAGAACCTGCAGCTGGAGTGAAACGTAGAAACATACGGCACAGAAGGAGGTTATTTGGTCCATCGTGTTTGTGCCAAGTAGTTGAAAATTTATTTAGGATGGGCTGGGGCTGGAATGAATCAGTGAAGTGGAAACTTGAAATATTTTAAAAGATGGAGAAGGTCAGCATTAGCAATACCTGAGATCTGGGCAGGTAAAAAATAGTATAGAGTGGGGCTGGAACAAACCTGTGGAGTAAGGAGGCTGAAAATTTTTAAAGAAAGGAGCTGAAGTCAGGCTAAACAGGTGGGGCAGAGAGGAGAAAAGTTTTTAAATAATCAGGGCTAGAAACCTGTGGGGTGGGAATGCTGAAAATGTTGTAGGAGTGCAGTTGAGATTTGGGGCAGGAAGGAAGTAAATATGCAAGGCCTAGATGTAGACTTTTAAAAGAAGCAAAATTTACTGGGTGAGAAGGTAAGCAGGCAGCCATTAACATTTTGATTGCTGGCCAGAATAGGCTCAGTATGTTAGCAATGGGAATGGAAGTCTGTACAACACTTGTGGTTGAGGCATAGAACTGCAGTTAGAACAGATAGGTAGTTCCTTGGGAATTGCCATTATAAACATTGACAATAAGTATTACAAAATCACGGCACAGGAAGTTGGATAGCAAGTATGTATATGCAATATATATTGTATATCTATTATGTATTAAGTTATGTATTAAAAATGGTATGTGGTCTCTAGATTTCAATGGTACTGGAACAATTACATGCTGTAAATGTAACATTATGTAACAGATTCAAAACAAAGGACTGCAGACTAATATTATGAGAAAACTGTTTGATTTCTCTACTCATCTCATTCCCTGCTTGGCTATTTGCTCCACTGTTCACCTGGCACCCCCCCATCCCCCACCCCCGCTTCTTGGTTACTTAGTTACTTGATCTCCCTGCTCACCCAGCCCTCCTGCATGGCTACTTGCTTCACCTGCTCACCACAAGCTTTATCATTGGGGTGGCCGCAACACAGTTGAAGCTCCACACATACCCATTCCCAGACGTTGGAAAAAGCTTATCTCTTTGCTTTTCAAACAAAGCATATTTCCCCCATCCTAAAGATCATTTTGAAGTTACTGCTTCTATTCACCATGACTGTTGCCATTAACCTTTCTTCATCGAGCACCATCATGGGTACCATGTTATCATCTTCCCCACCCTCCGATGTAAGAAGTCGCTGAACCGTTTGGAGCCTGCCCCCCAAGCTGTACTTTCCATCCATTCCCCATTATTTTAGCACTTTGGCCCATATTTTCATCCCCCACAGCACCCATCTCATCCCCTCCCCACACTGACCAGCAGTCAAGCTACTGAAGCCCCCGACCACTGAATGATTTTTACCCCTAATGGGCAATGTTTTTCCTACTCACAGCAAGCACCACTTTTACCACTGAACATCTCCTTCAACTTTTGTCCTATTTCTCCAAGTTCCCAAGTAAATATTTCTTACTCCCCATGTAGGACATCAAACCCCAGTACTGCCAGAGCAGCACTCCATGCCTTGCATCCCCAGACAATGACCAGCTTGTAAGGCATTCATCTTCATGCACAGCATTATGGTTCCTTCACCCATCAAGCAGCACTTCAACCCTCCTACTGAGCAGCATCTTAGCTCCTGCTTTGTTGCTGTACCCTTACTCTTACCATTCCAGCAGCAGATTTCAGTATCCACCAAATTATTAGCACTTTTGCCCTCATTTCACCCCCAGCCCCACCCGCCACCCCCATCCCCAAACGAAGCAGCCCTTCATTCTCTGTCGTCTGCTTCCCATTTTGATTCTCTAGTAGTAGCAGGTTGGCTACTGAATCTCTCATGCCATCACTAAGCAACACTTGAGTCCTATCTCTGTCTCACTCAGAAACCTTTTGGCCTGTCTCTATCTCCATGTGCAAGATTTTGGTCTTCAACCCCTCCCCATTGAGCAGGGCAGTGAATTAGTCCAGGCCTTAACTACCCCTCATTGAGGACAGAAACTGTTCCTATTCCTCCTTCCCTCCTCTCCTAGCTCTCTTTTCCTATTCTGCAGCTTTCTTTCTTTCCCTTCAAACCTGAGCTCTGAGAAGCAAGTAGAATGCAAAAGAACAGAAAAGTGTGAAGTATAGTCTGTGTGGGAATTCAGTCTTAGGTGCATTTGGGCAAGAGTTTTTCCTGTCATTAATAATTGTGAGAAAGGAGCAAGTAGAATTGAATTCTAATGAAATTTCATGTTTGTGGGTGTTCAGGCTAACACTATCTACATTTGTAAATTAGACATACCAAGGTGGAAGCACAGGGAACCTTCAAGCTGTGTGTGGAGTGCGATATCTGGGCCATTATTGATCTTCAGTATATCTGGGGAACTCTCTTCCCCCCACCCCACCCCCCCACCCCACCAACCCCCACAACAAAACCTAGGTCAATTGAAAATGTAAAAACTGGGATTGATAGATTTTTATTAGGCAAGAGTTTTAAGGATTACATAACCAAGGAGGCGGAAGTTGGGGAGGGGAGTGGCAAGGTGCGCAGGAGTAGATAGAGTTAAGTAACAGATCAGCCATGATCTAACTGAATGGTGGAACAGGCTCAAGGGGCTGAATGGCCTACTCCCAAGCACTAAATGTCAGAAAATTGTTTCTCTGAAGCAGATAATTTCAATGCTGGAGAAGCTATTGGCCAAACTTCACAGCATTAGAGAGAAGGGGGATTTCTGGATCATACTGTCTGGAATGTGGCCAACTGAGACACTGCTAGTCATTTCAAGACACAGGGAGAGCATTAAAAAGAAAAGAACAGTAGATGGCCATATATGAGGACAGCAAAGGCAGTCAAGACTCAAAAATGTAGGGAACCCCTGAGTTACTGGAACTCTCCAACAGACACATAGGGCTGAATTTTAATGTGCAGCAGCATGTGGCTTTGGGAGTGGATGGGAGATTAAAACCAGGAAAATTGTCAGCATGTAGGGAAGCCAGTTCCAACCTGTCGACATCTGCATTCAACTGCAGCGCCTTAGACTGCGTGCAAGCAACTCTCTCGGTAAAGGCAGATTGTCCACTTGAATATGTTGATTGCTCAATTAAAGAAATAGTAAGATGGCTTTTGCAGTTTAACTGGGGGTTTCCCAGGTTTCCTGGAGCTTGCCGGTGAAAGCAAGATGAGAACACAATGGCAATTAAGGGGCTGAGCGCATGGCAGGGAAATATGCCAATAAACGCTGAAATGTTACAGCTGCTTTCTTGCCTATTGGTGTGAAAAGCTTTGTTCACAGTACTTCTGCTGAGAGGTTACTTTGACAGCTTTGGAGGTTTATATATCTGGTCTCCACTTTGGAGCTCTGATCTATCAGATTAGCATGGCTGTCAGTTATGCTGTCTTACTTTGGACCTCAGATAAGGACCAAGATAAGCAGCAGGAAAAGCACCAGTAGGAGCGGGAGCAGCAGGAAAAGCACCAGCAGGAGCAAGAGGAACAGGAAAGATACCAGCAGGAGCAGCAGGAAAAGCATCAGCAGGAGAAGCAGGAAAAGCACCAGCAGGAGCAGGACCGGCTGCAGTTTCACAGGAAAGAGGTGAGCAGCAGAGAGGTGCAGCTTACAGGAGGCCATACTCGCCACACAGTATGCATAGACAGAGGATAAGATTTCTTAACATGTCAGAACAACAGTGTCTCAGGAGTCTCATGATCTTGCATCAGGTTGTGGAACACATTTTCAGCCCTACTGGAACAAGCCATGCTGCCAAGTGGACTTGTTTAACCAATGGCTGTCAAAGACACCATTGCTCTCAACTTCTTTGGCTGGAATTTTACTTTGGGCGGGAGGTCCCACCCACCAGCCAAACATTGGTGGCGAGCCCATCTCCGCCGGGCCTGGAGCCACGCTATGATTTTACGTGGCCCAGGCCCCTAATTGGCTATGGGTGGGACTTCTGACCCTCTGAGGCAGGGAGTCCCACTTCCAAGAGCTGCTGGCCAATCAGCGGGCTGACAGTTCTCAGTCCCAGCAGTGCCACCAGGAGGTAAAAAGGTAACTTTTTGGGGCCTCTCCAGGGACAGTCGGCTGGGCCACGGTGAGGCCGGGGGATCAGTTGGGAGTTGGTTGGGGGTATGTCGTTCAATGGTGGGGGGGGGTTTGCCCATTGGGGGGGCCCTCCATAGGGCACAGGGTGCCTGATAGGAGGGCCACACCCCGCCGCCGGCAAAGAGGGTGTCAGGTTTTACTAGGCAGCATCCTGGAGGTCCTGATGTGTCTGCCCGCCACTGATAATATACCAGTGGTGGCAGGAGGAGACCCTTAAGTGGCAATTAATTGGCCATTTAAGAGCCTTAATTGGCCTGGGGCAAGTGGGCTGTTTCTCGCCACCCCTCGTAAAATTGCAGCGGGGGTAAGGTGATGGGAATGGCACACCCCACATCCCACTCAATTTTACGACCCCCCCACCTCTAGCCTGCTCCTGTGGGGGGCATAAAAGTTTGGCCCTTGTCTCTTGACGCTTCCAGGACTCTGCCAGAGACATTTTCAGGATCTCACATCAGCAGTCTATGCCAGGGCAGGCAATTATGTCAACTTTCAAATGATGCCAGTCAAAGTGAGCAGGTGTTCGATTTGTGGCATCTGCTGGCATTAATGACTGCATGCAAATGGCAATTAAGGAGTCCTAAATTACCCAGGGATATTCATTGAGCGCAAGGGCTTCCGTCAGTGTGCAGCTTGTGTGCAACTATAAAATGCAGGAATGCACAAGATTCCTGGGCAGCTGCCATGATACTTTAGTCCTGCAGCAGTCCACTGTCGCTAATCTCTTCACACCTTGAAGTAGACTTAGTAGCTGGCTAATGACACCTGTGAGGAAGCCAACTAATGAGGCCCAGGAAGGACACCCTGAAAGCCATATGACAACCAACTGTATCATTGAGCAAGCCATCAGCATGCTGAAGATGTGCTTCAGGTGATTGGACAGTTCCGGATCTTCAGTATGCGCCAGCCTGAGTCTTCAAAATGGTCGGGTGTGCTGCACTCTGCACAACATTGCATAGAAGCAAGGATTGGACCTGTAGGTTGAGTGAGACACAGAGTACAGAGCCTTTTTCAGATGATTCCAAGGAGGAGGAGGAAGCAGCAGAACATGATGCATCCCAGCCATCAGCAGCGGCACACATTGCTGCTTTTGGATGACCTCATTATTACAAGGTTTACTTCAGCTCCACCAATCCACCCATCTGATGGCCACATGCAAAAGCCACTTTTTGCACCCCCTCACCCATTCCCCAATGCAAAGCAATCTTAGAATCAACCAAACATCCTTTTCACAGCCCTCATTACTCAGCGTCAATTCTTGTCTGGCCATTTATCACAAGTGAAAAGGTCTCTTGCCAGGCAGCAACCAAAAATGGGCAACGCGGGAAATTGTTAGAAAGAAATAATCGGCTGGATTTTATCAGCCCCACCGATGTCGGGGGTCAGGGTGGGGGGGCCCAGAAAATACCTCCAGAAGAGGCCCAGGATGCTGGGAAGGCCCAGTGCCATGTTACCGCTGATGGGAGTCTAAAAGAGTAAATACTTAGCTCGCCATGACTGCCATCCTGCTGCGATATTCCGGCCGGTTGCCGGAAGTCATGCGTCTTCCATTTGGAGATCTGATCCAAGATGGAACACCGGTTGCGGGGGTGGGGGTGGGGAGCGCGGTGGGGGGTGTAGGGAGAAACTCATTTTTCAGGGAGGGTTGGGGGGAGCGGTGGGAATGAGGAAAACTAAAGCGATTGGTGGAAGAGATGGTGGGAAGCGGTTGAAGGATAAAGGTTTTAAACTTTGGGCGGGGTAAGGTCTGGATCATGAGATTAGTTTTTTTTGGGGGGGAGAGGGTAATTAATAAATTGATTAGTCATTGGGGAAGGATATGGGAGGGGATTGACACTTTGAATAAATTTTTTAACTTTAATTTTCTCTCTGCTTTAACTTTAAAAATTTTAATGATTCGATGGGCCTGAAGCCCTTGAAAAATGGCGCCTGCGTGGTGGCGCCGGACGCCGTTGCTGGGGATGGAACGCCCGTCCCCTCTACTTCATCGAGGGCGGGCGGTCTGCCTCGGATATGTAAATGAGCCACTGCACTAAATATCACTGCAGATCCACACGGCAAATTCCATGCGTGTGCCCCGCCATCTTTGAAGCTCGCCACTGAGATTGGTGGCAAGGCCTCACTCAGGTGGGCCTCCCCCGGAAGTACTTTCCAGGCCCCCAACTGCCATAACCCCCGACGTCAGGTGGCTGGTAAAGTTCAGCCCAAAATATCTCATTTTCTTCAAGAATTAACAAGTATTTGGCCAAAGCTGGAAAATTCTGGCCCCAGTGTTTGAGAACAAAAACCCCTGATGCCACATTTCTCCTGAGAAGCTCCTGGAAAGCCTTCCAGATTAATTCTCGATGTCACCTGAAAAGAACTGCTCCAGAAAAGATCCCAGTGACCTGTTTATATGTACTCAGATGTCACACTGTGTGCCATTTGGGACACGATGGGCCTGATTTTTACAGCTCACCTCCATTCTCGATGGCAAGCTTCAAAAAGTGTGCAGCACATGCACAAAATGTGTGCTGCGGAGCCACCGTGATATTTCATGGGGTAGCTCATTAACACGGAGGGGGCAGAATGCCCGCCCCCAATGGTATAGAGGGGACAGGCGCTCTGTCCCTGGCAATGGCATCTGTCACCACCGCGCAGGCACCAGCATAATCTTTAAGGGGCCTCAGGTCCTTCAGTCTCATTTCAATATTTAAAGGCACAGGTTTGTTAAAAAATGCAAATAAAAATTTAATCACAGCTGAAATCCCCTCTCCCACTGTCCCTCCCATGAATAATCAGTTAATTATTTTTCCTCTCCCTCCAAAAAAAGTAAATTCCCGATCCCGACCTTTATCCCCCCACCCGAACATTCTGTACTTTGACTTTCAACCCCTTCCCACCATCCCCTCAATCAATCGCATTTGTTTTTGACATTGCCCCCCTCCCGCCCTGAAAACTTCACTCCTCCCCCTCTCCATCAGTGTTCCGCCTCAGATCTCCAAACGGAGATCCGAAGGCGAGGAACTTCCGGCCGCTAGCCGGAATATCGGCGTGGGATGACTGTCGTGGAAAGATAAATCATTATCCTTTAATATCCTTTATTTAAATAGGTTAATGAGTTTTTTTCACCGAGCAGCAGGGGGCTGGCCCCGAGGCCTCACCACCGCCGGTACAATGAGGCAGGGCCTTCCCGGCATCGAGGCCTCTGGTGGGCCTCTCCCGGAAATACTTTCCGGCCTCCCCCCCCAACCCCCACCACCCCCGGCCACGACCTCCGACATCGGGAGGCTGGTAAAATTCAGCCCAACCTATGCATAATTTTTAGTCATAGAGTTATACAGCACAGTAAAAGGCCCATCGGCCCATTGTGTCTGTGCCGGCCATCAAGCACCTATCTATTCTAATCTCATTTTCTAGCACTTGGCCTGTAGCCTTGTATGCTATGGCGTTTCAAGTGCTTATCTCAATACTTCTTAAATGTTGTGAGAGTACCTGCCTCTACCACCCCTTCAGGCAGTGTGTTACAGAATCCAACCACTGTCTGGGTGAAATTTTTTTTCCACAAATTCCCTCTAAACCTTTTGCCCTTTTACCTTAATTCTATGCCCCCTGGTTATTGACACCTCCACTAAGGGAAAAAGTTTCTTCCTATCTACCCTATCTATGCCCCTCATAATTTTGTATATCTCAATCAGGTCCCCACTCAGCCTTCTCTGCTCTAAGGAAAACAACCCTAATCTATCCAGTCTCTCTTTTAGGTTAAATGCTCTAGCCCAGGCAACATCCTGGTGAATCTGCTCTGCACCCTCTCCAGTGCAATCACATCCTATAGTGTGGTGACCAGAATTGTACACAGTACTCCAGCTGTGGTCTAACTAGCGTTTTATACAGCTCCATCATAACTTCCCTGCTCTTGTATTCTATGCCTCAGCTAATAAAAGCAAGTATCTCATACGGCTTCCTAACCACCTTATCTACCTGTGCTGCTGCCTTCAGTGATCTATGGACAAGTACACCAAGGTCCCTCTGACCCTCTGTACTTCCTAGGATCCTACCATCCATTGTATATTCCCTTGCCTTGTTAGTCCTCCCAAAATGCATCACCTCACACTTCTCAGGATTAAATTCCATCTGCCACTGCTCTGTCCATCTTACCAGCCCATCTATATCGTCCTGTCATCGAAGGCTTTCCTCCTCACTATTTACGATGCCAACAATTTTCATGTCATATGCAAACTTACTGATCATACCTCCGATATTCATGTCTAAATCGTCAATGTACTCTACAAACAGCAAGGGTCCTTGCACCGATCCCTGTGGTACACCACTGGTCACAGGCGTCCAATCGCATATCGCAAGAATTAACAAGTATTTGGCCAACGCATCATTTTTTGTCTTTTTTTTTGTAAAAGACCTCTGCAGAGAAAACCTGTGTGTATGTATGTGTGTATGTGCGTATGTATGTTTTGTATCTAGAAGGGAATATCTATTTACTTTCATGTATCAATTTGTGTGTTAATGCTTTGCATCTTTACTGGATATTCTTATTGATAATTTTATTGTTTACTAAGGAAACCTGGTTGATAGATTTTATTCTGCAACTAAAGTAGATAAAGTATATAATTGGCCATATCGGTAACTGGGCAAAACATTTAAATATATGTTATGACTCTTGGAGAATTGGGACTGGAGAAAACAATGCAATCCTCCCGCCTCAGTTGTAACATATAACTGGGGGCTCTGTGCAGGGTCACTCAAAGACAATGACGTGCAATTGTAAGTGGTGTAATAATAATTGAAAAGAGGAAAAGGAAAAACCAGGTTTGCTGTGCATTAAAGTTTACATGATAACATGATTGAATTTTGCATTCAATTTGAGGATACTAGTGTTTTAAACTTAGATAAGGGCAATTATGAGGGCTTGAAAGCAGAGCTTGTTAAACTAAACTGGCAAATTACGTAAAGAGATATGTCAATAGTTATGCAGTGGCAGACATTTAAGGGGCTATTTCAGAATACACCGAATAGATGCATTCTAATGAGAAAGAAAAATTCCAAGGGGAGGACCCACCATCCGTGGTGAACTGAAAAAGTTCAAGATTGCATCAAACTTAAAGAAAAAGCATATAATTGTGCAAAGATGGGTGGCAGGTCAGAAGATTGGACAGAATATAAAAAAAGCAAAGAATAAGGAGGGAAAAATTAGCATATGAAAGAAAGCTCATTAGAAATCTAAAACAGATGGTAAGAGTTTCAATCGATATTTAAAAAAGAAAAGAGTTAACAAAGTGAGCGCTGGTCCTATCGAAAGTGAGTCTGGGGAATTAATAATGGATAATAAGGAGATGGCAGATGAATTGAACAGGTATTTTACATTTGTCTTCACTATAGAGGATACAAGTAACCTCCCAGAGAAAGCTGTAAATCAGGAAATAAAAGGGAGGGAGGAGCTGAAGAAAATTACAATCACCAGGGAAGTGATGCTGAGCAAATTGTTGGAGCTATGGGCTGACTTGTCCCCAGGTCCTGATGTCTTAAAAGAAGAGGCTGGTGAAATAGTTGATGCGTTGGTTTTAATTTTCCAAATTTGCCTAGATTTGGAGAAGGTTCCATTAGATTGGAAAATAGCAAATGTAACTCCTTTATTCAAAAAGGAAAGGAGACAGAAAGCAGGAAACTACAGGCCAGTTAGCTTAACATCTGCCATAGGGAAAATTATAGAAGCTATTATTAAAGATATTATAGCAGGGCACCTCAAAAAATTCAAGGTAATCAGGTAGAGTCAACATGGTTTTGTGAAAGGGAAATCATGTTTAGCCAATTTATTGGAGTTCTTTGTAGATGTAACATGTGCTTTTGATAAAGGGGATGTACTGTATTCAGATTTCCAGAAGGCATTTGATAATGTACCATATCAAAGGTTATTGTGGAAAATAAAAGCTCATATTGTAGGGGGTAACATATTGGCATGGATCGAAGATCAGCTTACTAACAGGAAACAGAGAGTAGGCATAAATGGATCATTTTCTGGTTGGCAATATGTAGTGAGTGGTGTGCCACAGGGATCAGTGCTGGGGCTTTAATTTTTTGCAGTTTATTTAAATGACTTGGATGAAGGGGCTGAAGATATGGTTGCAAACTTTTCTGATGGCACAAAGATAGGTAGGAAAGTAAGTTGTGAAGAGGACATAAGGAGGCTACAAAGGGATATATATAGGTTCAGTGAGTAGGCAAAGATCTGGCAAATGGAGCACAATGTGGGAAAATGTGAAATTGTCCATTTTGGCAGGAAGAATATAAAAGAAGCATATTATCTAAATGGTAAGGGATTACAGAGCTCTGAGATGCAGAGGGATCTGAGTCTCCTAGTGCATGAATCACAAAAGGTTAATATGCAGTTACAGCAAGTAATTAGGAAAGCTAATAAAATATGATCATTTATTGCAAGGGGAATTGAATATAAAAGTATGGAGATTATGCTTCAGTTGTACAGGGCATTGGTGAGACCATATCTGGAATACTTTGTACAGCATTGGTCTCCTTATTTAAGGAAGGATGTACATGCGTTGGAAGCAGTTCAGAGAAGGTTTGCTGGACTAATACTTGGAATGGGTGGGTTGTCTTAGGAGGAAAGGTTGGACAGGCTAGGCTTGTATCCTCTGGAGTTTAGAAGAGTAAGAGGCGACTTGATCGCAACATATAAGATTCTGAGGGGTCTTGACAGGGTGGATGTAGTCATGTTAGGCCCCCACCTGCCAAGAATGAGGCATATTAATTTTGTCATGAATATTGATTTTTAACTTTTGTTGGAGCGAGGAAATTATTTGATAAACAGATCAGTCGTGGCTGGAAAAAATCATTTACATACTAACAGACATTGAAGAGGAGGAAACGCATTCCAGGGCCTGCTAAGGAGGATACAATTCACAAGGGCCAGGACTGTTTAGACCATCTGGTCACATGACTAACTGGCTGTTCCAGGGTTTTCTTTTGAACTGGCCACAGAGAGTTTGAATTCAGAAAGACTGTTTGCGCCTAGATTGAGAAGATCTCTCCTGTATACCCCTATCTCTTTCTCACAAGCCTCTGAATCCACTGAAGAAACATGAACCCCAAGAGAGAAAAGTCTCCTACAGTGAACAAAGTTTAAGAAGGATACTGGGCCCCAAAGAAAAGCAAGATCTACCAATAATCAAGGACTCAACAGTGAGTTCGAAGAACCATAACAAAAACTCTTCAGATATTGCCTTAAACTTTTCCATTTTATTTTTCTTCTGCTCTTTTCTCTCTCTATTTGCATGTGTGCATCGCATTTGCATGCTAGCGTGGGCGCATCGTATATCCCTAGGCGTCAACCGCATTAGAGTTTAAGTTAAAGTTTAATAAATTTCAACTTTTCTTCTTTAAACTTAAGAAAACCTATTGGTGCTGGTTTCTTTGGCCTTATAATTGAAAAGTGGTGAATGAGGATTCACCAAGGGGGAGCTAAAAACATGGTGTGTTTAAAAATAAGACCAGGTGAAGGCTGAGAGGGACCCCTAGATACCTTTCTCACCTGATAGTAACAGCAATGTGTGTGCTAGCATCCGGAATTTTACCCATAGGCAAATGAGAGAAATTGGAAGTGGGAAGCCAAATTGTTCCCAATCAAAAAAGAGCAAAATTTCAATACAGGTTTTCTTGTAGTTGTGTGTGCTTGAATACTAATTGTCTACAACTGAAGCTAGTGGCTCCCCAAGCCAGAGTGAAATAACTTGGGATAAGTTAAAAGCACTGTCTATGGAGCAGCTGAGAATAATGGCTGAGCGTTTACGTGGCAAGGTTAGGAAGTCTGAACTCCCAAGGCTAGTGGCCAACCATTTTTCCCTTGAATCTGAAGAAGCAGAAACAGGGTTAGAAGCAGACTTCGACAGGGCAGTGTTAGCAAAGATACAATTGGAACAGAGGAAATTTGAATTTGAGGAAAGGGAAAAAGAGAGAGAGAGAGGCAGGAGAGGGAGAAAGAAAGAGCCTTCCAGAAGGAACGTGAAGACAAGAGAGGCAGGAGAGAGAGAGAGAGAGAAAGAACTTTCCAGAAAGAATGCGAAGAAAGAGAGCTGAGATGACTTGAGTTAACTGGGGGGCGACAGAGTAACCCCAGTGAAAGCATGGCCAATATGGAGAAGTGTAATTCAGGGCTGGGTACAGAGTTGTTAAAACTAGCTCAACTAATTCCAAAATTCAATGAGGGAGATGTAGAAGATTTTTTGTGTCCATTGAAAAACTAGCAAGGGAGCTAAAATGGCCAGCTGAGACCTGGCCTCTTTTACTACAAAGCAAGCTAACTGGAAAAGTCTATGAGGTTTATTTGATGTTGCCAGCTGAGAGTACGTCAAATTATGAACTGACCAAAAATGCTATCCTCGGGGCATATGAATTGGTACCCAAAGCCTATCACCAAAAGTTTAGAACCCTCAAGAAGCAAGCTATTCAAATTTATCTGGAGTTCGAAAGAAGTAAGTGGCTGAGGGCTCTTAAAGTATAGCTCCGCTATGAGAATCTCAGAGAAGTAATTCTGTTAGAGGAATTTAAACACTCTCTCCCACTCTACATAAAGACCCATGTAGAGGAGCAGCGGGTTCAGAAAGCCTGGCAAGCAGCCATTCTGGCTGATGAGTTTGCTTTAATTTATAAGTCGGTCTCCTAGGGGAGAACCTTTCCTAATCACCCCCCACAAATCCGAAAAGGACAAAGGGTGGGAAGGTGATAGGAGCCCAAGCAGTCCTGGGAGAGAAAAATAAAGCAGGAGACACATGGGGCCCTCCTCGAGCCAAAAAGGAAGGTGCCATGAGCAGTAAGAGTAAGACCTGGAGACCTGTGTGCTTCCATTGTAATAAAGCAGGGTATTTAAAAGCTGACTGCTGAAAACAAAAGGGAAAACCAGTCGGGTTAATCAGCCCTCAGTGAAGAAGGGAATCTGATGGAATGCACAGCAGAACAAGCTGTGGCTTTAACTGCAGTAAGAGTGAGACCCAGGAAGGTTACAGTTGCAAGTGCAGGAAAATTTAATAGGATTCCTGAGGATTATCAAGGTTTTGTGTCTGAAGGTAAAGTAACCCCATACCCCTTGAGTGGGGCAAGCAAGCCCATAGTAATTCTCAGGGACAAAGGGGCCATTAGATCCCTTTTACTGGGAAACGGCCTGACCTTTCCTCTACAGAGTGCAGTGAACACCAAAATGGTGGTGAATGGTTTGGAGGGTAACGCATTCCTGTACCTGTACACCAGGTGCAGCTGGAGTGCGACCGAGCTTTGGGACCGATGACCGTGGGGCTTGTCCCCAGTTTGCCTGTGAACAGGGTCGGCCTGTTCCTAGGTAATTATCTGGTGGGGGTGAAGGTGGTCGCAACCCCCCCCCCACCCCCGCCAGTAGTGGAAGAAAGACCACAGGAGGTCAGAGAGACAGGGCTGTGGCAGGAGACAGACCCCTGCAGTTTCCCTGAATGTGTAGTGGATCATGCCATGATCAAAGTAGCTGCCCCAGAGGAGACTGAAATAGCACTGCAGGCAGTTGACCAGGTCTGTCTGTCTGAGACTTTCTTTGGAAAGTTTGGAGACCCAGAGAATAAATTAAATGTATTTTCCCTAGCTGAGGCTCAGTGAGCCAACCCAGTATTGTGAGAGTTAGCACAGTCTGAAAGTGAAGCAGAGGGAGTCCCTGATTGCTACTATTTAAAGAAGTGGACCTCTCCTCACAGACTTGAGAGTAAGGAGTGGACAGTAGTTCACCAGTTTGTGGTGCTGCAGAGGTACTGAAGAGAAATATAAGAATGGCCCAAGACACTATAGTGGCGGTACATGCCAGTATACGAAAGACCAAAGCCTGTATAAGACTGTAGTTTGACTGGCCAAAACTCCACAAAGATGTGGTGGAGTACTGCAAGAGTTGCCACATGTGCCACGTTGAAGGGAAACACCAACCTGCAGTGAAGTCTGCACCCCTAAGTCCTGTACCGGTGTCTGGAGGACCCTCCAGCAGAGGGCTGGTGAACTGTAAGGGACCCCTGCTGAGAACAAAGGGGGACAGGCAGGCACAAGGCTGGCAAAAAAGGGAAGGGGAAAAAGTGACCAAGAGGGCAGGTTATGAAAATCCTTACTGTCCGGTCAGCCAACCCCGAAAAAGGTGAAATGTTAGACCCCATATCCTCCTATGTAAATGCAGACACTAGAGTTGCTAACAGCATTTAAAGGAACCTGCAGAGTAAAAAAAAAAGCTCTTTGGGGGGTGGGGGGGGGGGGGGGCGGTGGGGTGGTAGAGAAACCATGACAGTGATGCCTCACCTAGTAAAGTGTCACAGGGAAGTGCAGTAGAGTCTGCACAAATACCTGCAGGCAAGCGTGTCCTAGAGGACAAAGGGAAGATTAGCAAAGAATCCTCCCCCACAGTCAGAAAAAATGGTAACCACCCATCCACTGAAGTCAAAAACCTTTGCATCACTCTGCAAAGCACTGAGAGTTCAGGATAGACCCACGCACTACTGACATTCCTGAAAAAAAATTCCAACTTAGGGCTAATTAAACCTAACCATCTCAAAGACCCTAGGCAGCCATGGAAATGGGCAAATGGAAGAGAAACTTCCCCAAAAAAGAACCACATGTTTATTGGGATGCCAAAAAAGAGGCAATTTTAATAAGATTTAGGATTTGTGAATGAATGAGAGAAATGACTCTCAAAATTTCTCTCGACCCTTTTAATAAAATGCGCTTTTCTCAAATCGCATTTCATTCCACTGGGTATGAAGGTGTCATGCTAGGCCCCCACCTGCCAAGAATGAGGAATATTAATTTTGTCATGAACATTAAATTTTTAACTGTTGTTGGAGCGAGGAAATGACTTGTTAAACAGATCAGTCATGGCTGGAAAAAATATTTACATACTAACAAACATTGAAGGTAAGGAAATGCATTCCAGGGCCTGCTAAGGGGGATACAATCCACAAGGGCCAGGACTGGTTAGACCAGCTGATCACATGACTATCTGGCTGTTCCAGGGTTTTCTTTTGAACTGGCCACAGAGAGTTTGAACTCAGAAAGACTGTTTCCTCCTGGACTGAGAAGATCTTTCCTGTCTGCTCCCATCTCTTTCTCACAAGCCTCTGATTCCACTAAAGACACATGAACCCCAAGAGGGAAAAATCTCCTACAGTGCACAAGGTTTAAGAAGAATACTCTGCCGCAACGAAAAGCAAGATCTACCTACAATTAAGGACTCTACAGTGAGCTCGAAGAACCGTAACAAAAACTCTTCAGACATTGCCTCAAACTTTTCCACTTTATTTTTCTTCTGCTCTTTTTTCTCTCTATTTGCATGTCTGTATCGCATATGCATGCTAGTGTGGGTGCATCAACCGAATTAGAGTTTAAGTTCAAGTCTTAAAAATTTCAACTTTTCTTCTTTAAACTTAAGAAAACCTATTTGTGCTGATTTCTTTGCCTTATAATTGAAAAGTGATGAATAAGAATTCACCAAGGGGGAGCTAAAACATGGTATGTTTAAAAATAAAACCCTGTTACAGTAAGACCAGGTGAAGGCTGAGAGAGACCCCTAGACACCTTTCTCACCTAGTCGTAACAATGTGGAAAAGATGTTTCCTCTTGTGGGAGGATCTAGCACTAGGGGTCAATGTTTAAAAATAAAGGGTCGCCCATTTAAGACAGAGATGAGGAGAAATCTTTTTTCTCAGAGGGTCGTGAGTCTTTGGACCTCTCTTCCTCAAAAGGCAGTGGAAGCAGAGTCTTTGAATATTTTTAAGGCAGAGGTAGATAGTTTCTTGATAAGCAGGGGGGTGAAAGGTTATTAGTGGTAGGCGGGAATATGGAGTTGAGGTTACACTCAGATCAGCCATGATCTTGTTGAATGGTGGAGCAAGCGCAAGCGGCCAAGTGGCCTACTCCTGCTCCTAGTTCATATGAATGTATGATCATATGTCCCAGTCTCTTCCATGACTATCTCATGGTATAACTGAACAATGGGCTGCCTTTAAAGAAGAGATCGTTCGGGCATAGTCAAGATATATTCCCACGAAGGGGAAAGGTAGGGCAAACAAATACAGATCTCCTGGGATGACGAAAGAGATAGAGATTAAGATGAAGAAGAAAAAGTGTGCTTATAACAGATGTCAGGTTGATAATACAACCAAGAACCAGGCTGAATATAGAAGGCTCAGAGGGAAGTGAAAAGTAGATGAGAGAAGCAAAGAGAGAGTATGAGGAGAGATTGGCAGCTAATATAAAAGGGAATCCAAAAGTCTTCTATACCCATACTAATAGTATAATGGTGATAAAAGGAGGAATGAGGCCGATTAGGGACCAAAAAGGGGATTTCCGCATAGAAGCAAGAGGCATGGCTGAGGTATTAAATGAATACTTTGCATCTGTCCTTACCAAGGAAGAAGATGCTTTGCAGGTCATGGTGAAAGAGGAGATAATTCAGACACTTGAAGGGTTTAACATTGATAAGGAGGAGGTATTGGATAGGCTATTTGTACTTAAAGTTGATATGGCACCAGGACTGGATGAGATGCAACCAAAGATACTGAGTGAAGTTAGAGTGGTAATGGCGGAGGCACTGGCCATCATTTTTGAGTCTTCCTTAGATTCAGGGACGGTGCCAGAGGACTGGAGATTTGCAAATGTTATACCCTTGTTCAAAAAAGAGTGTAAAGGTGAGCTCAGCAACTACAGACTGAGTGACAAGAAACAGGCTAATGATTAATGGATGTTTTTTGCACTGGAGAAAGGTTTGTAGTGGAGTTCCCCAAGGGTCAGTGTTAGGACCCTTGCTGTTCCTGATATATATTAATGACCTAGACCTTGGTGTACAGGGCACACTTTCAAAATTTTCAGATGATATGAAACTTGGAAACATTGTGAACTGTGAGGGGGTTAGTGTAAAATTTCAAAAGGATATAGACAAGTTTGTGGAATGGATGGACAAATGGCAGATGAAATCGAATGCAGAGAAGTGTGAAGTAATTCATTTTTGTAGGAAGAATGCGGAGAGACAATATAAAATAAAGGGTACAATTCTAAATAGGTGCAGGAACAGAGGGACCTGGGTGTATATGTGCATAATTCATTCAAGGTTGCAGGACAGGTTGAGAGCATGGTTAATAGAGCATACAGAATCCTGGGCTTTATTAATAGTGGCGTAAAGTACAAGAGCAAGGAAGTTTCATTTAACTTGTTTAGAATCTCAGCTGGAGTATTGTGTCCAGTTCTGGGCACCACACTATAGGAAAGAGGAGAAGACATTAGAGAGAGTGCAGAAAAGATTGGTTTCAGAGATGAGGAACTTCAGTTATGTGGATAAATTGGAGATGTTGGGACTGTTTTCCTTGGAAAAGAGAAGGTTGACAGGTGTTCAAAATCATGAGGTATCTGGACAGAGTACACAGAGAAAAACTGTTCCCGTTGGTGGAAGGATCAAGAACAAGAGGACACATATTTAATGTAATTGGTAAAAGAAACAAAAGAGACATGAGGAAAAAAATTTTAACGCAGCAAGTGGTTAGGATCTGGAATGCACTGCCTGAGAGTATGGTGGAGGCAGATTCAATTGAGGCTTTCAAGAGGGAATTGGATTGTTATTTGAAAAGGAAGAATGTGCAAGGCTATGGGGCGAGGGCAGGGGAGTGGCACTGGCTAAATTGCTCTTTTGCAGAGCCAGCAGAAACGGCACAATGGCCGAATGGCCTCCTGTGTTGTAACACTGGCAGGACAGATCCACCAGCGGTGGTGGCACAGTGATATATAGTCGAGGGGGAGTGGCCCTGGGAGTCCTTAACATGGACTCTGGACCCCATGAGGTCACATGCAATCAGGTCAAATAAGAACAATGAATCCTCCTGCTCGTTACCATCTAATGCCTGCTTCAACTGATGAATCAGTACTCCTTCATGTTGAACATCATTTGCAAGAAGTATTGAGGGTAGCAAGCGCCCAGAATGTACACTGATTGGGGAATTTCAATGTCCATCATAAAGAGTGGCTCGGTAACACCACTATTGGCCGAGCTAGCCAAGTCCTGAATGTCCATAATTACCAGACTAAGTCTGCAGCAGGTGGTGAGAGAACTAACAAGAGGGTGAAACCTATTTGACCTTGTCCTCACCAATCTTATGCGTCGCAGATCCATCTGTCCATGACAGTATTGTTGGAGTGACCACTGCACAGTCCTTGTGGAGATGAAGTCCTGTCTTCACATTGAGGATGCCCACCATCATGTTATGTGGTACTACCACCGTGCTAAATGGGATAGATTTCAAAGAGATCTAGCAACTCAAAACTGGGCATCCGTGAGGCGCTGCGAGCCATCAGCAGCAGCAGAACTGTATTCAACCACAATCTGTAACCTCATGGCCCGCATATACCCCACTCTACCATTGCCATCAGGCCAAGGGAATGACCCTGGTTCAATGAGGAGTGCAGGAGAGCATGTCAGGAATGGCATACCTAAAAAAGAAGCTACAACACAGGACTACATGCATGCTAAAGAGCTGAAGCAGCATGCTATTGATGGAGCTGAGTGATCCCACAACCAATGAATCAGATGAAAGCTCTGCAGTCCTGCCACATCTAGTTGTGTATGGCGGTGGACAATTAAACAACTGGCCAGAAGAGAAGGCTCCACAATAATCACTAACCTCAATAGCTGAAGCATTTGCAACATTCTTCAACCAGAAGTGCCTCCTCTTAAGGTCTCCACCATTACAGATGCCCTTCAACCAATTCGATTTGCTCCATGTGATATCTAGAAACAACAGAAAGTACTGGATGCAGCAAAGGCTATGGGCCTTGACAATATCCTGGCTGTAGGACTGATGACTTGTGCTCCAGAATAACCCAAACCCCTAACCAAGCTGCAGTAGTACAGCTGCAATACTGGCATCTACACAACAATGTGGAAAACTGCTCAGGGGTCCCCTATCCATGAAAAGCAGGACAAATCCAATGCAGCCAATGATTGCCCAATCAGTCCACTGTCAATCATTAGCAAAGTAATGGAAGGTGTCATTGACAGCGCTAACAGGCAGAACTTAGTCAGCAATAACCTGCTCCCCAATGCTCACTTTGGGTTCCGCCAGGGCCACTTGGCTCAAGACCTCATTATAGCCTTGGTACAAACATGGATATGGCATGGACTTGATGGGCTGAACGGACTCCTTCTGTGCCATAAATTACTATAAAAGAGCTGATTTCAAGAGGTAAGGTGAGAGTGACTGCTCTTGACATCAAGGCAGCATTTGACCGAATGTGGCATCAAGGGGCCCTAGCACAATTGAAGTCAATGGGAATAAGGGGGAAACTCACCACTGGTTGGAATCATACCTAGCACTAAGAAAGATGGTTGTGGTTGTTAGAGGCTGATCATCTCAGCCCCAGGACATCGCTGCAGGAGTTCCTCTGGACCTACCTTCTTCAGCTGTTTCATCAATGACCTTGTTTCCATCACAAGATCAGAAGTGGTGATGTTTGCTAACAATTACACAGTGTTCAGTACCATTACAACTCCTCAAATACTGAAGCAGTCATGCCCACATGCAGCAGCACCTGGACAACATTCAGGCTTGGGCTGATAAGTGGCAAGTAACATTTGTGCCACGCATGTGCCAGGCAATGATGATCTCCAAGAGAGAGAATCTTACCATCTCCCCTTGATGTTCAACTGCATTACCATCGCTGAATCCCCCACCATCGACATTCTGGGGGTTACCATTGACCAGAAACTTAACTGGACCAGCCATATATTCTGTGGCTACAAGAGCAGGTCAGAGGTTGGGAATTCTGTGGCAAGTAATTCACCTCCTGACTTTCCTGCCCAGCACCAACAAGGCCAAGTCAGGAGTTTTCCTTAAATTCATTTGTGGGATGTGGCTAGGCCAACATTTATTGCCCATCCCTAATTGCCCTTGAACTGAGTGACTTGCTAGGCCATTTCAGAGAGCATTTAAGAGTCAACCATATGGTTGTGGATCTGGAGTCACATGTAGGCCAGACCAGGTAACGATGGAAGATTTCCTTCCCTAAAGAACATTCATGAACCAGATGGGTTTTTACAACAATGGTTTCATGGTCACAATTAGATTTTTTTATGGATTGAATTCAAATTTCACCATCTGCTATTGTGGGATTCAAACCCATGTCCTAGAGCATTAGCTGGGGCCTCTGAATTACTAGTCCAGTGACATTACCACTACGCCACCCTTAATGTAACTTGCCTGGATGAGTGTAGCTCCAACAACACTCAAGAATCTTGACACCATCCAGAATAAAGCAGTTTGCTTGCTCGGCACCCATCAAATACTTTAAATATTCACTCACTCCACCACAGTAGCAGCAGTGTGTACCATCTACAAGATGCACTGCAGCCAAGGCTCCTTTGGCAGCATCTTCCAACCCATGACTTCTACCATTTAAAAGGACAAGAACAGCAGGTGGATAGGACACTGCCACCTGCAAGTTCCCCTCCAAGTCACACGCCATCGTCACTTGGAATTATATCACCATTCCTTCACTGTCGCTGGGTCAAATCCTGGAACCCCCTCCCTAACACCACACAGACTGCAGCAGTTCAAGAAGGTGGCTCACCACCACCTTCTCATGGGCAATTAGGGATTGGCAACAAATGCTGACCTTGCCAGCAACGTCTACATCCCATGAACAAATATATGAAAAAGAAATTCAAGTACTACTACATTACTAGAACAAGGATGTTGTCAGGATCCATAGCATTTGCAGTACCCAGTGCTTTCAGCCATTTTTTGATATCACATAGAGCGAATCGAATTGGCTGAGACTGGTACCTGTGATGCTGGGTACCTGAGGAAGAGGTCGAGAAGGATCGTCCACATAGCACCTCTGGCTGAAGCTGGTTGTAAATACTTCAGCCTTGTCTTTTGCACAGACGTGCTGGGCTCCCCCATCATTGAGGATGGGGAAGTTTGTGGACCCGCCTCCTCTGATTAATCATTTAATTATCCACCATCATTCACGACTGGATGTAGTAAGACTGCAGAACTTTGATCTGATACATTGGTTATGGGATTGTTCAGCTCTGTCTATAGCATTCTGCCTTCACTGCTTTGTCTGATCTGTTAATGCCTCAATTGCTTGCACTCTGGCATTGGTCGTTCAAAAGTAATGATGCAGGAAAGGGGTTAGAATGACAGTAACTCAGCAATGTGCAACTGTGGTGATGAACTGAAAACAGTGGACCATCTGCTGCGATACCAATGCCTATTTGAGTGCTGTACTGACTGCCAAATATATTGATAATACCAAAGTATGTGTAGTCTTGTGGCAGGGTAGAGTGTGAAGTTATTATTTGACAATGAGCAGGCATTGCATTTGACATAGATCAACTAAATTAATGTTATCGAATACAAATGCATATATTGCAGTAATTGTGCATTTTATTATTTTCCTATACCTATCAGAAACAGCAGACATTTCATCTGAGCCATCTCTTAACATATATTGATCTTTTTAATTGAGCTGTATTCACAACTATTGCCAAATCGTAGATACCAAAAGCACTACTGTCATAATTATCAGTAAATATTTCCCTCCAATAACTCTCCATCATCACTAATGGAATGAAAGCCTCCTGTTCCTGTAGGTAGGAAGGATCTAAGTTTACACCAGTTCAGTTAGTTCCAGGTGTCTCTGGGAGGAAAACAAAATGACTCAGGATTGGCACTAAAATGACTATTTTATTCGGAGAGGATGAAAGAATGGCTAATAATACTTAACAACAGTGATTGTCTTCAAAGTAAATCTCTTTTTGTGAAGTAGGTGGTGGTGATTTGGAGATAAACAATATTGTGTTGCAAAGTATTTATTTTTCCTTTTAAGCTGGGTTGATTCTGTTGTCTTATTTATTACAACAACAACTTGTATAGTGCCTTTAATGTAATTAAACATGCCAAGGTGCTTCATAGGAGCATTATAAAACAAAATATTACACTGAGCCACATAAGGAGATATTAGTCAGATGACCAAAAGCTTAGTCAAAGAGGTTTTAAGGAGTGTCTTAAAGTAAGAAAGTGAGGTAGAGAGATGTAGGGAGGGAATTCCAGAGTTTAGGACATAGTCAACTGAAGGCTGAGCCACCAATGGTGGAGCAAGTAAAATCGGGGATGATCAAAATTAGATGAGCACATGTATCTAGGAGGTTTGAGGGGCTGGAGGAAATTACAGAGATAGGGAGGGACGAGGCCATGGATGGATTTGAAAGCAAGGATGTGAATTTTAACATTAACAGTAAATCAGCAATTTCCTCTTTTCAGGTATGGTATTCAAACGATGGGGGCAATTCATTTCAAGCGCTATTGAAATTCAGAAATGATTATGTTGAAAAGATAGTTACATGTTCCCGCAATCATGCTGTGCTCTTCATAACTATCTTACAGAATGTCTATTACACCAGACCAGGTAAAGTTACATTTAAATATCCTACTTTACAACTAGTTAAAAAAAAGGTATATATACAAGGGTAAATATTCCTCTTCGTTGTGTTTAGGGAACATTCAGTTCCTGGACAGTGAAGAGGAAATGGGGATCAAGCCTCACTGCATTGCATCTCTAGTCCCACTGCTGACCTGGAATTTCCTCGGTTTCCCAAACGTTACATCACTGGCTTGAGCTTAGAGTTAGCACAGGCCTAGCATATTACCTCAATGAGGCAGCGGGTATGTTTCCAGCCTTCTGCAAACCTTTATTTCTTGCCGACTCATTGGGTGCACAAGCAGAGGAACACCTCAAGAAACCTGGTGTTAGAAGTATGGGGTTCTGTGGCAATTCAAAAATTAATGAACAAGTCCTGTATTCAAAAATTTTAACTCCACACTCCCAGAATGATCTTTGGGTCTTAGAACTCTCTGGCTGCTGCTTGAGAATGATAGAATGTCTAATGCTGGCAGCCAGCATCATACTGCAAGCAGCTGCACTTCCCCTCCAATCTTAACAGAACATCCTGCTAGGTGGGCCAGCACTATCTGTGGAACCAAGCAAATGGCCCAGGACAGGAAAATTCTGGGCACATGTCTTTGAAATTTTTTATTTAGAGGAACATGCATATATGCTTTTTGAATTTATTGCAATTTTTTTAACGTGGCATGAGAGTTATGGGTACATTAGGATTGTTGGTGGGTTAGTATGTATATAGCTAATTGTGTGCAAAATAATTTGGCAAAATCTCTGGAATTCAGCTGAAGCATGATATCAAAGGCCCTGTAGAACTTGCATAAAAAATTTGGGCCATCAACTTTTGCGGACTTTGGAAAGAAGATTGTCTTTAATTTGTTGTCACCTTCACTGTTGGCTGAGATTGAAGCTTCAGGTAAAATTGCTCACTTTTTATATGGTATGATAATAAGAAGGACCATGCAAGTGGCGCTCCAATTTCATGACACATAATATCGGAACATCTTAAAGGGCATCATCCTGCTTAACTTTCCTGCAGAATGGCATTTGTTAACACTGAGGTATAGTCTGTCTCTTATGTAACACTGTATTGTTCAGATATATTTCTGTTTTGCACCAAAGGTTTGGCCAGATATGCCTTGCTTCCACTTTTTAAAGACAGGCTGTCATCTTTGCACTGTGATTACTTGGGAGCTTTAATGAGGATAACTTTAGATGAAAATAAATCTACTGGTCTGAAAGCAGAAATTGTTGATCTTGACAGTTTCATAAGAGTGAGTTTTCAATTCTATTATGAATATCATCATTTTCATAATTTAAACGTCTCTGACAAAAATAGGATTTTCCATCTTTAATTTTATTAAGTTTCAAGTAGCTAGGGTTCAAATGAACATAGCTGTTTCTTCTCTAGAATTGGAAGGTTGAGATGGTCGAGGGTTAGTAATACATTCCTGATGTTAGCTGCACTTGTAGACTAACCAAGAGACTCTCCAGGTAATGCAAAATAAGCTCATTTCCAAATTTTGATACTGCTCCTAATGCATAGCACATGATGCCTTAGGGGAATGCTGAGTTCTTGGAAGCTGGCAGTAGCCCTTTGTGGTGTACCTCTAGTTACAAAACAGGTTAGGAGCAGAATGGCTGTATTTAACAAATAATATTTGGAGATCCTGCCATAGCAATTTCTATATGGACAGATCATACATTTTAATGTAATAACAAATTATACCCCCAAATTCCTCTGCTCTTCTATATGTCCACGTAAAGTATATTATTGCTTTTTTTTAACCAAAATGTATCACCTTCCACTTACTGATATTAAATTGCAACCACCACTATTTGAACCATTTACCACCTCCCTCACCCTACCTGATCAATATTCCACTGCAGCTTTCTTTGGTTCTGAATTCAGATATGCCCTGGAACTGAACCATGTGTAACACTGCTACACACTTCCATCTAATCTGAAGAACTGCACTTAACACCTACTCTTTGTTTTCTTCCTGCCAATCAATTTTTACTCTGTTTGGACCCTTCCCTTAATTCCATATCCCTTAATCTTCTCCAGTAATCTCACGTGCACTATCTGGTCAAAGGCTTCCCTAAAGTCCACATCCACTACATTGCACCAGCACCTACAACTCCCCACAATCACATACCATGTTGATATGTACTGAATGCATTCTATTAGGTTTACCAAGCACATTTATCCTTTCTGAAATCCATGCTACTAATGCTCGTTAGCTCTTCTTCTAGATGAGTGGCAATTTCACAGAATCACAGAAGTATTTGCACCGGCTCTCCTAATAAGCAGTTAACTTAGTGCCACTCCCCGCCTTCTCCCTGTAACCCTGCACATTCTTCCTTTTCATATAACTGTCTAATTCCCTCTTGAATCCTTTGATTGAACCTGCCTCCACCACACTCTCAGGCATTGCATTCCAGATCTTAACCACAAGCTGCATGAAAAAGCTTTTCCTCTTGTCGCTTTTGCTTCTTTTACCAATCACTTTAAATCTGTGCCTTCTCTTTCCCGATCCTTTCACGAGTGGAGTTTCTCCCTATCTACTCTGTCTAGACCACTCATGATTTTGAATACCTCTATCAAATCTCCTCTCAGCCTTCTCTTCTGCAAGGAAAACAGTCCCAACTTTTCCAATCTATCTTCATAACTGAAATTCTTAATCCCTGGAATCATTCTTGTGAATCTTTTCTGCATCCACTCTAGTGCCTTCACATCCTTCCTGAAGTGTGGCTCCCAGAACTGGACGCAATACTCCAGCTGAGGCCGAACTAGTGTCCTATACAAGTTCAACATAACCTCCTTGCTCTTGTACTCTATACCCCTATTAATGAAGCCCAGGATACTGTGTGCTTTCTTAACTGCTCTCTCAACCTGTCCTACCACCTTCAATGACTTATGCACATATACACCCAGGTCCTTTTGCTCCTGCACCCCCTTTGTTTTATATTGTCTCTCCATGTTCTTCCTACCAAAATGTATAATTTCACATTTCTTTGCACTGAACTTCATCTGTCACCTGACCACCCATTCCACCAATTTCTCTGTGTCCTTAAGATGTTCTACACTATTTTCCTGACAGTTCACAATGCTTCCAAGTTTTGTATCATTTGCAAACTTTTAAATTGTGCCCTGTACACCAAGTTCTAGGTCATTAATATATATCAGGAAAAGCAAGGGTCCCAACACTGACCCCTAGGGAAATCCACTACAAGCCCTCCTCCAGCTCGAAAAAGCATCCATTAACCACTACTCTTTGTTTCCTGTCACTCAGCCAATTCCATATCCATGTTGCTAATAAATGTCCCATTTATTCCTTAAACAATAGCTTTGCTCACAAGTCCGTTGTGCGGCACTATATCAAATGCCTTTTGGAAGTCCATGTACACCACATCAGCTGCATTGCCCTCATTAACCCTCTCTCTTACATCTTCAAAGAACTGCAGCAAGTTAGTTAAACATGATTTTCCCTTAAGAAATCCATGCTGACTTTGTTTAATTGCCAGCATTTGTTCATTTGACTATTAATTTTGCCCTGACTTATTCTTTCTAGAATTTTCCCCACCACTAAAGTTAAACTGACTGGCCTGTAGTTGCTATGCTTATCTTTACACCATTTTTGAATAAGGGTGTAGCATTTGCAATTTTACAGTCCTCTGGCACCACCCCCATGTCTTAAAAAGACTGAAAAATTATGGCCAGTGCTTCCACAATCTTCACCCTCACTTCTCTCAATATCGTTGGATGCAAATCATCAGGTCCTGGTGTCTTATTCATTTAAGTACAGACAGCCTATTGAATACCGCCTCCTTATCAATTTTAAACCCTTCTAATGTCTGAATTACCTCCCCTTTCACCACTGCTTGAGTTGCGTCTTCTTCCTTAGTAAAGACAGATGCAAAGTATTCATTTAATACCTCAGATATGCCCTTTGACTCCATTTTGGTCTTCAATTGGCCCCACTCCTCCTTTTACCACCCTTTTACTATTTATGTTTTTACTAGATTTTTTCCATTTCTTTTGTAAAATATGTTTTAAAGAACCTATAGTTGAATTCTGTACATTGGTTCATCTAGAGATTGCTGAACTTTGTGTTTTTAGAAACAAAAGGAAAGGTCAACAGAAGGTTGGCTAGTAAGCAAGTCTTTCTGGAAAGCATCTGTTTGCAAATAACCCAGCAGGGGTTGTGCTTGTGACTCTGAAAGGATGTTTGCCAAGGAATGACAAGCCAAGATCTATGGTTATCACAGGACTTGTTTCTGGAAAAAATTAGTTTCAGCTTGAACTGTTAAAAATACCAGTTGGTGGTTGGCCTGAAAAACAGAATGGAAGAGTTGCTGTGTGCCTGTCAGGAGAAGTCAGCTGATATCTTTCTCTCTTTGAAGAATCCCTGCATATTTAAAGAATTCTTGCATCAAATTATACTGTTTCCTCCTATATTTGAAGAAATCTTTACTGCTGCATTGCTGCGATAAGACTTAAGAAGATCCTTGTTGCCGCTTCCTGCTGTAAATCCTGACTGGAAATTTCTGTGCTACATCTTTTGGAAGCCTACCCAGACTGATCATCCACATTGCCTGGAAAGAACTGTCCTGGGAAGATTCCATTGACCGCTGCCTATTCGCCTTTGGGAAACCTCGCCAAAACAAATAACTTCAAACCTTCTTTTCAGCCTGTGTTTTTTATTCCTTCTATTTCTTTGCAACAGCTGTAAACAAAAATCCCTTTTTTTCCCATTTAACCGGTTGTGTGTGTATGTGTGTGTGCATGAGGGCTAGGATAAATAAGGGGCTTTAATATTTCAATTCACGTGTATGTTTACTTCCTTATTGGTTAAAACTTAGTTTATAATAAATGGATAATTGTGTTGTTTATTAAAGAAATCTGGTTGGTGCACTTTATTCTGGGGGAAAAATAGGGTATTTGATTGACTGTTTCGGTTTGTGGGAAAATCTAAATATATGTTGTGACCTGTGAAGAAGTGGGACTGAATTAACAGTACACTCCTCCCGCCTTGGTCGTAACAATATGTCTATAGAAAATTTTGGGATTCCCTTGTATGTTAATTGCCAGTCTCTTTTCATACTCTCTCTTTGCTTCTCTTATTTGCTTTTTCACATCCCCTTTGAACCTTCTACATTCAGCCTGGTTTTCAATAGGGTGGCACAGTGGTGCAGTGGTTAGCACGGCAGCCTCACAGCTCCAGTGACCTGGGTTCAATTCTGGGTACTGCCTGTGCGGAGTTTGTAAGTTCTCCCTGTGACCGTGTGGGTTTCTGCCGGGTGCTCCGGTTTCCTGCCACAGCCAAAGACTAGCAGGTTGATAGGTAAATTGGTCACTATAAATTGCCCCTAGTATAGGTAGGTGGTAGGGGAATTGAGGGAAGGTGGAGATGGGGTAGGAATATGGGATTAATGTTGGCTTAGTATAAATGGGTGGTTGATGGTCAGCACAGACTTGGTGGGCCGAAAGGCCTGTTTCAGTGCTGTATCTCTAAATAAATAAGTAGTTTATATCTGACATCTATCATAAGCGCACTTTCTTCTTTATCTCAATTTATATTGCTTTTGTCATCCAGAGAGCTCTGGATTTGTTTACCCTACCTTTCCCCTTCAAGGGAACATGCCTTGACTCTGCCTGAACCATCTCTTCTTTGAAGGTAGCCCATTGTTCAGCTGCTGTTTTTCCTGCTCACCTTTGACTCCAGTGTATTCGTCCCAGATCTGTTCTTACCCCACTGAAGTTGGCTTTCCCCCAGTTAATTAATCTTGCTCTAGATTGTTCTTTGTCCTTTTCCATAGTCAGCCTAAACCTTGATACAATGATCACTGCCCCCTAAATGTTCTCCTACTGACACTTGATCCATTTGGCTCACCTCATTCCCAAGAACCAGGTCCAGCAGTGCCTCCTTTCTCATTGGACTAGAAACATACTACTGTAGAAATTTTTCATGAACACACTGTACGCACTCTTGCCCCTCACTGCCCTTTATGCTACTAATATCCCAGTCTATGTTTTCATCCTTAATTCAAAGCTCTAACTTTTTCCTTACCCCAGGATCTCAGTAATTTCCTTCCTCATTTCAGGATCCTAGAATGTATCCCATCGGACCCTAGTGCTTTGCTTCCGTTAGCCCAGTGTTGCCAGTTAAAATCAGTGACAAGCCCCAGCTATGGCAAAACCGTTCTGGTTACATTTTACTAATTTTAGTAAAATTGCCTTATGCGCAACATCAGCAAATATACTTCACAAATATATTTACCTAACAAACACCAACCACTATTCAGCGTCAGAAACAGCACACCTTTAGTGCATTTGCTAGCTTTTTCCCAGCAGTTGCAAGAACTACTTCAACTTAAACAAGCAGGTGTGCTGTGAATCCTGACTTGCACAAGACACAGCAGACCTGCCCTTGCTCTCTATCTAGAATGCGGTTGGATGCTGTTTACCCTTTTCCATGACGTCCCCTGTTGGAGCTTCTCATTATTGGACGGGTCTACTTTCTTCTGCTGACCTGGAGTGGCTATAATGAGTAGTTGAACTGACCAGATGATAGTTCCCTTTTCCATACAACATTGTTGGTGTTTCCATCCACATTGCCAGCCATTTTAACAGATAATCAATAAGCAGTAACCAAGGAAGTAAAGCACACACAATGCTCAAAAAGCAATTGCACACTTTGTTTTACCTCTTGCCATTTTACCAACAAACACACAAAAAGTGTGTGAATATGAGTATTGAGATCACATGCCCAACAATGGTGTCTATTACTCATGTTTTATTTACTAATGAAAATTAAAATTAGTCACATCTGGATTCCCAATTAATCACGTAACTAGTAGCTAGTCTGGGGTGGGGTGGAGGATGGGGGGTGTATGGTGAGGTTTGTGCAGGCAGTGCCACCCGCATTGTATATTAACTGCACATCTGTGTGGGAGCCATCTGTCAAACATCTATGACACCACATAAAGACAGCCAGCACCTCTTAAAAAAGGTGTATTACAGCTCCAGACACCAGGGAAACACTTCTGATTGAAGAAATGGCTGATGGAAAAAGTGAGAGATGTTGCCTTGGAGGTCCTGGTACAGGCAGTAGACTGAAAGGCATGGGGGAGCACCCTCTTCCTCCTAGGGGGCAGGAAGCACTCCAGATATCAACTCGAGTGACGGTGAGAAAAAATTGCAGAGCATGTCAATGCATGCGAGCATTGTATGAAGAACAGGCTGCAATGTCATAAGAAATGTAATGATCTAACGCGGGTTGCTATGGGAAGAAAGCTGGTTTAATCTAACTGCTCGCAGCTGAAGCACTTGTAACCTCATTGATTACACACTGATAGCATTCACAAGACTCCCCTCCCCATCCCTTTACACTCCTGCAATCATTACACCATATAGTGAAGTCCTAGGCCCAACCATCTTCAGCAATGACTTCCTTCCATCATGAGGTCAGAAGTGGGGATATTTGCCCATGAATTAAGTGTTCCTTTCCATTTGCAACTCCACAGATAACGAAGCAGTTCATGCCCCCATGCAGTAAGACGTAGACAACATTCAGGCTTGGGCTGCTAAGTGACAAGTAACGTTTGCTCCAGGCAAGTGCCAGGCAATGACCATCACAAACAATAGAGAGTTTGAGCACCATCCCTTGACATTACCATCGTTGGATCCCCCACCATCAACATCCTGGTGGTTACCAAAGATCAGAAACTTAACTGGACCAGCCATATAAATACTGTAGCTACAAGAGCAAGTCAGAGGCTCGGGGTGGAATTTTACTCTCTACCCTGCTGCGGGTTTGGAGGTGGGGAGAGCATAAAATTGGATGGGATGGTGGGGGATCCCAGCCACCATTCCGCCTCCGCTGAAATTTAGTCCGGGGCTGGAAGGTCTGCGAATGGCCTTCCTGCCCCACTGCCAATTGAGCCGCTTAACTGGGTAATTAAACTAGTTTGTGATTACCAGCAGGTGCTCATGCATGTCTTTTATTTTTCATTCTTTCATGGAATGTGGGCATTGCGGGCAAGGCCAGCATTTGTTGTCCATCCCTAGTTGCCCTTAACTGCGTGGCTTGCTAGGCCATTTCAGAGGGCAGGTAAGAGTCAACCACATTGCTGTGGGCCAGTCCTGGTAAGGATGACAGATTTCCTTCCGTCCAGGGCATTAGTGAACAAGATGGGTTTTTACGACAATTGATGATAATTTCAGGAGACCATTACTGTGACTAGCTTTCAATTCCATATTTTTATTAATTAATTGAATTTAAATTCCACCAGCTGCTGAGGTGGGATTTGAACCCGTGTGCCCAGGGCATTAGCCTGGGCCACTGGATTACTCTTTCAGTGACATTACCATTGCGCCACCCTCTCCCCTGCGCTAGATATCCAGGAGGCTGCGTCAATCAGATCTCCCGCAGGCTTTCTCTACCACACAGCCTCAGTGGGTGGCTCCTGGAAACAAGGCTACCCTCTGAAGCAAAAGCAGAAACTGCTGGAAATACTCAGATCAGGCAGCATCAGTGGAGAGAGAGAAACAGAGTTAATGTTTCAGGTCTGGACCTTTCATCAGAACTTCTGAAGACCTGTCTGCTGACTTCTGTGAGGAACCCTACCAGTGAGCCAGAGCAGAGATTCAACAAGAACCACATCATCACCAGGAGTAAGCTATTGGGTTACTTAAGATATGGTTCAGGTGCCTGGACAGATTTGGAGATGCCCTTGACTATGTCCCATCAGTGGTCTCCAGGATTGTCCCTGTGCCCTTCAAGACATCGTGCTGCAGAGAGGCAGTGGAGCTGTAACAAGAGGAAGGTGCAGAATGACCAGCATTCTCCAAGAAGGAGGAGGAAGAGCCAGATGAGGCCATGATGCCTCCAGCCGACTCCTGGCAATCAGAGAAGCCCGCGATGGACTCATCCAAGCATATATCACTTAACATGTGGGAGTGCCATCATGATGAGAGTGCCATCAGATACCTTGTGCTCACTGCCCCACCCCGTTCAATACACATCACATTCCAACAGTCAATCAGTCAATCTCACATTCACACCATTTCATCCTCATAAAGGCTAATCATAACATTCACCTGAAGGTTACTGTCCAGGGCAAATGAGGGATGCCACCAAGTAGACACCATAGAATGATTGTTTTAAAAACCCATCTGTTTCACTAATGTCCTTTAGGGAAGGAAATCTGCCACCCTGCCAGGGTCCCTTTAATTCTAGCCACTATCAGGCTTGCATCCTGTGATTGTTCAGGTAACCCAGAGACAGGATGCTAATGCTGTTGTCTGAGTTCAACAGTCACAGCAAAGCCTGCTATTGCAACAAACAAGTTTCTGACCTGTTGTTGGCCCCCCCCCCATTCCCCCCCACCCTGTACTGCGAGAGGGTTGGTTCCATTAAAATTCTGCCCAACGGTGCAATTTTAGATGATTGAGTCAGTATCTCTTTGGGCCCTCAATCTTCCAACTAACAAACTGCTTTCAAACACAGTAAGTTTTCATGGAAAATCACATTTTTGAAATTGCTTCTCCTGTTTTGTCATTTACTTTTACTTTACTTTCTAGGCTGACAATGCAGGCTTTTCTCGACCTCTTGCACTGCAGTTTCTCACCAGCACAAAGGCAATATTTTTCGAATACATTTCCTGGATTGAATCTGCAGACACCTGGAAACCTCTGTTTACTGAAGCTCACATTGGAAAAATGTTAGTAGTGAGGTAATTAAAGTGTTTATATCCTACAGTACAGATCTTGTAAAAAAAAGATTCTTCTATAGACATATTAAGGTGAATTTTCTGATCAGCATATTGTTACCGCAGGTATGAATCGGTAAATCAGGAGCTTGGAATTTGATTGGCTAGTGCTTTAGTCTAGTCCCTGCTTAACCTACATTACAATTATAATTCCATTGGAGCATTTTGTCTCGGAATAGGGACTATAGGGTCAAAACTAAGCACTGCCCCACTCCTAGGACAAGCAGGGAAGCGTTCCAGCGATGCTGCTCAGTGTCTGGTCACCGCAGCTACAACAGCAGCCATCGCCTTGCGGTGATGCTGCAGCTGCCAGCCTCTGATTAGCTGGCAGCTCTGCAAGGCTGGGATGTCTGGCGACGGGGTCCTTAATCATACAGAAGGCCTGCCGCTGTCAAGTTAAGTGCACGAATGGCATTAAATTTGGCATACAAGAGCCAATGCGGGGATCTCGGCATCGGTTTCCCCGACGTTGAGACCCCCGCCTCCAGCACAAAATTCCACCCAAGATTTAGCCATGGGACTGTATATTGAAATGCACATGATTAAGGGGCTGATATTTCATTTGATGCTAAATTCAAGTTACCATGATTTAGGTTTATAAGTGATGTTGGTCGGTGACATTTAATTCTGTTACCGTGCAGCAATGAAGTTCAATTTTTGCCCTATCAAATGCTCAAGGAACATCCAATGCTAATAGGCTACTTACCTCCAGTACCTTCTGCGCTGCACTTGTTCGCTCCACAATCAATGGTAGTCCACCTCCAGTCCTCTCTGTCACTCCTTTGCATTTTGGGCTCTTCTGCAAGGAGTCACAAAAACCTACGAATGTCTGCACATCATGTATTCATCTGATGAATGCAGTGAATTTGGTAAGGGTGCCCATCAGGCAGATGCATCACGGGAGTCATTGGCATCCATTTTAGGACGTGTTAAGAATTGGGTGAGCTGACGTAGATGGTATCACATTACTTAAGGTTTGCTATGAGTGACAGTGGAGGAAGGGGGAAGTGAGGAAGTACCTTTAAATGGAATGATGGGTGTGAGGAGTGATATGATGGAGGATGCTTGACAAGTCAGAGTTGAGGTGGTGGGTTGCACTATGGAAGGGGTGTCCAACCATTTCACGCGAAGGGCCGCGTAATAATTTTTGTCCAACATAAGGGGCCACTAAGCAAATTTCGGAAAGATAAAGGTGTTAGAAATTTATTTTACTATTAAACACAACCACAAAAAATGTTCATTTTTGTGAACAAGCTTTAAATGAGAAGACTAATTTATTAACTTACTTTCTCATCACTATGTTGAACACTGATTTAGTGAGATACCTGGCATTGCTTTTGCTTGCAGAAGTAGACAATGTCTGCCTGCACGCTTGGTGCAGTGATGTGGAGTATTCTGGATAGATGTCCATCTGTCAGGAATGATCTTGATCACTTTCTCCCTCTCTGTCTCTTTCCCTGCCTCTGCCTCTCTCTGTCTCTCTGCCTCTGTGTATCTCTGTCTGTGTGTATGTCTCTCTCTCTCTCTTTCTCTGTCTCTGTGTGTACCTCTCTCTCTCTCTGTCACTGTGTGTGTCTCCCTGGCCGGAATTTTATGTCCCCCACCCCCATTGGAGCGTTCTGGTGGTGAGGGGTCGTAAAATTGAGTGGGAGCTGGGGGGTAGGGGGTGCGGTAAGGTGTGGGTGCCATTCCTGACCCCTTCCTGCCCTGGCTGCAATTTTATCGGGAGCAGCACTGGTAAAAAATGGCCCGCTCGCCTGCCCCAAGCCAATCAAGGCCCTTCAGTTGCCCATTAACTGCTGCTGGTATTTTACCAGTGGCCAGTGGGCACCTTAGGCCCCTCAGAAGGCCGCCAGGTGGGCTGGGAGAACGCCCTCCTGATTGGGTACCCCACAGTGGGCCACCCTGAAGCCCCAACCACCACTGAAATAAAGACCTCCCCCTCCAACTGAACCCCCCCCCTTGTCTCGTTGGGGCACAGCCGATTGTCCCCAGCAAGGCCCCAAAACCTACCTCTCTTCCGGGGTCAATGTCCACATTCCTGCTGTCAGCATTGTGCAGTCCCAACAGTGGTGCTGCTGCGACTCAGAGCTGTCTGCCCACTGATTAGCAGGCAGCTCTTGGAGGCAGGACTTCCTGCCTCAGAGGCAGGAAGTCCTGCTCAAGGCCAATTAAGGACCTGGGGTGCATAAAATCCTGGTGTGGCTCCCCAGGCCTGGTGGAGGTGGCCTCGCCTCCTGATTTCTTGGCTGGTGGGCGGGGCCTCCTGCTCAATGTAAAATTACGGCCTCTGTCTCTGTTTGTCTCTCTCTCTGTTTGTCTCTTTCTGTGTGTGTGTCTCTCTCTTGCTGTCTCTGTCTTTCTCTCTCTCTCTGTGTCTCTTGCCCCTGTCTCTCTGTCTCTAGCTGCATCATGTGTGTTTCTCTCTCTCTCTCTCTCTCTGTGTGTCTCTCTCTCTCTTCTCCCCCCCGTGACCCCTCTTCCTCTCTGTGTCACCCTCCCACTACCCAACCCCCCCCCCCGCCATCACTCCTGGGGCCTAGTTAAGACAGCACCCTGGGCCTGGGCCCTGCCATCTCCTCGGGTAGCACCTCCTCCATGATGGTGGCGGAGACGAAGAGGCCCAGGCCAGGCCCATACACAGGCAGAGGCAGTGCTGGGTCTGGGGCCCTAGCTCAAGGCCAAGAAGGCCACACTGGGAATGGAGTTTGGGCAGGAAGCACCAGCAAACATGCTGCTCAACCTGGGCAACACCATCTTACTAAGGAGCCAGAACATCAGATACTGAAGCACGTCTGCCATCTTGGTAAAGGAGGACATGCGCAGTGAGGTGTCTCCACCATGTCAGTAAAGGAAGTGCAGTCTTGGTCAATCAGAGAAAGATTTGACGGGCTGGAAGAAGCCAATGGTTGATTTTCAGCACAAATTACTCATCCTTAGCGGGCCTGTCAGAAACCTCTGGTGTCGCGGGCCGTATGTTGGGCAACCCTGCACTGTAGGTTGTAGATGAATCTGCAACTGTGCTCACCTTTCACCACAGCAATAATGACTAGAAAAAATAATGAGGGAGAAATTAGAGTATGAGAGAAAGCCAGCTAGAACTATAAAAAACAGATCGTAAGAGTTTCGACAAGTATTTAAAAAGGAAAAGTGTAATTAAAGTGTGCGTTGATCCATTAGAGAGTGAGAATGGGGAATTAGTAATGGGAAACAAGGAAGGGTGGAAGCGTTGACCAGGTATTTTGTGTCTATGCTCACTGTAGAAGATATTCCAAAAATACTTGAAAATCAAGAGGTAAAAGGGAACTTAAAACTGGAAAATCACAAATGTAACAACTCTATTCAAGAAAGGAGGGAGACAGAAAGCAGGAAACTATAGGCCAGTTAGCCTAACATCTGTCATAGGGAAAATGCCAGAATCCATTATTATGGTGGTAATAGCAGCACATTTAGAAAATCATAATACAATCAGGCAGAGCCAACATGGTTTTGCGAAAGGGAAATTATTTTTGAATAATTTATTAAAGTTCTTTGAGGAAGTAACAAGGAAGGTGGACAAAGGGGAACCTGTAGATGTGGTGTACTTTTATTACCAAAAGGTGTTTGATAAGGTGCCACATAAAAGGATAATACATAAAATAAGAGTTCATGGTGTAGGGGGTAACATATTAGCATGGATAGAGAATTGGTTAGCTAACAGGAAGCAGAGAGTAAGGATAAATAAGTCATTTTCAGGTTGGCAAGCTGTTACTAGTGGAGTGCAACAGGGATGAGTGCTGGGGCCTCAACTATTTTCAATCTATATCAATAACTTGGATGAAGGGACCGAATGTATGGTAGCTAAATTTGCTGATGACGCAAAGATAGGGAGGAAAGTAAACCGTTAAGAGGACATAAAGAGTCTACAATGAGATTTAGATAGGTGAAGTGAGTGGGCAAAAATTTGTCAGATGCTTTATAAAGTGGGAAAATGTAAACTCGTCCACTTTGGCTGGAAGAATAGAAAAGCAGTATATTATGTCCTGGTACATGAATCACAAAAAGTTAGTATGCAGGTACAGCAAGTGATTAGGAAAGTGAATGGAATGTTGGCATTTATTGCAGTATAAAATAAGGGAAGTGTTGCTAAAGCTGTGCAGGTCGTTTGTTAGACTGCATCTGGAGTACTGTGTACAGTTTTGGTCTCCTTACTTAAGAAAGGATATAATTGCATTAGAAGCAGCTCAGAGAAGGTTCACTCGACTGATTTCTGGGATGAAGGGGTTATCTTATGAGGAAGATTGAGCAGGTTGGGCCTGTACCCATTGGAGTTTAGAAGAATGAGAAGTGATCTTACTGAAACATATAAGGTCCTGAGGGGACTTGACAGGGTGCCACATCTTGGGGGACAGTACAGAGGAGGATCTCCAGGGTGATACCAGGGATGAGGGACTTCAGCTATGTAGAGAGGTTGCAGAAGCTGTGATTGTTCTCCTCACAGCAGAGAATATTAAGGGGAGATCTCATAGATGTATTCAACATTATGAGTGTGTTTGATAGAATAAGTAGGGAGAAATTGTTTCCTCTGGCAAGTGGGTTGGTAACCAAAGATCATAGATTTAAAATAATTAGCAAAAGAACAAGAGTGTAAATTGTTATGACCAACCGCTCCAGTCAAAGCCCCCAATCAAAATATTCAATTCTGATTGTGGTGGGAGAAATGCACTGTTAATTCAATCCCATCCCTCCACAGATTGCCTAACATATCATTTTAAACTTTCCAAATTAAAGAAAGACCCAGCCAAATTGAACCATCTATTAACCCCCCGAATTAGGCTAACCAAACCAGGTGTCTTTAAATCAACAAATTAACTGTTTAATTAGAAAAACTACTAATATATAAACAATGTTTTAAATTAGAAAAAAATTAGAGTCCTTGCAGATTTACGCTCCTGCCAGATGTGGAACAGTCCAAGGTTGCTTGAAGTCCTCACAGCAGTCGGATGGGGAAAAACAGGTTCTTCAACAGTAAAACAGTCCGTAGTCTAATTCAGAAGTCGAAATAGTTGCTCCTTCTCCAGCAATGAATTTCAACAATTAACAACTTGCAAACACATTTTTTAATGAATCAATTGGGCTTTAGAATTTTTGAGGGATAAAAGTTTACTACAGTCTAACGTCCCTTCCTTCAGGTTAAATTACCAGAGATCTCTGTTTTGGCTTGACCTTTTTTTAGAATTTTGAGACAGAATAATAAATAAACAGACTAAATTCTCTTCCTTCAGTTTAAATGGTCTGAGAGCCCTCTTTTCAGGTGCTAACACACAGCTGTCTGTCTGTTTCTCTAGTTAGAACAGTTTGTCTCAACTAAAAAGCCAGTTCAAAAGATAATTGCAACATTGTATATCTGGTCCTTGGTCTCTGAATGGCTATTGCCGGGTAACCAGGATGCATTCTTTGAAGCTGGTTGGTTCCCTCTCCCTATGATTGTATCCAACGGCAATCAAAATGCACTTTCTCTAAGTCCTGAGGCTTTTGTTTTTAGAATTAGAATTAGAACATTACAGCGCAGTACAGGCTCTTCGGCCCTCGATGCTGCGCCGACCTGTGAAACCATCTGACCTACACTATTCCATTTTCATCCATATGTCTATCCAATGACCACTTAAATGCCCTTAAAGTTGGCGAGTCTACTACTGTTGCAGGCAGGGCGTTCCACGCCCCTACTACTCTCTGAGAAAAGAAACTACCTCTGACATCTGTCCTATATCTATCACCCCTCAACTTAAAGCTATGTCCCCTCGTGTTTGCCATCACCATCCGAGGAAAAAGACTCTCACGATCCACCCTATCTAACCCTCTGATTATCTTATATGTCTCTATTAAGTCACCTCTCCTCCTCCTTCTCTCCAACGAAAACAACCTCAAGTCCCTCAGCCTTTCCTCGTAGGACCTTCCCTCCATACCAGGCAACATCCTAGTAAATCTCCTCCATTTGCCATCTCTCAGCCCAGCTCTGCAGCCTATCTATGTCCCTCTGTACCCTACAACATCCTTCGGCACTATCCACAACTCCACCGACCTTAGTGTCATCCGCAAATTTACTAACCCACCCTTCTACACCCTCTTCCAGGTCATTTATAAAAATAACAAACAGCAGTGGCCCCAAAACAGATCCTTGCGGTACACCACTAGTAACTAAACTCCAGGATGAACATTTGCCATCAACCACCACCCTCTGTCTTCTTTCAGCTAGCCAATTTCTGATCCAAAGCTCTAAATCACCTTCAACCCCATACTTCCGTATTTTCTGCAATAGCCTATCATGGGGAACCTTATCAAACGCCTTACTGAAATCCATATACACCACATCCACTGCTTTACCCTCATCCACCTGTTTGGTCACCTTCTTGAAAAACTCAATAAGGTTTGTGAGGCACGACCTACCCGTCACAAAACCGTGCTGACTATCGCGAATGAACTTATTCTTTTCAAGATGATTATAAATCCTGTCTCTTATAACCTTTTCCAACATTTTACCCACAACCGAAGTAAGGCTCACAGGTCTATAATTACCAGGGCTGTCTCTACTCCCCTTCTTGAACAAGGGGACAACATTTGCTATCCTCCAGTCTTCCGGCACTATTCCTGTCGACAATGACGACATAAAGATCAAGGACAAAGGCTCTGCAATCTCCTCCCTAGCTTCCCAGAGAATCCTAGGATAAATCCCATCTGGCCCAGGGGACTTATCTATTTTCACACTTTCCAAAATTGATAACACCTCCTCCTTGTGAACCTCAATCCCATCTAGCCTAGTAGCCTGAATCTCAGTATTCTCCTCGACAACATTTTCTTTCTCTACTGTAAATACTGACGCAAAATATTCATTTACCCTTCCCCTACCTCCTCTGATTCCACACACAACTTCCCACTACTATCTTTGATTGGCCCTAATCTAACTCTAGTCATTCTTTTATTCCTGATATACCTATAGAAAGCCTTAGGGTTTTCCCTGATCCTATCCTCCAATGACTTCTCGTGTCCTCTCCTTGCTCTTCTTAGCTCTCCCTTTAGATCTTTCCTGGCTAGCTTGTAACTCTCAAGCGCCCTAACTGAGCCTTCACGTCTCATCCTAACATAAGCCTTCTTCTTCCTCTTGACAAGCGCTTCAACTTCTTTAGTAAACCACGGCTCCCTCGCTCGACAACTTCCTCCCTGCCTGACAGGTACATACTTATCAAGGACACGCAGTAGCTGCTCCTTGAATAAGCTCCACATTTCGATTGTTCCCATCCCCTGCAGTTTCCTTCCCCATCCTACACATCCTAAATCTTGCCTAATCGCATCATAATTTCCTTTCCCCCAGCTATAATTTTTGCCCTGCGGTATATACCTGTCCCTGCCCATCGCTATGGTAAACCTAACCGAATTGTGATCACTATCACCAAAGTGCTCACCTACATCTAAATCTAACACCTGGCCGGGTTCATTACCCAGTACCAAATCCAATGTGGCATCGCCCCTGGTTGGCCTGTCTACATACTGTGTCAGAAAACCCTCCTGCACACACTGGACAAAAACTGACCCATCTAAAGTACTCGAACTATAGTATTTCCAGTCGATATTTGGAAAGTTAAAGTCCCCCATAACAACTACCCTGTTACTCTCGCCCCTGTCGAGAATCATCTTCGCTATCCTTTCCTCTACATCTCTGGAACTATTTGGAGGTCTATAAAAGACTCCCAACAGGGTGACCTCACCTCTCCTGTTTCTAACCTCGGCCCATACTACCTCAGTAGACGAGTCCTCAAACGTCCTTTCTGTCGCTGTAATACTCTCCTTGATTAACAATGCCACACCCCCCCCTCTTTTACCATCTACTCTGTTCTTACTGAAACATCTAAATCCCGGAACCTGCAACATCTATTCCTGCCCCTGCTCTACCCATGTCTCCGAAATGACCACTACATCGAGATCCCAGGTACCAACCCATGCTGCAAGCTCACCCACCTTATTCCGGATGCTCCTGGCGTTGAAGTAGACACACTTTAAACCAGGTTCTTGCTTGCCAGTGCCCTCTTGCGTCCTTGTAACCTTATCCCTGACCTCACTACTCTCAACATCCTGTACACTGGCACTACATTTTAGGTTCCCATTCCCCCGCTGAATTAGTTTAAACCCCCCCGAAGAGCACTAGCAAATCTCCCCCCCAGGATATTGGTACCCCTCTGGTTCGGGTGAAGACCATCCTGTTTGTAGAGGTCCCACCTACCCCAGAAAGAGCCTCAATTATCCAGGAAACCAAAACCCTCCCTCCTGCACCATCCCTGCAGCCACGTGTTCAACTCCTCGCTCTCCCTATTCCTCGCTTCGTGATCACATGGCACGGGCAACAACCCAGAGATAACAACTCTGTTTGTTCTCGCTCTAAGCTTCCACCCTCGCTCCCTGAATTTCTGTCTTAAATCCCCATCTCTCTTCCTACCTATGTCGTTGGTGCCTATGTGGACCACAACTTGGGGCTGCTCCCCCTCCCCCTTAAGGATCCCAAAAACACGATCCGAGACATCACGAACCCTGGCACCTGGAGGTTCTTAAAGCAAAACTGCTCCTTTTCCAGCCTTAAAGGCACACCACGTTCTTCCTGGAAAAAAAAACCTACAGGATCATAACAAAATGGAGCATTTTTCCACACAGAGGTTCAGTAAAATCTGGAACCCACTATCTGAAGGGTGGTGAAATCATATTCTATCAGCAATTGGACATGTACTTGAAGAGGTCTGATTTGCAGGGTTATGGGGGAAAAGCAAGCGTATGGGACTACTCAACCCAATTTCTAGGCAGTTATCTTCTAAACATACAGAAATATGTTGTAAACTTAATAGATTTGTTGGTCTATCATCGTCATGACATAGCATTGTTGACTTATTAAATGCTTTTCAAGTGAAGCGTTATCAAAGCAGCAATTTTTAATAAAACTGATGGAAAGTTACATTTTGTCATTAAAATGCACATTCTTAATTTTAGGTCAGGGGGTGTGGCTGAGATAACAGAAGTTTACCAGAAGCATTCCTCTAATCTATTTTTGGCTGCTGTCATTACAAATATTGTGTCGCCATTTTATAATGAACCTTTTCGTAGAAGGATCTTTTTGAACAAACTGCTTATTGTGAAAAGAAAGAAAATATTCCACCTTGAGCTGTTAGATGCTGGTAAGCAACTTGATGATAACAAAAATTATTTAAGTGCACCTTGCTTTAAAATTTTATTTCCTTTAAGTTTATTTGTGTACAGTTCCTTCCCCTGCTGAGAGGCCAGGCAGACAATCTGCTCTTTGGTCTCTTATCAGCTTTCTTTGTAAGTATGCTAGAATAATCTAGCCTGTGATTAATTAATCACTGTTACAAGTTTCAGGTTTACAGACGATTGCTTAGAATATACTGGAAAAATAAGAGGGAATTCACTTTGCCCACTATTATCAGTGGGTAAAAAAATAGCAATTTGTGGAAAGGAAGAGTTACATCATAAATTGCGAATGGCAACAAATTGCTGGCGACTTGCTATACTGTTAACCTCACAAAAAACAGGAGTTACCCATGAGCGTCAAGAAATTGCTGGATTTGCGCTTTAAATGCAAATCAAATTGACCGTGGAACGTTGGAGCTGGTATTTCATGCCATGTTGACCCTGTTAACGATGAGATTTATTCTGACATGTCACTCAGAAAGGGAACAATTGAAACTGGAGTATCACTCCTACAGTAAATAAATGATTCTGAGAGAATTTTAAGTTTTTTTCTTATTATTTCTTTCTGTCTTTTTTCTCTTTCTCTTAATCCACTCTTTCTGACCCTCTTTCTTTATCTATTTTGACTCTAATTCACCCTATTTCCTTCCTTATCATTCACTTTTTTTTCTCTATTCTCAAATTTAACTGGTTAAGGAGATAGACTATTAGCCATGCTGTTCACCAAGGTACAAATGTTCTGTTAACCTCACTGTGTCATTATCAATTCGCACTTTCAGTAATTTGTGACACAAAAATAATTGGAGTTGAAGGATAAAGCAAAATATCCAACTCATGGTGCATGCCAGGAGATACTCAGCTCCAGCAAATTCTGGGACAATATTTTGCCAGCCTCAACATTATTTGTCACTCCCGTAAATGGGCATTGTGTCCCCTATTGTGGAGTACCTTTACTACTCAATATGTAGTTAAATGGGCAATAACCATAAGTTCCCTTTTTATGCAGTGAATACCATAAATAAAACAAAAATGCTGGAAATACTCAACAGATTTGGCAGCATCTGTGGAGCGAGAGGAACAAACTTAATGTTTTAGGTCGATGACCTTGAATTGGAACTGGAACACGTACAGAGGAAGGAAAAGGAAGGGCAGGAAGGAAATAACAAAACTGTTGACAACAGGAGAGATGAAATGACAAATGGGATGATGGTGCAAGGCAAACAAGGATAGTAATGGGACAAGTAAAGAAACAAAAGATGGGTATAGAGGAGGTATAGATAGCACTTACAGAATAATTACCAATGGCTGTTGCCCAAAAATATGGGAGCGATGGTTACGATTTGAAATTGTTGAACTTAATATTGAATCTGGAAGCTGTGAAGTACCTAATTGGTAGATAAGATGCTGTTCCTCAAGCTTCTGTTGAGCTTCATTAAAACAGTGTAGGAGGCCAATTTCAGAAACGTTAGAGTAGGGGTGGGGTGGAAAATTAAACTGAGAGGTGACAGGAAACTCAGTGTCTTGCTTGCAGACTGAACAGAGTTGTTCCACAAAGCAATCACCCGATATTGCATACACAGCCCAGTTGACCCTGCAAAGTCCTCCTCACTAACATCTGGGAACTTGTGCCAAAATTGGGAGAGCTGTCCCACAGATAATTAAGCAATAGCCTGATGTAGTCAGACTCACAGAATCATAGTTTTCAGCCAATGCTGCAAACTCCTTTATCACCATCTTTGGGTATGTCCTGTCCCACCCGAAGGGCAGACGTACCCAGAGGTGGCGGCACAGTGGTTTGCAGTCGGGAGGGAGTGGCCCTGGGAGACCTCAACATTGGCTCCGGACCCCATAAAGTCTCATGGCATCAGGTTAAACAAACACAAGGAAACCTCCTGCTGATTACCCCCTACCACCCTCCCTCAGCTGATAAATCAATACTCCTTCATGTAGCACCACTACTCATTGAGCTGGCTGAGTTCCAAACTGCATAAGCTGCCAAACTAGACCTGTGGCAGTTGGTGAGAGAATCAATATGAGAAAAAACCTACTTGACCTCATCCTCACAATCTTCCCGATGCAGATGCATCTGTCCATGACAGTATTGGTAGGAGTGACCACTAAACATTCCTTATGGAGACAAAATCCCATCTTCATTCTAATGTGGTACTACCACCATGGTAAATGGGGTAGATTCAGAACAGATCTAGTAGCTCAAACTGGGCGTCCATGAGGCACTGTGGGCGATCAGCAGCAGCAGTATTGTATTTCACCACAACCTTGTGGCTGGCACATCCCTTACTCTACCATTACTATCCAGCCAGGGGACCAGCACTGGTTAAATAAAGAGTATAGCAAAGCATGCCAGAAACAGCAACAGGTTACTGAAAATCTGGTGAAGCTACTACATGGGATACCATGCCTGCTAAGCAGTGGAAACAGCATGCTATAGACAGTGCTATGTGATTCCACAATCAATGGATTAAATCTAAGCTGTGCAGTCCTTTCACATCCAGTTGTGGGTGGTCGTGGGCATTTAAAGAACTAATGGGAGGAGGAGGCTCCATGAATATCCCCATTGTCAATGATGGTGGAGCTCAGCACATGAGTGCAAAAGACAAGACTAAATTGTTTGCAACCACCTTCAGCCAGAAATGCCAAGTGGATGATTTAGCTCGGTCTCCTCCTGAGGTCCCACCATTACGGAAGTCAGTCTTCAGCCAATTTGATTACTTCATGAGGTATCAAGAAATGGCTGAGGGCACTGGATACAGCAAAAGCTCTGGACACTGATAACAGCCCGGCTGCAAAGCTGAAGGCTTGTGCTCCAGAATTAGCTGCATCTCTAGCCAAGCTGTTCCAGTACAGCTACAACACCGTCATCTAGCCCAACAAAGTGGAAAATTGCTCATGTATGGCTTGGCCAGAAAAACCAGAACAAGTCCAATCCACCATTTACTGCCCCAGTCTCCCAGTCTACTCTCAACCATCAGCAAAATGATGGAATGTGTTGTCAATACTGCTATCAAGTGGTACAAACTCCCTGATGCACAGTTTGCGTTCCGTTTGGACCATTCGGCTCCAGACCGCATTACTGCTTTGGCCCAAACATGGACTAAAGAGTTGAATTCCAGAAGTGAGGTGAGAGTGATTGCCCTTGAAATCAAGGCAGCATTTGACCAAATATGGCATCAAAGAGCCCTGGTAAAATTGAAGTCAATGTAAATCAGAGGAAAACTCTCCACTGGCTGGAGTCATACCTAGCACAAAGGAAGATGGCCGTGGGTCGTTGGAGGCCAATCATCTCAGCCCCAAGATTTTGCTGCAGAAGTTCCTTTGGCTAGAGTCCTAGGCCTGACCATCTTCAACTGTTTTATCAATGCCCTTTCCTCCATTATAAGATCAGAAGTCGGATGTTCGCACCTGATTGCGCAGTGTTCAATTCCATTTGCAACTCCTCAGATAATGAAGCAGTCTGTGCCCACATGCAACAAGACTTAGATAACATTCAGATTTGGCCTGATAAGTGACAGGTAACGTTTGTGTTAATGGTAATGACCATTTCCAACAAGAGAGAGTTTAACAATCTCCCTTGACATTCAATGGGATTACCATCGCTGAATCCCCTGCCATCAACATCCTGGGGGCTCACCATTGACCAGAAACTTAACTGGACGTGCCACATAAATACTGTGGTTTCAAGAAAAGGCCAGAGACTGAGTGTTCTGTGATGGATAACTCACCTCAAGACTCCCTAAAGCCAGTCCACCATCGATAAAGCACAAATCAAGAGTGTGATGGAAACTCTCCATTTACCTGAATGGGTGCAGCTCCAACAAGACTCAAGAAACTCGAGTCCGACCAGGACTAAGCAGCCCACTTGAATGGTACCCCATCTACTACTTTAAACATTCACTCCCTCCATCACTGGTGCACTGTGGCTGCAATGTGCAACATCTGCAAGATGCATTGCAGCAACTTGCCAAGGCTCTTTCCACAGAACCTTTCAAACCCATAACCTCGACCACCTAGAAGAACAAGGCCAGCAGATGCCTGGGAACATCACCATCTGAAAGTTTCCCTTTTAAGTCGCACACCATCCTGACTCGGAACTATCATCGCTGGTTCAAAATCTGGAACTCCCTCCCTAACAGTACTGTGGATATATCTACACCCAGGGACTGCAGCAGTTCAAGAAGGCAGTTCATCACTTCTTTCTCAAGGGAAATTAGGGCTAGGCGACAAATTGGCCATGCCAGCGATGCTCACAACCCTTGAAGGAATAAATAATACAAAAATATGCAATAACACTCAAAAATTTAAACAACATCCAGGCCAAAGCAAACTGTTGGATGGGCACCTCATCCAGTGGCTTAAACATTCACTGCCTTCTCCACTGGCATGCTGTGACTGCAAAGTGTACTATCTACACAATATACTGCAGCAAGTCACCAAGGCCTCTTCATCAACACCTTACAAATCCACAATCTCCACCACCTAGCAGGACAAAAAAGAAAGACTTGCATTTATGTAGCATCTTTAGAGGCAATGAAGTACCTTTTGAAGTGTAGTCACAGTTGTAATGCAGGATGCGCACAGCAAACTCCCACAAAGTGCAAAGTGATAATGACCAGATAATCCATTTTTGTGATGTTGATTGAGGGATAAATATTGGCCAGGACACTGCTCTTCTTTGAAATAGTGCTGTGAGACCAGAAGCGGAAGCCTTGCCGCAGGAGCGATATGCGGCCAGCCGACAGTGATCATGCCAAATAAGGAAGATCAGGCGTGGGGCCTGTGCAAGCCATCACCAGAGGTGGAAAATGAGGCACCAGTATCGCCATCATCTGATGCAATGGCAGATGCTGTTGTCCGTATTTAAAGGGCTGCTGCCCTGCATTTACTGCTGTCTGGTTTAAAGGAGTGCCTTCCTCAGTGCCCTCTGCTTCCCCAGGAGCTCTTCTGCTGCCTCTGCTCCCCCAGGGATTCCTTCTGCTGCCTCAGCTCCCTGATAGGTAAGGAGCTGAATACGAACCTACAGTGATCGTGACTGAAGGAAGACACCAGGTGGCAACACGGTTTAGCGATGCCTCCCTACAGGTTCTCCAGGCTACAAGGGAAGGGCAGGAGATCCTCTTCCCAGGGACAGGAGGACGAGACCTGCTCGCCTGACCAAGAAAGCCTGGACAGAGATTGCGGAGGAGGTCAGCAGCTGTGGGGTCACCCCCAAGACAGGGATCCAGTGCAGGAAGTGGGTCAATGAGCTGGTCTGGGCTGCTAAGGTGAGAATTCCAAACACTTTGAACCCTTTGGGCATTGCATGTGGCAGAGCGAGAGGGAGCATTTGGTGGAAAGGGAGTGACCACCCAGTCATGTGCATCGGAAAAGGGTAGCAGGATGTGCTGCTGCGACTTTGCTACATCTTGGTGAAAGGTGCACGTTAGTCATTTTAGAATCCCACAAGATCCCTCAAGAGAGGCTGCATGCAGGAGGCGTATGCGTGCTCCCATCATGGACTGCTGGACTATCACCATCAGAGGTTTTGGGCTTGTCCCTGCTGGGAGACTAACTTTGTTCTTCATTGTGTCTGCAGGAGAAGACAGTGTACCATCAAATAAAGCATGCCAAGACCGGCAGTGGAGCGCCTCATCTCCATGTCCTCACCCTGATGGAGGAGGAGGCCATGAAACTGGCAGGGCATCATATCAGCCGCGACAAAGCTGATGGCAAGACAGGGACACCTACCTAAGAGAGTGGGTGAGCATCTCTTGGGACACAAGAGTGGATCTGTTACAAACAAGCCATGCTGATCATCTGTTCACCACTGCATAATTGGAGCTGCACATTAGGGTGTTTGGAATGTCCCGATGGGCAGACCTTAACCCTGCAACGTCTGGTTTCTCATGCTGGTCAAGAATAACAAAGAGCTGGAGAGACTGGGGACAGCTAGCCACCTCTAAGGAGGAGGATGGACGCTTAAATGATGCGTTGTCACATCATTTCCCTGTACCCTCTACCAGTGCAGATACTCTCATGTTGGTGGGTATCCATTCACAGTTAGATTTCGGCATACAAGCTGGTGAGCATATCACAGACTTGCCCGGGCAACTGGTGGAAGGTGTGACAGCTGAGGCCACTGCGAGCAATCGATGACACCCTGCTCTTGGGGGAATGCAGCAATGGCCCCAAATCTTATACACTGGTACGATGGTACACTGTCTCAGCTTGATTGTTTGGATCGGTGCGGAAACGCACATAGTTGCCTGCTCTCCTGAGCAGAACATTGGTAACCTCCTTGATGCATTAATGTGCCGCAGACTGCGAGATTCCACACATATCTCCAATGGATTCCTGGAATGATCGGGTGTCTGAGAGGTTCGGTGCCATGGTGACCTTGAATGACACTGGCATTGTGTGTCCACCAAATCCCATGGGGCGCAGCTGAAGCTGCATCATGGCACACAGATCAATGATGCCCTCCTTGGAGAGGCGGAGTCTTCGGCGACACTGTTACTCGGATATCTGCAGGTAGTTGAGCCTCGGCTGGTAGACCTTCTCTGGAGTGTCATTTCTGCGCTTAGAAGGCTATTGGCATGCCCCTCTGCGTTCTCCTCTGGCTTGCCATTCCTGAGGCTAGTCCTTCAGTGGGCGCATAAGCTGTTTTGGTGCCCCTGCTGGTGCCTACACCTCCCTTCCTCTATGCTACTCCTCCTCCTCAACAGGGGCCTCGAAGGCGGTGTGAATGAGGCCCGTGGCAGGTTGCCACTCCTTGAGTGCAAGGCCTTCTCAGCAAATAGCCCCATCCACTTTACCTCACTTGTCACCTCTGATGAGGTGGCACTGCGCCAATGGCACCCTGATGTGGCTCCCCCACAGAGCTGGCACCTAGTCTCCCACTCCTGATGGTAATTCTCGATGCCCTCCCTCCTCCACCCTCCCTACCAAGCGATGCTGCCTCAATCGATGGCTTCCCAATGAAGCTAGCACTGAGTTCCCATCTCCATGTCACCTTCTTTAACCAGGCGAGGCTCTAAAGCCCCATAGTTCCCATGCGCCATTTGTTAAACCGAACCCAGTAAATAAAATTGCTGTCTATTGGGCTCTTAAGTACCTTAATTGCCTTCCCATTGCATGGATGTGCAAAGCCCATCATCTGGGGGGGCGGGGGGGTGGGTGGGGGGAGGTGGAGTTTTATGGGGCCTGCAGGAGTGGCACTCGTGGCAAGTGGGTTGATTTTATTAGGTGGGAGGTGATATTTCAATTTCCCGGCAGCAGGTTCAACTCTGGAGATTAAGTCATTGGCATGTTTGTGGCGGGTTGGGCCTCAAGCCGCCTCCAACTTTTAATACATTTGCATACCATGAATACTCATTACCTTATAATTAATTAAAATTAATTAAGCCCTACCTGCCAGATTCAGTCAGTGGCGCACGGGAATCTTGTGCCATCCGGTTCACATTTGTTTAAAGGTGGCGTGCACCACTTAGCTTTGTGCAGTTGTGTCTGAGGTCACTGATTTTCTTTCTTGAACTCTTTGGCACAAGGAAGGGCTACATTGGACTGGATGATTGGCTGCAGGCTTGGGACCAGCAAAGGTGTATTGTTGGGGGCAGCGGGTGATTGGGGGCTACGGGTGTGCTTTTGAGAGGGCTGGTGGTGGGTGCCTGGAGGTCTTGAGAAGTGAAGTCAGGGAGGACCTTTTGATGCCATCTGCAGGAAGGAGGACCTCCCCGCTTTCCCTGACGGCCTGGAGGAGCAGCTGCAGGGAGGCCTCACTGAACCATGGGGCTGCTCTCTGCCTACTGTCTGACACTGTTGGTGGTAATGACGGAAAGATCAAGACGAATCAAAGGGAGGTGGTGATGGTGTGGGAGAGGTGTAAAGACAGGTGAGGGTGAGTAAGAAATTTAAATAATTTAAGGGGAAGAACCTAGAATTCTCTGCCTGAAGAAAATCAGCCACACTGTGGAGCCTCCATGATTGCACTGAAGAATCATTTATAGCCCTGCTGTACATGATGCTTCGCCAAATGACGGAAGGTTCCACCAATGAAAAGCGTTCCCTGCTGCATGATCGCACGTGTCTCCCATACCCGCTGCCGGAACTTTAATTTTAAATGATAATTGTGTGGGAACTGGAAAAAAGGGAGGGAGCGGAATTGCCACCAACTTCCAGTTCATCTGTCAGAAAAGACGCGAGATGGATAAAATCTCGTCCTCCATGTTGGACACCAACAGTAAAATTCTGAAGGGGCGTCAAGACGTCTTCCATCCCTATTTTATGCCCCCTACAACCTCTGTTCCCCCCTCGAACGGTTCCTTTAAATTCCGGCAGTGAACTCACCTTCACTCCTCACAGATGCTGCCAGACCTGCTAGGTTGGATTTTATGAAGCTGAGGGGAATCCCTTCTTGGCCCTTTGAAGACCCCCTGGGTTCTGTTTAACAGCCCTCAGGCAATTAACTGCCTGGCGCCAGTGTACGTGTCCCTTTAATCAGTCAACCAACCAGAGTGCCGATAGCTCAGTAGTAGCAACAATACCACTGAGAATAGTGACCACTGCCAGTACTACAAGAAGCCTGGATTCAGTACCAGCGCTGGATCCCTGGACCCCAGGTAAGTGTGATCGAGGTCGCTAGGCCAGCTCGGCATGCCCCGGTGAGGGGCGGGGGGGAGGGTGGGCATTGAGAGCGGTGGGTTTGTTAGCGGAGGAGTGGCCTTTCAGGCTAGGATCCTATGTGGGCCACAGATTGCCCATGGAGGAGGACCTTTCCCATGCCCAAGTCCGCAGGGAGGACTTCTTGTTTTACTGGGCGACTTTGCCATGTGGCAGAGGCATTCCCCATGGCGGGAAGAGGCCATTAATTGGCCACTTAAGGGCCTCAACTGTCTTGTGGATAAATTCCAAGGCGTCAGGAAGGTGATGGGCATTCCAGCCCCCCCACTGCCCCCCCCCCCACCACGCCACCCCCCCCCCACCACGCCCCACCTCCATTCTTGTCCCTAGGGGTCCATAAAATTCAGTCCACTGTTTCCAGCATTTTCTGTTCTTATGTCAGTTTTCCAGAATCTGCAGTATTTTGCTTTTGAGATCATCATATATTTAACTGCCCCTATCCCTTTGAATTTGACATAAGCTCAGTTTTCCTCTCTTTTTCATTGTAATTCCATACTTCTAGCACTGGCTCACACAAAACATTAAATGATATTTGAGAATTAGTCATTAGAACTTAATCACATATACTACATTTATTTTTTATCTTGTGCATGAGAAAGATTTCATTCCAAGTATAATTATTTAATATTACTGTACAGAATTATCACTGGAGTAGATTTTATGAATTTAAACTCCTGGTTACAGTACATATCAGGAATTCTGCTACTCATTCTGTCCTGCCTTGATTTACATATTTCTGCTTGCTCTTAGATTTTCAGTCACTGATCTGTGAGTAATGCTGTGGACGATATACTAATAATTCAGATCATCTATTTGCTTCAACAGATTATGGCTTTGAAGCTGATGACTTCGAGAAATCGTTGGTCGTTCCTGGATACAGTAGTTTTCTGATAGTTAGAGTAAATAGCAGCAATCTTGTCCTGGCATATGCTACAATGCCATTGCTAACTACTGATTATGTCTTAATTGAAGAACAGAAATGGTTCCTTTATGACTTTAGCTCCAAAAATGGCACATGGAGTATTCTTGAAAGTACCTGTACCACCTGGACTGAGGATCCCAAAAATGTGAATCTGAATCCTTTAATCCTTTTGGATGTTAATGATACAGTCAAGTTTACCTTCAAGTTCTCTAGCTCCAAAACAGGTCAGAAATTCTACAGGAATTTGTCATATTTGTTAAAGCAATAAAAATGAAAAATTACTGAACCCCAGCTATGTTCTGCCATTAATATTTATCAATTTATGTTTGACATTTGTATATGGGCCACTATATTCCATAACTAAAGTTAGTATTAGTCTCTTCGAGGGTGAGTTTAGGGAATTAATAATGGGAAACAAGGAAATGATGGAAGTGTTGAACAGATAATTTGTGTCTGTCTTCACTGTAGAAACACCAAAAACAACCCAAGAACACTTGAAAATCAAGAGGTAAAAGGGAGGGAGGAACTTAAAATGATCACAATCACCACAAAAGGTACTGGGAAAACTATTAGAACTAAAGTCTGACAAGTCCCCTCGACCTGATGGCCTACATCCTAGGGTCTTAAAAGAAGTGGCTGCAGAGATAGTAGATGCATTGGTTGTAATCTTCCAAAATTCCCTAGATTCTGGAAAGGTTCCAGCAGATTGGAAAATCATAAATGTTACAACTTTATTCAAGAAAGGAGTGAAACAGAAAGCAGGAACTATAGGCCAGTTATCCGAACATTTGTTATAGGGAAAATGCTAGAATCCATTAAAAAGAAGGTAGTAGCAGGACATTCAGAAAATCATAATACAATCAGGCAGAGTCAACATGGCTTTGTGAAAGGGAAATTGTGTTTGTCTAATTTATTAGAGTTCTTTGAAGAAGTAACAAGCAAGGTAGATAAAGGGGAACCTGTAGATGTGGTGTACTTGGATTTCCAAAAGGCATTCGATAAGGTGCCACATCAAAGTTTACTGTACAAAATAAGAGTTCATGGTGTAGGAGGTAACATATTAGCATGGATAGAGAATTGGTTAGCTAACAGGAAGCAGAGAGTAGGGATAAATGGGTCATTTTTGGGTTGACAAGCCGTTACTAGTGAAGTGCCACAGGGATAAGTGCTGGGGCCTCAACTATTTACAATTTATGGCGATGACTTGGATAAAGGGACCAAATGTATAGTAGCTACATTTGCTGATAACAGAAAAATAGTTAGGAAAATAAGCTGTCAAGAGGACATAAAGCGGCTACAAAGTGTTACGGCCAGGTGATGAGAGGTTTGAGCAGCGCAGAAAGTGTGTTTGTTATTAGGGTTTAACCCCTTTGTTTTTTATTTGTCAAATAAACAGACAGCGACAGGTTTTCTTGTAGATTTAAGGTAACTTACCTGGAGGGAGTTGGGAGCGGCGGTGGCAGCGGCAGGCCTGTGTGGAGACAACTACCGGAGAGACTGTGGCCGGAATTTTACATTGGGCAGGAGGCTTCGCCCACTGGCCAAAAGGCGGGGCGAGCCCAGCTGTGCTGGGCCTGGGGAGCCACGCCAGGATTTTACGCTCCCAGGCTCTTACATGGACTTGGGCAGGACTTCCACCTCTCTGAGAAGGGAAGTCCCACCTCCAAGAGCTGCCGGCCAATCAGCGAGCTGGCAGCTGTCAGTACTAACAGCGCCACTGGGAGTGGTGGCCACTGCTGGGACTGCACCCAGCCAACAGCAGGATTGTGTACTTCGGTCCCAGAAGAGAGGTAGGTTTTGGGGCCTTGCTGGGGACAATTGCCCGGGCCCCGGTGAGGCAAGTTGTGGGGTGGGGCATTGGTGGTGGTGGGGGATTTAATTCAGTGGGGGCGGTTGGGGCTTCAGGAGGTTCCTCCATGGGGCACAGGGTGCCCAATCAGGAGGGCCGCCCCAGCCTGCAAGGAGGCCACCAGGTTTTACCGGCAGCAGCGGGAGGAGGCCCTTAAGTGGTAGTTAATTGGCCTGGGGCGGGCGGGCAGGCCATTTCTCGCCGCTGCCACCCCTGGTAAAATTGCGGCAGGGGCTGGAAGACGTTGGAAATAGCAACCCTGTCCTCCCATTCAATTTTACAACCCCCTCCCCCCGTCACCAGCCCGCTCCTGTGTGTGTGTGGGGTGGGGGGGGGGGGGGGTTGGTGTAAAAGTCTCGTCTATAAATCCAGACCCAGGCTTGGGGCCTTCACTTAGCTGGAGGGAGTCAGGATTTGCGGCGACAGTGGCGGACCTGAGTGGAGACAGCTTCTTCTACGCACCGGAGTTTGAAACAGAGGAGGAAAAAAAAAACCGTGACGTCACAGGAAAGCAGTGAGTTAATCAACTGGTGAGTATTTGCTGCGAAGGGACGGAGTCTAAACAACTGGGAGTTTAAAAATGTTAAAAATATTAAATATTAATAACAAGTAACAAGTGGGTAGCTGGTGAGTCTTATCATTTTTAAATAAGGTTTATTACTATTGGTGAGATTATTACTACTATTGGTAACATTTTAGTATTGATAGGGTATATTAATAGTGGTCAGGTAAATTAATATTGGCAAAGTTTAGTATTAACAGTAGTAAGGTTATTATTACTATTGGTAAGGATTATTTCTATTGGTAAGGTTTATTTCTATTGGACGTGTTATTAGTATGAGCAGCAGCAGGGTTTATTAGTAGCAGGGTTTAGTTGTAGTACCAAGGTTACTATCTAATAGATAGAGGAATGGCAGGGCTGCTCCAATCTCTGCAGTGCACAACCTGTGATATATGGGAACTCCTGGACGCTTCTCCCATCATGGATAACCATATGTGCAGGGTGTCGTCAGTTACAGCAGCTTGAGCTCTGGGTTTCGGAGCTTGAGCAGCAGCTGGCACACTGCGGTGCATTTGTGAGGATAAGAGCTCCATGGGTAGCATGTTTATAGATGTGGTCAGCCACAGCTTAAGAGCATGCAGAGAGAGAAGGAATGGGTGACTGACAGACAGACAGTCAAGAAGAAACAGGCAGGTAGTGCAGGAGACCCCTGTGTGCATCTTACTCTCCAACTGGTATTCAGTTCTGAATACTGAGGAAGATGATGGCTCATCTGGGGAGTGCAGCCAGAGCCAAGGCCATGGCACCAGGGGTGTCTCAGCTACACAGTGGGGCACAAGGAAGACTGGACGAGCCATAGTGATAGGAGATTTGATAGTCAGGGGAACAGACAGGCCGCAGATGTGAATCCAGGATGGTGTGTTGCCTCCCTGGTGTCAGGGTCAAGGATGTTACTGAGTGGCTGCAGAGTATCCTGAGGGGGGAGTGTGAACAGCCAGCAGTTGTGGTCCACATTGGTACCAACGACATAGGTAGAAAGAGGGATGTGGTCTGGCAGAAAGAGTTTACTGATCTATGTAAGAAATTAACAAACAGGACTTCAAAAGTAGTAATCCCGGATTATTCCCAGTGCCACGGTTATGAAGTACTTCCATTTTTTGTTAAATTTTGTTAAAAAAGGGATTATCATAAGGTCTTTTGGACTTGGTTTGTAAACAGCCCTTACTGGAAAGCGTCTGTCTTCAGATAGTTATCCAACAGGAGTTTTTTGACTTGGGGAGACGTTTACAGAGAAGTAACAGGTCAAGATTTATAGGGGTCAGGAGGCTTGACTCTTGAGATATTATTTTGGTTTCGCTTTGGACAGTCAGTTGGAGTTTTAAAAATCAACCTGAAGAACAAAACCCCAGCTCAGTCTGTTCTATCTCTTTGAAAAGCCTACCAGTTTTTCCATCTCTTTGAGAAGCTCTCAGAAGTGAATGTAAGAAATAGAGAAATTGATGTACATGTGTCCTGAAAGGCCTACTTGAAACCTCTGTTGCCGCATTTCTCCTGAGATGTTGAAAAAGACTGCCGGATAAATCCTCGATGCTGCCTGAACGTATTGCTCCAGAGAAAGATCCCAGTGACAGCCATTGACACATATTTGGGATGCCACACCAAAAAAGGGACAACTGACATCTTTCCATATCTTCACTTTTTCTTCAAGAATTAGCAAGTATTTGGCCAAAGTATTCTTTTTTGTCTTTTTTTGGTAACAGAGCTCTAAAAAGAAAACCTCTATTTTTCCGATTAACTGTGTGTGTGTGTGTGTGTGTGTGTGTGTGTGTGTGTGTGTGTGTGTGTGTGTGTGTGAAGGGCTAAGGTAAAAGGGAACTTTCATATTTCAATCTGTGTGTCAATGCTTTTTTTGTCAATGTCTTGTTTTATAATAAACTGATAATTTTGTTGTTTATTAAATAAACCTGGTTGGTATATTTTGTTCTGGGATAAAGAGAAGAGTCTATGATTGATCGTATCGGTAACTGGGTAAACATTTAAATATATGTTGTTGACCTGTGGAGAAGTGGAACTAGAAAAGACAGTGCACTACTCCCACCTTGCTCATAACACCATGTACAAGTGAGCACAAGAATATAAGGTAAAGACAGATGAATGCATGGCTGGAAAGTTGGTGAAAGCTTTAGATTCTTGGGACATTGGGACTGGCTCTGGGGGGAGATGGGACCTGTACACGCCAGATGGATTGTACCTGAACAGGGTCGGTACTGAGTTCCTTGCGGGATGTTTTGCTGGTGCTGTTGGGGAGGGTTTAAACTAGTTTGGCAGTGGGATGGGGGACCTGAGGGTAGACTCAGTTGGGACAAAATCAGAAAATGAAAGTGGAAGGCAGGTAATTAGTGTATGAGTCTGGAAGGCAAAGGAAACAAAGATTTGAAGATTGATACGACCGACCGCTCCAGTCAATGCCCCCAAACAAAATATATGATTCTGATTGTGGTGGGAGAAACGCACTGTTAATTCCATCCTGACCCTCCACAGATTGCCTAACATATAATTTTAAACTTTCCAAATTAAAGAAAGACCCAGCCAAATTGTACCATCTATTAACCCCTGAATGAGGCTAACCAAACCAGGTGTCTTTAAATCAACAAATTACCTGTTTAATTAGAAAAACTAAATTCTTAAACATTATGAAGATATAAACAACATTTAAAATAGAAAAATTTAGAGTCCTTGCAAATTTACAGTCCAATGTTGCTTTAGCCATCTGATGGGGAAAAAAGGTTCTTCAACAGTAAAACAGTCCGCAGTCTAATTCCAGCAGTAACTAATGCTTTCCTTCTCCAGTGATGGCTTTCAACAATTAACAACTTGCAAATACTTTCAATAGAATCAATCTGACTTTAGAATTTTTGAGGGATAAAAGATTGTCACAGTCTAACTTTCCTTCCTTCAGTTTAAATTGTTAGAGATCTCTGTTTTGGCTTGACTTTTTTAGAATTTTGAGAGAGAATAATAAATAAAAACTAAATTCTCTTCCTTCAGTTTAAATGTCTGAGAGCTCTTCTTTCAGGTGCTAACACCAGCTGTCTCTCTGTGTCCTCTGTCAGAAGAGTCTGTTTCAACTAAAAAGCCAGTTTAAAAGATAATTGCAACATTGTATATGTGGTCCTGGGTCCCTGAATGGCTGTTGCCAGGTAATCAGGATGCATTCTCTGAAGTTGGTTGGTTCCCTCTCCATATGGTTGTATCCAACAGCAACCAAAATACACTTTCTCTAACTCCTGAGGCATGCTGGTTCTTAAAGCAGTACAGCTCCTTTACCAGCCTTAAAGACACACCGCATTCTTCTTGGAAAAAAAACTACAGGACCATGACAAAATGTTTGGCAGTGCTCAAGAATATCTACTTCAATGCAAGGAGTATAGCAAATAAAGCAGATGATCTGAGGACACAGATAGACACATGGGAGTATGATATCATAGCTATTACAGAAACATGGCTTAAGGAGGGTCAGGAATGGTAGCCCATTGTTGTTGGTTACAGGGTTTTCAGACGCGATAGAGAAAGAGATAGAAAAAGGAGGGGGGGGGGGGGGGGTGACAATTTTGGTCAAAGAAACAATTTCAGCCGTGAGAAGGGATGATATATTAGAAGGCTCATAAAAAGAGGCCATATGGATTGAGCTAAGGAATAAAAAAGGGGCTGGGAGTGTACTATAGACCCCCAAACAGTCAGAGGGAGAAGGACAGGTATGTAGGCAAATCTCTGAGAAGTGCAAAGACAATAGGGCAGTAATAGTAGGGGGTTTTAAGTGTCGCAATATTAACTGGGATAGTTTTAGTGTGAAAGGAATTGAGGGAGCAGAATTCTTGAGGTGCATTCAGGAGAACCTTTTTGGCCAGTATGTAGCAAGTCCAACAAGAGGGGGCACAGTTTTGGATTTTGTTCTAGGAAATGAAGCTGGGCAAGTGAAAGGAGTGGCAGTGGGAGAGCATTTTGGTGGTAGTGATAATAATTCAGTCAGTTTTAGCATAGCTATGGAAAAGGAAAAGGATAGAACAGGAGTTAGAGTTTTCAATTGGGGCAAGGCAAACTTTACTAAGCTGAGGGGTGATTTAGCGAAAGTGGACTGGAAACAGCTACTTGAAGGTAAATTAGTGTCAGAGCAGTGGGAGACATTCAAAGAGGAGATTTGAGGGGTTCAGAGTAAACATGTTTCCATAAAGAAAAAGGGTGGGATGGCCAAATCTAGAGCACCGTGGATGTCCAGAACTCAGTACTACAGAAAGCTGAGGGAGTATAGAAAGTGGAGGGGTGAAATCAAAAAGGAAATTAGGAAGGCAAAGAGAGGGCATGAAAGAATATTGACAAGCAAAATCAAGGTGAACCCAAAGATGTTTGATCAATACATTAAGAGTAAGCAGATAACTAAGGAAAGGGTAGGGCCCTTAAAGGTAAAAATTACCAAAAAGGTAACCTGGGGCAGAAGATGTTGGTATGGTTCTTAATGAATATTTTGCGTATGGACGGTGCAGATTTTGTCATTAAGAAAGAGGGGTGTGAAATATTGGATGTGATAAACATAGGGAGACAGGAAGTATTAATGGGATTAGCATCCTTGAAAGTGGATAAATTATCAGGGCCAGATGAAATGTACCCCAGGTTGTTAAAAGAAGCCAGGGAGGAAATAGGGTCTGCCATTTTCCAGTCCTCACTGGATATAGGTGTGGTGCCGGAGGATTGGAGGACTGCTAATGTTGTACCTTTGTTTAAAAAGGGAGCAAGATGGATACCAAATTGGCTCAGTGGCAGGAAACAAAGGGTAATTGTTGATGGGTGTTTTTGCGACTGGCAGGCTATTTCCAGTGGTGTTGCACAGGGCTCAGTACTAGGTCCTCTGCTTTTTTGTGGTATATATTAACAATTTGGACGTAAATGTAGGGGGCATGATCAAGAAGTTTGCAGACACCACCAAGATTGGCCGTGTGGTTGATAACAAGGAGGATAGCTGTAGGCTGCAGGACGATATCGATAGACTGGCCAGGTGGGCAAATGGAATTCAACCCAGAGAAGTGTGAGGTGATGCATTTGGGGAGGTCAAACAAATGAGAGAATACTGAGAGGTGTAGAGGGACTGAAGGACCTTGGAGTGAATGTCCACAGATCCCTGAAGGTTGCAGTACAGATCGATAAGGTGGTTAAGAAGGCATATGGAACCCTTTCCTTTATTAGCTGAGGTATAGAATATAAGAGCAGGGAGGTTATGCTGGAATTGTATCATCAGTTAGGCCACAACTTGAGTACTGTGTGCAGTTCTGATCACCTCATTACAGAAAGGATGCAATTGCGCTAGAGAGGGTACAGAGGACGTTTACAAGGATATTGCCAGGACTGGAAAAATACATCGATGAAGAAAGATTGGATAGGCTGGGTTTGCTCCCCTTCGAACAGAGAAGGCTGCGGGAAGATTTGCTTGAAATGTACAAAATTGTGAGGGGCCTGGATAGAATGCACGTGAAGAGCCTATCTACCTTAGCAAAGAAGTCAGTGACAAAGGAACATTGATTTAAAGTGATTGGTAGAAAGATTAGAGGGGAGATTAGGAAAATTATTTTCACCCAGACAATGGTGGGGGTTTGGAACTCACTGCCTGAAAGGGTAGTATAGACAGAAACTCTCAGCTCATTTAAAAGGTGTCTGGCTATGCACCTCAAGTACCGTGACCTGCAGGGCCAAGGACCAAATGCTGGAATGTGAGATTAGGCTGGTGGCTCATTTTTTGGCCAGTGCAGACACAATGGGCCAAGTAGCCTCTTTCTATGCCATAAATATTTATGATTCTTCTAAAACAGAAAATCAATTATTTATTGATCAATACACCTTAACCTGAAATTGTCATGACGGCATCCACACATACATTTGCTCGCACGCACACACACACAAGAATAGACAGACAGAGAAGAAAAAGGATAAGTGGGTTTAAGTGGGGGTAGGTTTTGGGGGTCCCGGTAAACCTGTTGAAATCTCTCAGAAATCAAGTCCTTGTTGGCCTTAGGGGTTTGTAGGTTTCTCTCTTGGTTGAAAGTTCAGTTGAAGACAATAGATCACTTCCAATTCACTGCTGTATAAGTATAGATGTAGAATTCTGCAGCAGGGGGCTGCCCTTCTGCTTGCTGAAGTTTTCTCAGCCCCTGGCTGAAAGCAAGCTTCTTGGATGCTTCTTTCTGGATGTCTCTGTCTCTCTAGGGCTGCCTTTTAAGATAAAAATTTGTTACATTTCGCCTCTGCTTTAAGACAAGGATTTTCCTTCCTCCAATAACTGACAATGGCCCAGGATATGGCTACTTCACACCTTCTTTGTTTCAGAAGAATCCATTCAATTTAAAAGTGTCTCTTGATATGTTCAGGATGAAAATAATCCAGTTATGATGTTTCCACTTCATACCTTCTTTGTTTCAGAAGAACGCATTCAATTCGAGAATATTTCAGGATGGGTGTAGGATGGGTGCAATTGACACCTCTGAGCTTTGAAGGTATTCCTTTGTCCCTGTTAGACAGTTTTAATATACAAAGGCTAAGTCTTTTAACCTTTGGTGGCCATTTTGGAGCACATTGTTTACTTTTTTAAAGAAAGGTGCATGTTTCAAAAGACAAAGTCAATTTTTATAACTCTTCAATTTTAGACAATACTTTTTCATCATCACACATCTTCTACATGTTCCACAACCCTCATAGACGGTGAGTTCCAGGTCGTTACCACTCGCTGCATAAAAAATTTCTTCCTCACGTCCCCCCACATAGGAACATAGGAAATAGGAACAGGCCCCTTGAGCCTGCTCTGCCATTCAACCTGATCATAGCTGATCTTCTACCTCAATGCCATTTCCCCGCATTATCCTCATATCCCTTGATTTTTTTAATATCTAGAAACCTATCAAGTTTTGTCTTGAACATACTCAATGCCTGAGCCTCTACAGCCCTGGGGGTAGAGAACTCCAAAGATCCGCCACCCTCTGAGTGAAGAAATTCCTTCTCATCTCAGTCCTAAATGGCCTACTTCTTATTCTGAGACTGTGTCCTCTCATTCTATACCCCTTAGCCAGGGGAAACATCCTTCCTGCATCAACCCTGTTGAGCCCTGTAAGAATTTTGTGTGCTTCATTGAGATCACCTCTCATTCGTCTAAACTCTAGCGAATACAGGCCAAATCTCCTCAATCTCCCCTTGTCGGTCAATCACACCATCCCAGGAATCAGTCTGGTGAACCTCCGTTGCACTCCCTCTATGGCAAGTATATCCTTAGATGAGGAGACCAAACCTGTACACAGTACTCCAGGTACAGTCTCACCAAGACTCTATACAATTGCAGCAAGGCATTTTTACTCCTATACACAAATTCTCTTGCAATGAAGGCCAACATACCATTTGCCTTCCTAATTGCTTGCTGCACTTGCAAGTTAGCTTTCAGTGACTTATGAACAAGGACACCCAGGTCCCTTTGGACATCAACACTTCCCAATCTCTCACCATGGTTCACTAATGTCCTTTAGGGAAGGAAATCTGAGATCCTTACCTGGTCTGGCGTACATGTGACTCCAGACCCACAACAATGTGGTTGACTCTTACATGCCCTCTGAAATGGCCTAGCAAGCCATTCAGTTGTATCTAACCGCTACGAAGTCAATAAAAAAGAATGAAACTGGATGGACCACCCGGTATCGACCTAGGCACCGGAAACGACAATGGCAAACCCAGCCCTGTTGACCCTGCAAAGTCCTCCTAACTAACATCTGGGGGCTTGTGCCAAAGTTAGGAGAGCTGTCCCACAGATGAGTCAAGCAACAGCCTGACATAGTTATGCTCACGGAATCATACCTGACAATGTCTCAGACACTGCCATCACCATCCCTGTGTATGTCTTGTCCCACCGGCAGGACAGACCCAGCAGAAGTGGCGGCACAGTGGTATACAGTCGAGGGGGTCCTGGGATTACCATTGACCAGAAACTGAACTGGAGTAGCCATATAAATACCGTGGCTACAAGAACAGGTCAGAGGCTGGGAATCCTGTGACGGGTAACTTACCTCCTGACACCCCAAAGCCTGTCCACCATCTACAAGGCACAAGTCAGGAGTGTGATGGAATACTCTCCACTTGCCTGGATGGGTGCAGCTCCAACAGCACTCAAGAAGCTCAACACCATCCAGGACAAAGCAGCCCGCCTGATTGGCATCCCATCTACAAACATTCACTCCCTCCACCACCGGCGCACAGTGGTAGCAGTGTGTACCTTCTACAAGATGCACTGCAGCAATGCACCAAGGCTCTTAGACAGCACCTTCCAAACCCGTGACCTCTACCAACTAGGAGGACAAGGGCAGCAAATGCATGGGAATACCACCACCTACAAGATCCCCTCCAGGTCACACACCATCCTGACTTGGAACTATATTGCCATTCTTTCACTGTCGCTGGGTCAAAACCCTGGAACTCCCTAACAGCACTGTTGGTGTAACAAAACCCCAAGGACTGCAGCAGTTCAAGAAGGCAGCTCACCACTACCTTCTCAAGGGCAATTAGGGCTGGGCAATAAATGCTGGCATAGCCAGTGATGCCTACATCACCTGAACGAATAGAAAAAATTGATCTCCCTTTCATAAATCCATGTTGACTCTGCCCAATCCTGTCATTATTTTCTAAGTTATCACATCCTTTATAATAGATTCCAGCAATTTTCCTACTTCTGATGTCAGGCTAACAGATCTGTAGTTCCCCGTTTTCTCTCTCCTTTTTTAAATAGTTGGGTTATTTTTGCTATCTTCCAATCTTCGGTCACCGCTCCGGAATCTATAGAATCTCTTGCCAAAACCTTAAATCTGTGTCCCCAGTACTTGTACCATCAACTAACTTTTTTTGTTCACCTTATCTAAATCTGTGATACTCTTGTGCAACTCTATCAAATCTCTTCTCAATGTTCTTTGTTCCAAGGAGAACAACCCCAGCTTCTCCAACCTAACCTTATAGCTAAAATCCTTCAGCCCTGGAACTATTCTGGTAAATCTCCTCTGCACCCTCTCAATTATCACCTCATCTTTTCATCTAATACTATTTTTAATCTCAGCTGGATCTCTTTTGCCATGAAGTGTTTATTTTTCACTGGAATGTAGATTCATTGAGAATTAAGAAATATTAAAGTGTTTGCCATTACCTGGGAAGGTTTCAGTTCTTGAGTAACTGAAATAAAAGGGACAGGTATAGGATTGTTATGAGGGAAGAGGAGAAAGTAAGGAGTGCATGCTTGCACCATCTGCAGCTTGTAGTCAGATGAGACATGGGATGAGGGAGAAGTGGGATGAGAGAAGGAGGATTAGGTTTGCAGATATCCTTATCTCTGATGGCTTCAGCTCCACTAGTGGATATGGCTTCAGCAGCAGCCATTCATACAATGGCCAGCACCTGTGTCCTTCATCAGTGTTAGAACATGCAAGCACATCTCTCCCCCTCCGGTTAGTTCCTGCTGCCTCCGGTTTTGCACCTTCTCCTGCATGAGAGAGGGAAGGGTGTTGGTCACTGTTCTGAAATCTTGCGATGTGGCAAGGCCAGCATTTATTGTCCATCCCTATTGCCCTTGAGAAGGTGGTGGTGAGTCACCTTCTTGAACTGCTGTTGTCCACCTGTCCACAGTGCTGTCAGGGAGCGAGTTCCAGGATTTTGACCGAGTGACAGTGAAAGTAAGGCAATATATTTCCAAGTTCGGATGATATGTGACTTGGAGGGAAACTTGTGTCTGCTGCTGTTGTCCTACAAGGTGGTAGATGTCGTGGGTTTGGAAGATGCTGCCGAAGGAGCCTTGGTGATTGCTGCAGTGCATCTTGTAGTTGGTGTCATAGTGGAATAGTTGCCAGTGAGATGTGAGTTTGAAGATTGCAAAAGTACTAAATATGTGAGGGATGAAGTGAAACATGAATGAGGTCCTGATTGATAGAGATTATTGGTAGGTGAGTGTGGGGAGATATGGTAAATTGAGCAGTGGCTAAGGCTATTAGTGCAGTTGGTGGGATATGATAGTTAGAGATCCATTCACTGACCTTGACAACTCGTGTGAGATCATCTTCTGGCATTGCATATAGGTACTTAGGGTTCTACTTCTGGCATCGACTTCCACGGCTATCTGTTCCCACTGTCTTTTCATCATATGTGTGGAAAGCCTCCTGCACCCCTCTGAGGATACAGGACATCTCTCCTCCTTTCCACCTCCTTCATCAAGCTCTCCAGTGCAGCATTCAAAAACCTAGGGGCCCACTGTCTCCGCCATTGATCTCTTTCCCAGGTCAGATTCTGTTGCAGAATGACTCCCTTTTAAGAGGTGCAGGTTAGCTTTATGTTGTGCAGTCTAGCTTTAAGAATTGCAAGACACCAATAGTAGTGGGCTCCCTGTTGATGCGTGCAGCCAATGAATAGCGCAGGAAGCGCTGGCTGCACAAAAAAATTATTATAATTAGCAGGCAACATGAAGTTGATGTGCTGTCTACTTTCCATTCATCAGATGTGGGTTAATCGTGCATTATGATCTCTGTGCCCGTTTTCAGGGTTAACCAAATTAGAGTTCCATGTGATTCATGGTGTACCTCAATTATCGTTGATGAAATGTACATCAAATGTTCTGTGATCTTGTGCTTCATCAGTCACAAAACAAAGCAGACTTTTAGATTTATTCATCTCACTGGACAATAAATAAGTCAGTAAAATTACCAATATATTTGTGGAATAAAATAATTTCCACTGCTTATTTTAATTAAAATGGAAATTGGTTAAAAAATGTGATGGACTAATCTATCACCTCTGGGACTTGGATTCAAATTGAGACTAGATGTATGAAATAACAGTTGCTGTGAATTATGTGAATTAGCTTTTCCAGGTATGAAAATGCCATTCATGCCAATGACCAGACATGCCTAAGTATGGCTGATGTGGGAAGTGAAATTAAATGCCACATTGCTCTTTTTTATTCATTCTTGGGATATGTGCTTTACTGGCAAGGTTATTATTTATTACCCATTTCTAATTGCCCTTGAGCAGGTGGTGGTGAGCCATCTGCAACTGAGTGGCTTGTTGGGCCACTTCAGAGGGCAGTTAAGAGTCAACCACATAGGTGGAGGTGTGGGGGTCACATGTAGACCAGAGCAGGTAAGGAGAGCAGATTTCCTCCCCTGAAGGACATTAGCAGTTCAAGGGAAATTAGGGCTGGGCAAGAAATGTTGGCCTAGTCAGCGACGCCCACATCCCACAAACGAATAAAAAAAAGCCTGTCCACCATCTACAAGGCACAAGTCAGAAGTGTGATGGAATACTCGCCACTTGCCTGGATAAATACAGCTCCAGTGACACTCAAGAAACCCCCACCATCCAGGACAAAGCATCTCATTTAATTGGCACCCCATCCACCACCTTAAGCATTTATTATCTCCACCTGTTATGACCAGGTGAAAAAGGTGTCTAGGGTTCGCTCTCAGCCTTCACCTGGTCTTACTGTAATAGGGTTTAATTTTTAATCACACCGTTTTTTTAGCTCCCCCTTGGTCAATCCTTGTTCACTGCTTTCCAATTATAAGGCAAAGAAACCAGTCACAAACATATTTTCTTAGGTTTTAAGAGGAAAGGTTGAAATTTGTTAAAGTTAAACTTAAACTCTAATTGAGTTAACATCCACGGATACATGATTCACCCACGCTAACATGCATACGTGATACACACGTGCAGATAGAGACAGAACAGAGCAGAAGAAATAAAGTGGAAAAGTTTGAGGCAATTTCTGAAGAGGGTTTTTGTTATGGGTCTTCGAGCTCACTGTTGAGTCCTTGATTTTAGGTAGATTTTGCTTTTCATTGGGGCTCAGTATTCTGCTTAAACCTTGTTTGCTGTAGGAAACTTTTCTCTGTTGGGGTTCATGTGTTTTCAGTGGATTTGGAGTTCCTTGGGAAAGTGATGGGAGCAGACAGGAGAGGATGTGGCGAGCCAGCCAGGAGAGGTCTTTTCAGTCCAGCAGCAAACAGACACTCTCCCAGTTCAAACTCTCTGTGGCTAGTTTATTTATTTAGAGATACAGCACTGAAACAGGCCCTTTGGCCCACCGAGTCTGTGCCGACCAACAACCACCCATTTATACTAACCCTACAGTAATTCCATATTCCCTACCACCTACCTACACTAGGGGCAATTTACAATGGCCAATTTACCTATCACCTGCAAGTCTTTGGCGGTGGGAGGAAACCGGAGCACCCGGCGAAAACCCACACGGTCACAGGGAGAACTTGCAAACTCCGCACAGGCAGTACCCAGAATTGAACCCGGGTCCCTGGAGCTGTGAGGCAGCGGTGCTAACCACTGCGCCACTGTGCCGCCCAAAAAACCCTGGAACATGTGACCAGCTGGTCCAACCAGTCCTGGCCCCTGTGGATTGCGTCACCCCAGCAGGCCCTGGAGTGCGCTTCCCCACCCCTCACTGTCCGGTGATCAACATGCAGTGTGGTTGAATGTGTCCTTTATCTATACAAGCACCATCTGTTATTATGCAAATGTTTTTTCTAGCCATGGCTGATCTGTTCAACAAATCATTTCCTCACTCCAGCAACAGTTCAAAATCAATGTTCATATGACAAAACCATGTGTCTCATTCTTGGCAGGTCGGGGCCTGCATGACACCACCACTGGTGTGTGCCATCTACAAGAGACACTGTAGCAACTTGCCAAGGCTGCTTCCAACCTTGATGAACAAGGGCAGCAGGTGCATGGGAACACCATTACTGCAAGTTCCCTTCCTAGTCACGTACCATCCTGACTTGAAAATATATTGTTGTTCCTTCACTGTCTGTATCAAAATCCTGATGCTGCCTTCTTAACATCACTGTGGGTATACCTAGATGCATGAACTGCAGCGGTTCAAGAAGGTGGCTTATTAACACCTTCTCAAGGGTAATTAGGAATGGACGATATATGCCAGTGATGCCCGCATCCCACGAATGAATAAAAAAAACACAATGTCGGGATAGAATGAGGCTCTCCATCAAGCTGTGCTGTAGCTTGAACTGGGAGCGCTTGATCCTGACTAGAAAGTGATCCATTCCCCAGCATCCTCTTCCCCATCTTAGCAAACAAAGGTGATAAGTTTATATATAAGATCTTCTTGAATCTTGTTTCCTGTACCAGGTTCTCAAGTATTTAAAGTGTCTATTGGAAATCCAGTCTTGATACAGAAAACGTCTGAAAGTCACTGGGATGAATCCGGTGTCAGTATCTTAAATCTAGTTGTTACCAGCAATTTTAACCAAAAGGTAAGGATATTCTTTTAAAACAAATTGCAATAATGTGAGCTTGTCTTAAAATGCTTCACTGAATAGCTTTGCACAGAAAAAGGTTGCAATGTGAATGAAAATTGTGTATATTTGGGTAATGCTGTACCGATATTACAGTATATCTGTAAATTACATGTGTTAAAACCATGACAATTTCAGGTGACGAAACTCCCACCAAATAGCAGTTGTAAATCATTTCATTTTAATTGTTAGGAAAATGTTTTCAATATAGCTTCAATTATTCACCTTCCCATTATCTGTATACCCATTAATTCGAGACAGTGCTGGGAGAGGGGAGAGAGCCTGAACTGAAAGACCAGCAAATTTGGGTCTGAAATGGGGGGGAAAAACCTCACTGGTTGTCAGAGCATGTTTCGGTGGGGGTCTTAAAGAGGCAGCCCACGCCACTGTCAGAAACAGATGGAAGCCTCATTAGCCCATGCAAATCAGAATTCTTTGATGCCAGTGGGACCCTGATACAATTTTGAAGTACCAATGGGCAGAAATGCACTGGGCTTGATCTGCCATTGATGCTTGATAAAGAACAGTTTAGCTATTAATTCTTAAAGGGACCACCGCAGACTCCTCAAAAAGCCTTTTTTAATATTGCCTTACCTTCTGTAGCACTGCTCCCAGATCCCCTACTCTCTTTTACTTACCTGGCCTGGTTTGGCTTTGTGAAGGAGCTGTTGTATTTCCTGCCCTCCTTGCTTTGGGAGCTGTGCCATATGTGTAAGCAGCTTGCTGTTGGAATTCAAGCAATACCCCAAACATAAAGATGGTCCAGACCTGTGAGTGTGAGGTGATGCTTTTTAGCAAAGAGGTAGTGAGAGGCAATATAGACTTAATAGTATAGTTCTAGTGTGTGCAGGGATAGAGACACATGGGGGTTCATATGCATATGGGGGCGGCACAGTGGCGCAGTGGTTAGCACCGCAGCCTCACAGCTGAAGGGACCCGGGTTCAATTCTGGGCACTGCCTGTGTGGAGTTTGCAAGTTCTCCCTGTGACCGTGTGGGTTTTCGTCGGGTGCTCTGGTTTCCTCCCACCGCCAAAGACTTGCAGGTGATAGGTAAATTGGTCATTGTAAATTGCCCCTAGTGTAGTTAGGTGGTAGGGAATATGGGATTACTGTAGGGTTAGTATAAATGGGTGGTTGTTGGTCGGCACAGACTCGGTGGGCTGAAGGGCCTGTTTCAGTGCTGTATCTCCAAATAAATAAATAGAGTTTTGAAGGTGGCTGGACATATTGAGAGAGTAATTAGCAAAGCATATGGGATCTTGAGCTTCATAAATAGAAGTATTGAATACAAAAATGGAGAGGTTATACTGAACAATTAGACAACTCTGGTTAGGCCACAACGAGACTATTGCATCCAGTTCTGTTCACACTTTAGGAAGGCTGTGAGAGTCCTTGAGAGGGTGCAGAGGAGACTTACCAGAATGGTTCCAGGGATGAGGGATTTCAGCTACAAAGGTTAGATTGGAGAAACTGGGCTTGTTCTCCTTACAGCAAAGGAGATTGAGGGGAGATTTAATAGAGGTACGCAAGATTAATACAGGTTTAGATAAGATTGACAAAGAAAAGCTGTTCCTATTAGCTGATTGTACAAGGACTAGGGGACACAGTTTTAAGGTTTTGGGCAAGTGATTCAAGGGGGGATGCGAGGAAGTACTTTTTTACGCAGCAAGTGGTAATGACCTGGAAATGCTGCTTACAAGACTGGTGGAAGCGGAGACAATGAATGATTTCAAAAGGAAATCGGATGGGCACTTGAGGGAAATAAACTAGCAGGGCTATGGGGATAGAGCAGGTGAATGGGACTGATTAGATTGCTCTACAGAGAGCTGGCATGGACTCGAAGGACCAAATGGCCTACTTCTGTGCCATATATATGCTATGGCTATGACCCCCAATGGCTTCCATCAAGCCACTGGCAGGCTGAGAAGTTTTGAAATATCCTTACTTGAGTCATCTTCTGGGAAGACTGATCCTTGCTCACTGCCTCTCTCTCTGAAGGCTCATCTTAAGCTGCCTAATTACAGGTGTCAGTTTATCTGGAAGTTTCTGAAAACTAACTTCTTTTCCCACTATTTCAGGGATACAGTACAGTGTTGGTATCTATTCCTGAAGCATCGCTGTTGTGTCCGATAACTTGCCTGGCCATTATTGTGCAATGCAACTGTCCGGCTGGAAAAATGATCCTCTATCATGCGCCTAAATACATCAGTGATGACGATTGGTTATATGGCAATCCCAAAGATATAACAACTGAAAGCTCTCTTTTGAAGGACTTGCCTGTAAGTAGCATGCAGAAAATTCGTTATTCAGCTATTAAATATTTCTATAGAAAAATAGGATTGTCCAACAAAAACTCTTTCATTTAAAAGTACCTGTTATGAGAACCTCTGTTGTTCTCTGATCCCTAAATGCATTGTGATTTGCAGTAAGTACTATGAGGACAATTTACATGCACGTGACTTTTTTTCCCATTAGAACAATCAATGCATAGCTGTAACTGATACATAATCTCTTTCAATTTAGAAACCATCTAGACACCAAAAATATAATCATGAATAGTCAGCATGGATTTCAAAAGGGAAAGTCTTGCTTGACCAACATCTTTGAATTCTTTGAATAAATAACAGAGCGTGTAGACAAGGGTAATGTTGCAGATGTAATTTATCTAGATTTCAAAAAGCCTTTGATAAGGTACCACTTAATAGACTAATGAATAAGGTCAGAGATAAGAGAGCTTTTGGGCCAACCATCAAGAAGATTGCCCCCCTCAAATCTAAATCAGGGAACACAATCACTGACCAACGCAAGCAAATGGACCGCTGGGTGGAACACTATCTAGAACTGTACTCCAGGAAAGATGTTGTCACTGAGACCGCCTTCAATGCAGCCTTGTCTCTGCCAGTCATGGATGAGCTGGACGTACAGCCAACAAAATCGGAACTCAATGATGCCATTGATTCTCTAGCCAGCGGAAAAGCCCCTGGGAAGGACGGCATTACCCCTGAAATCATCAAGAGTGCCAAGCCTGCTATACTTTCAGCACTGCACGACCTGCTTTGCCTGTGCTGGGACGAGGGAGCAGTACCACAGGATATGCGCGATGCTAATATCATCACCCTCTATAAGAACAAGGGTGACCGCAGTGACTGCAACAACTACCGTGGAATCTCCCTGCTCAGCATAGTGGGGAAAGTCTTCGCTCGTGTCGCTTTAAACAGGCTCCAGAAGCTGGCTGAGCGTGTCTATCCTGAGGCACAGTGTGGCTTTCGAGCAAAGAGATCCACCATTGACATGCTGTTCTCCCTTTGCCATCTACAGGAGAAATGCCGTGAACAACAGATGCCCCTCTACGTTGCTTTCATTAATCTCACCAAAGCCTTTGACCTCGTCAGCAGACGTGGTCTCTTCAAACTACTAGAAAAGATTGGATGCCCACCAAAGCTACTAAGTATCATCACCTCATTCCATGACAATATGAAAGGCACAATTCAGCATTGCGGCGCCTCATCAGACCCCTTTCCAATCCTGAGTGGCGTGAAACAGGGCTGTGTTCTCGCACCTACACTGTTTGGGATCTTCTTCTCCCTGCTGCTCTTACATGCATTCAAGTCTTCAGATCAGGTGGCAGGTTGTTCAACCTTGCCCGTCTAAAAGCGAAGACCAAAGTACGGAAAGTCCTCATCAGGGAACTCCTCTTTGCTGACGATGCTGCACTAACATCTCACACTGAAGAGTGTCTGCAGAGAATCATCGACAGGTTTGCGGCTGCCTGCAATGAATTTGGCCTAACCGTCAGCCTCAAGAAAACGAACATCATGGGACAGGAGGTCAGAAATGCCCCATCCATCAATATCGGCGACCACACTCTGGAAGTGGTTCAAGAGTTCACCTACCTAGGCTCAACTATCACCAGTAACCTGTCTCTCGATGCAGAATTAAACAAGCGCATGGGAAAGGCTTCCTCTGCTATGTCCAGACTGGCCAAGAGAGTGTGGGAAAATGGCGCACTGACACAGAACACAAAAGTCCACGTGTATCAAGCCTGTGTCCTCAGTACCTTGCTCTACGGCAGCGAGGCCTGGACAACGTACATCAGCCAAGAGCGACGTCTCAATTCATTCCATCTTCGCTGCCTCCGGAGAATCCTTGGCATCAGGTGGCAGGACCGTATCTCCAATACAGAAGTCCTCATGGCGGCCAACATCCCCAGCATATACACCCTACTAAGCCAGCAGCGCCTGAGATGGCTTGGCCATGTGAGCCACATGGAAGATGGCAGGATCCCCATGGATACATTGTACAGTGAGCTCGTCACTGGTACCAGACCCACCGGCCGTCCATGCCTCCGCTTTAAAGATGTCTGCAAACGCGACATGAAGTCCTGTGACATTGATCACAAGTCATGGGAGTCAGTTGCCAGCGATCGCCAGAGCTGGCGGGCAACCATAAAGGCGGGGCTAAAGCATGGCGAGTCGAAGAGACTTAGCAGTTGGCAGGAAAAAAGATAGAAGTGCAAGGAGAGAGCCAACTGTGTAACAGCCCCGACAACCAATTTTATCTGCAGCACCTGTGGACGTGTCTGTCACTCTAGAATTGGCCTTTATAGCCACTCCAGGTGCTGCTTCACAAACCACTGACCACCTCCAGGCGCTTACCCATTGTCTCTCGAGACAAGGAGGCCAAAGAAGAATAAGGTCAGAGAATGTGGAGTCAGGGGACAAGTAGCAGAACGGATAGCTAGCTGGCTTCAAGACAAAAAGCAGAGAGAAGGGGTAAAGGTCAGTTAAACAGAGTGGCAGAAGGTGGGAAGTGATGTTCCACAAGAATCAGTGCTGCAGCCACTGTTGTTCACAATTTATATTAACCATTTAGACTTTGGAATCAAAAATACAATTTCTAAATTTGCAGATATCACAAAATTGGGGGGAACAGTCAATATAGAGGAGGACTGCAACAAATTACAAGAAAACATCAACAAACTTTCAGAATAGACATATAATTGGCAAATGAATTTCAACATTGATAAATGTGAAGCATTTCATTTTGGCAAGAAAAATAAGGAGATTGCCAATTACCTAGAAAATAAGAATCTAAATGGGGTAGAGGAGCAAAGGGAGTACAAATATACAAATCACTAAAAGCAGCGACACATAAAGGCCATAAAAAAGTAAACCAAGCAGTAGGGTTTATTTCTGGAGGGATATAATTGAAAAGCAAAGAAGTTATGCTGAACTTATAATGAACCTTGGTTAGACCACACTAGGAGTACTGGTCACCATCTTACAAAAAAGATAAAGCGGCTTTGGAGAGGGTGCAAAAAATTTACAAGGATGGTATCAGAAATGTGGCAGTATACCTGTCAGGCGAGGATGATCAGGCTGGGTTTCCTTTCTCTGGAGAAGAGAAGGCTGAGGCGCTGACCTAATAGTGGACTTTAAAATTATGAAAGTTTTTGATAGAGTAGACACAGAGAGAATGGAGAGAATTTTTTTAGGCAACGGAGGCTGTTTGTGTGCGTGTGGGGTGTGAAATCCCATTCGGTCGGGATTCAACATCATCTGTACCCTGTACCGGGTTTCTGTGGGGTGGGAAGGTGGATTCCCCTTAGATCCATCAGGTAAATTATTAAGGTAATTAAAAAGCCAATTAACACCTCACTTCTGGATTTCCCAGCCATGGCACCTGTTTTCCGACCTGCAACTCACCAGGCTCACAGAGGTGAGTGCACAGTAGCAAGAGCTTCTTTAGTGAAACTGACAAGCTGGAAAGAGTTGGATGAGTTACACTGACAGCTCTAGGTATGACTATTGAGAAACAGCTGTTCAAAGCACTTTGTCTCTCAGAGAGTGCTATTACTGCTTGACAGGTGATTGCCAACTTCTTGTAAGGCATTTCACCTATCTGGCACTTCACACCTTCACCTGCTCTTCCTTGTTGCCAGCCTTCACCATGGCATGGGAGCAGTTTATGCAGCAGTACCTTGAACCCCTGATGAGGGGCAAGAGCAGAGGCCAGACAATGCCAACTGCTCCAACAGCAGCAAGAGCAATGCAAACAGCAGCACTAGCTGCCTTCTCTTCAGCCCCATGCCCCTCCACAAGGCAGATGGAATGGACTGAGATCCAGCTGGAAGGAGACAAGATTTCCAACACAGGGTCTGCAGGCAGAGAGGATCAGCTGACTCAACATATCTGAGCACCAGTGCCTCAGGAGGCTCAGACTGTCACAGCAAGTCAGTGCTGACATTTGCAGCCTCCTGGAACAAGACATCCTTCCCAGTGGAGCAGGTGGACTTGGGTTACCATTGGCCAACAAGATGCCTGTCTCTGGAGGGCCACCCCCATTCCCCCCTCCATCCCCGCATGTCTCTGCTTCTCATCAGGTTTTGTGCTGTCTTCTCCTACAAGGAGAGAAAACAGAGAAGTGTGAGTGTTCGTAATGGCTTGTGTGGAAAGGAGGGAAGGACAATATTTGTGGAGACTAACTGTGATGCATGAGTGCAAGAGGGCAATAAGTTGAAGGTGACATTCTCGGTGAAGACTCGGAGGGCTAAGTTCCGGACCGGTAAGTATAAAAAACTTACCTCGGGGATTCGCGGCCTACATTCATGGAGAAGATTCGGTGGGCGGAGTTCCAGACCGGTAAGTATAAAAAACTTACCTCGGGGATTCGTGGCCTACATTCACGGAGAAGACTCAGAGGGCGGAGTTCCAGACCGGTAAGTATAAAAAACTTACCTCGGGGATTCGCGGCCTACATTCACGGAGAAGACTCAGAGGGCGGAGTTCCAGACCGTTAAGTATAAAAAACTTGCCTCGGGGATTCGTGGCCTACATTCATGGAGAAGATTCGGTGGGCGGAGTTCCAGACCGGTAAGTATAAAAAACTTACCTCGGGGATTCGTGGCCTACATTCACGGAGAAGACTCAGAGGGCGGAATTCCAGACCGGTAAGTATAAAAAACTTACCTCGGGGATTCGCGGCCTACATTCACGGAGAAGACTCGGAGGGCGGAGCTCCAGACTGGTAAGTATAAAAAACTTACCTCGGGGATTCGCGGCCGACATTCACGGAGAAGACGCAGAGGGCGGAGTTCCAGACCGGTAAGTATAAAAAACTTGCCTCGGGGATTCGCGGCCTACATTCACGGAGAAGACTCGGAGTGGGTGGGGGAAGAAAAACTGAAAAAGTGACATCACAGGAAAGCTGTGACCTGATTGGCTGGTCGGGAATCTGTACCGAATTTGAAAATAAAACTGATAAAAATTGATTAAAACACGAATTAACTAATTAATAAGTAGAGTAACTAAACCAGAGGGAGGAGATTACTGTATTTAAGATAGCATTTAGTATTTATAGAAATTTAGCACTAGGGACCATAAAGTTGTGTATCATAATTTAGTAAGGATTTAATAAGCATTCATTTATTTTAAATTAATTTATTAATTAGTGATAGAAATGACAGGTAGAGGGGTGAAGTGCTTCACCTGTGAGATGTGGGAGATCCGTGACGCTTCCAGCGTTCTGGGCGACTACATCTGCAGGAAGTGTACCCAGTTGCAGCTCCTCACAGACCGCATGGATCGGTTGGAGCGGCAACTGGATGCACTCAGGAGCATGCAGGTGGCGGAAAGCATCATCGACAGGAGTTTTAGAGAAGTGGTTACACCCAAGTTGCAGGCAGATAGATGGGTGACCGCTAGAAGGGGCAGGCAGTCAGTGCAGGAATCCCCTGTGGCTATCCCCCTCTCTAACAAGTATACCGTTTTGGATACTGTTGGGGGGGATGGCCTATCAGGGGAAAACAGCAGCAGCCAGAGCAGTGGCACCACAGCTGGCACTGTTGTTCAGCAGGGAGGGACAAAGCGCAGAAGAGCAATAGTTATAGGGGACTCTATAGTCAGGGGCATAGATAGGCGCTTCTGTGGACGTGAAAGAGACTCCAGGATGGTATGTTGCCTCCCTGGTGCCAGGGTCAAGGATGTCGCTGAATGGACAGGGGGCATTCTGAAGGGGGAGGGTGAACAGCCAGAGGTTGTGGTACACATCGGTACCAATGACTTCGGCAGGAAGAGCGAGGGGGGAGGGGGAGTTTAGGGAGTTAGGTAGTAAGTTAAAAAACAGGACCTCCAGGGTTGTAATCTCTGGATTACACCCTGTGCCACGTGCCAGTGAGGCTAGAAATAGGAAGATAGTGCAGCTAAACACATGGCTGAGCAGCTGGTGTAGAAGGGAGGGTTTCAGATATCTGGACCATTGGGCTCTCTTCTGGGACAGATGGGCCCTGTACAAGAAGGACGGGTTGCATCTAAACTGGAGGGGCACTAATATCCTGGCTGCAAGGTTTGCTGGCGTCACTCGGGAGGGTTTAAACTAGTGTGGCAGGGGGGTGGGAACCAGAGCAGTAGGACAGCTAGTGAAATAAATGAGGAGGACATAGTAAATAAGGCCAGTAGGACTAAGAGGAAGAGCAGGCAGGGAGATGTTGCTGAGCACAGCGGGACTGGTGGTCTGAAGTGCATTTGTTTCAATGCGAGAAGTATAACAGGTAAGGCAGATGAACTTAGAGCTTGGATTATTACTTGGAAATATGATGTTGTTGCTATTACAGAGACTTGGTTGAGGGAAGGGCAGGATTGGCAGCTAAATGTTCCAGGCTTTAGAAGCTTCAGGCGGGATAGAGGGGGATGTAAAAGGGATGGGGGAGTTGCATTACTGGTTAAGGAGAATATCACAGCTGTACTGCGGGAGGACACCTCAGAGGGTCATGCAGCGAGGCAATATGGGTGGAGCTCAGGAATAGGAAGGGTGCAGTCATGATGTTGGGGGTTTACTACAGGCCTCCCAACAGCCAGTGGGAGGTAGAGGAGCAGATATGTAGACAGATTTTGGAAAGATGTAAAGGTAACAGGGTTGTGGTGGTGGGTGATTTTAACTTCCCCTATATTGACTGGGACTCACTTAGTGCTAGGGGCTTGGATGGGGCAGAATTTGTGCGGAGCATCCAGGAGGGCTTCTTGAAACAATATGTAGATAGTCCAACTAGGGATGGGGCGATTCTGGACCTGGTATTGGGGAATGAGCCTGGCCAGGTGGTCGAAGTTTCAGTGGGGAAGCATTTCGGGAGCAGTGACCATAATTCCATAAGTTTTAAGGTACTTGTGGATAAGGATAAGAGTAGTCCTCGGGTGAAGGTGCTAAATTGGGGGAGGGCTAATTATAACAATATTAGGCAGGAACTGAAGAATTTAGATTGGGGGCGGCTGTTTGAGGGTAAATCAACATCTGACATGTGGGAGTCTTTCAAACGTCAGCTGATTAGAATCCAGGACCAGCATGTTCCTGTGAGGAAGAAAGACAAGTTTGGCAAGTTTCGGGAACCTTGGATAACGCGGGATGTTGTGAGCCTAGTCAAAAAGAAACAGGAAGCATTCATAAGGGCTGGAAGGCTAGGAACAGACAAAGCACTTGAGGAATATAAAGACAGTAGGAAGGAACGTAAGCAAGGAGTTAGGAGGGCTAAAAGGGGTCATGAAAAGTCATTGGCAAACAGGATTAAGGAAAATCCCAAGGCTTTTTATACATATATAAAGAGCAAGAGGGTAACCAGGGAAAGGGTTGGCCCACTCAAGGACAGAGATGGGAATCTATGTGTGGAGCCAGAGGAAATGGACGAGGTGCTAAATGAGTACTTTGCATCAGTATTCACCAAGGACTTGGTGGATGATGAGCCTAGGGAAGGGATTGCAGATAGTCCCAGTCATCTCATTATCAAAAAGGAGGAGGTGTTGGGTGTCTTGCAAAGCATTAAGGTAGATAAGTCCCCAGGGCCTGATGGGATCTATCCTAGAATATTGAGGGAGGCAAGGGAGGAAATTGCTGGGGCCTTGACAGAAATCTTTGCATCCTCATTGGCTACAGGTGAGGTCCCAGAGGACTGGAGAATAGCCAATGTTGTTCCTTTGTTTAAGAAGGGTGGCAAGGATAATCCAGGAAATTATAGGCCGGTGAGCCATATGTCAGTGGTAGGGAAACTATTAGAGAGGATTATTCGGGACAGGATTTACTCCCATTTGGAAACAAACGAACTTATTAGCAAGAGACAGCATGGTTTTGTGAAGGGGAGGTCGTGTCTTACCAATTTGATTGAGTTTTTTGAGGAAGTGACAAAGATGATTGATGAAGGAAGGGCAGTGGATGTTATCTATATGGACTTTAGTGAAGCCTTTGACAAGGTCCCGCATGGCAGACTGGTACAAAAGGTGAAGTCACACGGGATCAGAGGTGAGCTGGCAAGATGGATACAGAACTGGCTCGGTCATAGAATACAGAGAGTATCAGTGGGTGGGTGTTTTTCTGAATGGAGGGATGTCACTAGTGGTGTTCCGCAGGGATCAGTGCTGGGACCTTTGCTGTTTGTAGTATATATAAATGATTTGGAGGAAAATGTAGCTGGTCTGATTAGTAAGTTTGCGGACGACACAAAGGTTGGTGGAGTTGCGGATAATGATGAGGATTGTCAGAGGATACAGCAGGATATAGATTGGTTGGAGACTTGGGCGGAGAAATGGCAGCTGGAGTTTAATCCAGCCAAATGTGAGGTAATGCATTTTGGAAGGTCTAATGCAGGTGGGAGGTATACAGTAAATGGCAGAACCATAAGGAGTATTGACAGGCAGAGAGATCTGGGCGTACAGGTCCACAGGTCACTGAAAGTGGCAACGCAGGTGGATAAGGTAGTCAAGAAGGCATACGGCATACTTGCCTTCATCGGTCGGGGCATAGAGTATAAAAATTGGCAAGTCATGATGCAGCTGTACAGAACCTTAGTTCGGCCACACTTGGAATATTGCGTGCAATTCTGGTCGCCACACTACCAGAAGGATGTGGAGGCTTTGGAGAGGGTACAGAGGAGGTTTACCAGGATGTTGCCTGTTCTGGAGGGCATTAGCTATGAGGAGAGGTTGGAAAAACACGGATTGTTTTCACTGGAACGACGGAGGTGGAGGGGCGACATGATAGAGGTTTACAAAGTTATGAGCAGCATGGACAGAGTGGATAGTCAGAAGCTTTTTCCCAGGGTGGAAGAGTCAGTTACTAGGGGACATAGGTTTAAGGTGCGAGGGGCAAAGTTTAGAGGGGATGTGCGAGGCAAGTTTTTTACACAGAGGGTGGTGAGTGCCTGGAACTTGCTGCCAGGGGAGGTGGTGGAAGCAGATACGATAGCGACATTTAAGAGACATCTTGACAAATGTATGAATAGGAAGGGAATAGAGGGATATGGGCCCCGGAAGTGCAGAAGGTGTTAGTTTAGGCAGGCATCAAGATCGGCACAGGCTTGGAGGGCCGAATGGCCTGTTCCTGTGCTGTACTGTTCTTTGTTCTTTGTGAGTATGAGTGTTGGTTGTTCAGAAGGGCATGTGATGTGTCTGCAGAGAAGGGAATGAGTGGAGCTATAAGGTATGTTGGTATGAGGAGTACTATGCAGGAGAATGCTGGCTAAGTCAGAGTGTGGGATTTGGCACCTGAAAGTGTTATGTCACTAACCTATCTTGCCCTCCTGAGGTCCTGGATCCTCTTGGCATACTGACTCCAGGTTGGAAGGGACCTCACTCCTGCTGCTCATTTCTTTGGCCACTTCTATCCATGCTGATTGGTTGGAGAGACTGTTCTCTTTCTTCCCTCCTCGGGAGAACTCATCTCACTGCAACCCCTCAAAAACCTGCAGGCCCTCTAGGTAAGAATGAGAGACCTGGCAACCAGCCTTTCCAGGTCTCCTGTCCATTTCTGTGGTTGCTGCAGCCTCAAAAATCCAACTGCTGGTGAGCTCTTCTAACCAATGATAGTTCCTTTATTTAGAAATGCTCCCTTTGATGGAATGGACACGTCATCCTGCCTGCCCACCCAGCCTAATTGGTTGGGCAACCTGGAGATGCGATGTTACAGCCATGACTAAGTTTAAGAGCTATGGCAAGTTGCTTTAATTTAATTGTAAGACTTCTGTCAATTACAGTTATGGACTAAGTTGGGAGAGCTGATCTCACAGGGACTTTCAGTTCAGTCTAGCTACAAAGCATGCTGGGTACGAGTGTGTTTTCACAAGCTTCACAAAATGTATTAAGTTTATCACAATGAGTACAAAAGTGATACTTAACAAAAGGCCAGTGGAAAGCAGTCACATTCACTGTGGAACAGCAGTCCTTGACCTCCGGTTGATTGTAGCACGTGTCTCTTCATTGTTGACTGATGATCTTTGATTCTTCTTCTGTTGGTGTGCGCCGATGTCTCTTTACACCTTTCTTCTATTCCCCTCTGAGGGTTTCCTCATTCCATGTTATGTCATATACCAACTTAATCCTTTTGATTTATCAGGCATGACCTCACCTTCCATACATTGTTTCTACAGATGGTTTGTTGGCCTAAGCAATTGTCAAAAATGGGTAATGTTTGATATTCCAATCAATATTCCAGTTATGAATAGCCTCCAAATACCTTTATTTCCATTTCCATCCCCATGAGGTCTGCAAGTCTATCTTAATTGAAATGGAGAGAGGTGGTCATCAAATATCCTGCCTTATCTCAAAGCCACTTCTGCGATTGTTGCTACAGTAGATAGCCTGTCTTTCACCATCTTTCCAGTACAGCTTACGAATATACATTTCAGGTAATGACATGATTCCAGACACAAAAGTGCACAAATTAATCCTAATATAGTGCATTGATACACATAAAAAGTACAACATTTCCCAAGCATAACTGCAACATTTCTTAAAAGTTTTCTACTTTAAAAATATAGCACCTCATGTAAACTGTAGCAGGCCATAACTTGCACAGGTTCATTCAAGTGGTATAGTAACAACAGATTAAACATGGCAGTTGTTAACCCATTAGTTCCTACATGTGGAACCTGTTACCACAGGGAGTGGTTGAAGGAAATAGTATAGATGCATTTATGGGGAGGCTAGGAGGCTAGATAAGCATATGAGGGAGAAGGGAATCGTGGGTTATGCTGATTGAGTTGGATGAGGAAAGAAGAGTGGCTTGTTTGGTGCATTAATGCCAACATAGACTGGTTGGGCTGAATGGCCTGTTTCTGTGCCTTATATCCTATGTAAAGCAATCCTATGTAATGTCATAAAAAGAGAATGATAAGCTTAATCATGGTCCAGTCCTGCAGTGTAACTAAACAAAGAGAGAGTGGGGAGCAGAGAGTGATTGCAGAACAGAGTGCTTCATAAACAGAGTGCTAAAGTGGGGAATTTGATACAAGTGGAATTTTGGTGCAAGGGGGAGGGAAATGCTGCTTTTTTTGACTTTTTTTACTTCCAGCAGCTGGTAAGTGTTTTTCTTTCATCTCCAATCTGGGAAACTGTAACTTGCTATTACTTTATTTTACTAAATTAGTAACTAATTAACTAATCAAATAAATAAATAAGATTAGATAGACATGGCATGGCAGGTGGTGTGCCGTAACTGCAGCATGTGGGAGTTTGATTTAGATTTTTTTGATTTAGAGATGCAGTACTGAAACAGGCCCTTCGGCCCACCGAGTCTGTGCCGACCATTAACCACCCATTTATACTAATCCTACACTAATCGGCAGCGACACTAATCCTACACTAATCACGACACTAATCCTACACTAATCGGCAGCGAGGCCTGGACAACGTATGCCAGCCAAGAGCGACGTCTCAATTCATTCCATCTTCGCTGCCTTCGGAGAATACTTGGCATCAGGTGGCAGGACTATATCTCCAACACAGAAGTCCTTGAAGCGGCCAACACCCCCAGCTTATACACACTACTGAGTCAGCGGCGCTTGAGATGGCTTGGCCATGTGAGCCGCATGGAAGATGGCAGGATCCCCAAAGACACATTGTACAGCGAGCTCGCCACTGGTATCAGACCCACCGGCCGTCCATGTCTCCGTTATAAAGACGTCTGCAAACGCGACATGAAATCGTGTGACATTGATCACAAGTCGTGGGAGTCAGTTGCCAGCATTCACCAGAGCTGGCGGGCAGCCATAAAGACAGGGCTAAATTGTGGCGAGTCGAAGAGACTTAGTAGTTGGCAGGAAAAAAGACAGAGGCGCAAGGGGAGAGCCAACTGTGCAACAGCCCCAACAAACAAATTTCTCTGCAGCACCTGTGGAAGAGCCTGTCACTCCAGAATTGGCCTTTATAGCCACTCCAGGCGCTGCTTCACAAACCACTGACCACCTCCAGGCGCGTATCCATTGTCTCTCGAGATAAGGAGGCCCAAAAGAAAAAGAAACACTAATCCCATATTCCTCCCACATCCTCACCTGTTCCTATACTCCCCTACCACCTACCTATACTAGGGGCAATTTATAATGGCCAATTTACCTATCAACCTGCAAGTCTTTACACTGTGGGAGGAAACCAGAGCACCCGGAGGAAACCCACGCAGACACAGGGAGAACTTGCAAACTCCACACAGGCAGTACCCAGAATTGAACCCGGGTCGCTGGAGCTGTAAGACCATTGCGATCCTGGACAATAATATCTGCGGTAAGTGTCTGCAGCTTGAGGAACTTCAGAGTAGAGTTGTTGAGCTGGGGTTTGAGCTGCAGACATTGCAGGACATCAGGGAGGGGGGAGAGTTACCTGGGTACTCCAAGTGGCAGTCACACCCCTTAAGTAGAACTTTAGAGTGATTCAATAGTCAGGGACAGGAGAATGTGACAATGGGTCTCACAGGTATGGGGATCCAGGGTGTAGTGATGGAGGAGCTTTGACTCTTGCCTTTGACTGACAGATATGAGGTAATTGCTACCTGAGTGGATGAAAAGAAGGACTGCTGTGTGGATGGGCAAACTGACTATAGCAACATGGTGCAGGAAGCCATTCAAGTGGGGTGAATGAAAAGGAATGTGGTACTGATAGAGGACAGTGTGCAGCTGTGACCAGGACCTCCAAAGGTTATGGTGCCTGCCTGGTCCCAGGAGTAAAGATATCTCCTTGTGGCTTGAGAAGAACTTGGTGAGAGAGGGGGAGCATCCAGTTATTGTACGACATAGGTAGAACTAAAAATGAGGTTCTGCAGAGGGAGTTTGAGGAATTGGGTTCTAAATTAATCTCAAGGTTAATCTCTAGATTACTACCTGAGCTAGGCACAAATTAACATAGGGTTAAGCAGATTAGAGAATTAAATCAGTGGCTCAAAGACTGCTGTAGGAAGAAGGGGTTCCAATTCATGGGCACTGGCACCTGTACTGGAGAAAGAGGGAGCTGTTCCTCTGGGATGGGCTCTACTTAATCCGGGTTGGGATCAGCATCTTGACAAATCATCTGATTAAGGCTGTGGGTAGGGCTTTAAACTAAAAGTGAGGAGCGGGGTCAGGTAAAGAGAAATTTAGAAATCTAAATAAAAAATATGAGGTAATAGAGCAATGTAGCAACTTGGGTAAAGATGTGCAGAGTGTGACAGGAAGGGATAGAGAGTTTAACAGTAATAGTGCATCTGTGCGTAAGGTCCATGCAAAGAATAGTGGTGTACCTACACTGCAAGGACTGCAGTGATTCAAAGAAGGCAGCTCACCTTCTCAAGGACAATTAGAGATGGGCAATAAATGCTGTCCTCGCCAGTGACGCCTACATCCCACAATCAAATAAAAAAAAACAAAAGTTAAACCATCTACATGATGAAAAAAACATTTTGAACATTATTTACATGTGTGCTGACCTTCATGACCTTTAGTCAAGTGTCTCTAAAATGTACAGGTGGTATACTAACTCGACCTGATCTTGTCAATGTGTAGCCTAATTGAGAATTAGACTGTTCAACTGTTTTCTCTTGACCTGTCTGTGTGTTGTGACAGTCACCCTGTGCTTGTGTATTACATTTGTCATTTTTCTTTGCTACATTCTGTGGATTGGAATATGAATGTATTCTCAAAGTAATAGGGTTGTCAGGCACAATGCTGTTAGCTAGTTCCATAAGCTGACATCAATTTCTCCTTATGACTGCTCCATTAGGAGTTGTAACTTCATATGATCTTGCTTCTGTGCAGATTTTGGACACCTCTGTGAGAAACCACTTTCCCTCATACAGATGGCTCACTTGGACCCTCTGACAATCTGTAATGATGGTAGTTCCACACCTACGTGTTTGTCGTGCAGAGCTTTCATCTTCCTCTGTTTCTCTGTCAGTTTGTCCTGTATTGATGAAGATTTCATGAAGTGATGACTCAGTAGAATCGTTTTAATTTGTCTTCCACATAGAATTTCCGCAGGTGATGGTAATCCAGTACCAATTGGTGTTACCCTTAAGTGTAACGTGGCTACATGTAAATCTTGCTTTGTTTCTTGACACTTCACAATCAGTGATTTGACTTGTGCGTACCATTCTTTCAGCTAGGCCGTTCAACCTGGGGTAATGTGGTGAAGATGTTCACTGCCCATTTCTTACAGATATCGGCAAAGGGCTTGACAGTATATTGCAGTCCATTGTCTGATATTATCTCCTGTGGAGGGCCAAGTAACCTGAATGTTGTGCTGATGGTGTTAGCAACTGATTGGCTCGATGTATCTCTCAGTTGCCAGATTATGGGGAACTTGGAGAAGTAATCTGTTAACAACAGATAATTGTCACTGTCATGCAGGCCCCCACCTGCCAAGCATGAAGCATATTAATTTCATCACATGGACATTAAATTTCAAACTGTTGTTGAAGTGAAGAAAGGACTTGCTTTAAAAAAATTGCCAGATCTTGGCTGGAAAGACATTTGCATATTAACAGACACTGTTTGGAAAGACAAAGCAGCCATTCCCTGACACATTCAACCCACAATGGACCCTTGGCTGGAAAGACATTTTCATATTAACAGACAGTGCTTGGAAAGGACAAAGGACCATTCCCTGACACATTCAGCCCACAATGGAGTTTTGACCATCAGATGTTGAAGGTGAGGGAGCTCGCATTCCAGGTTGACTGCTCAGATGGCCGAATACACAGATGGACATGGTCAAACCAGCTAGTCACATGACTAACCTGCTGGGCAACCTGAGTTTTTTGAATTTGTATAAACAGTTTGGGCAGAAAGCAGAATGCTCCTGGACTGAGAAGATCTCTCCTGGCTGGCTTGCCACAGCCTCTCCTGTCTGCCTGTTCCCATCTCTTTCTCACAAACCTCTGAATCCACTGAAGAAACATGACCCCAAGAGAGAAAGTGTCCTACAACGAACAAGGTTTAAGAAGAATACTGGGCCCCAACGAAAAGCAAGATCTACCTACAATAAAGGACACTACTGTGAGCTCGAAGAACCGTAACACAAAAAAGCTCCTCAGCTATTGCCTCAAATGTTTCTACTTTATTTCTTCTGTTTTCTTTCTGTCTCTATCTGCATGTGTGTATCATGTGTGCATGCTAATGTGGGTACATTGTGTATCCGTAAGCGTTAACCGAATTAGAGGTTAAGTTTAAGTTTAATAAAATTTCACCTTTTTTCTTTAAACTTAAGAAAGCCTATTTGTGCTGGTGTCCTTGCCCTATAATTGGAAAGCGGTGAACAGGGATTCACCAAGTGGGAGCTTAAAACACGAGATGTTTAAAATTAAACTCTGTTACAATAAGACCAGGTGAAGGCTGAAAGGGAACCCGAGACCTCTTTCTCACTTGGTCGTAACATCACCTTTAATAGAGAAGAGGTCAGTGGCGACCCATGTCCAGGGATGTGGTGGAACTTTGTCCGGAAGAAGTGGCTCTTTATGTCGGCTTTATTGATGTTTGTGGCATGCATCATATAACTGTACTGCTCTCTTGCTGTCATTGTTAATTCCTGGCCAGTAGACAGTATCGAGTGCAAGTATTCTGGATTCAATAGGATCACACATGTTTTGGACGTCTGTCCTTGGCACACTGCTGATCTCATGGATTGTCACAATTTGAAGCTGACTGCATTCCAGCAGCCCTGCAACTGCAGGACCATCACTATCAACAATGTAGAATGTTTGATAAGACCATAGATAGTTTCCATACATACAATCCAGCTTTAGTGTCCCCATACATTTAATTGGGGTACTGTTATACATAATGAATCTTGTGTTTGTAGGTCACATCATGGCCTCCCATCTAGCCAGGTACAGTTTCTTCAGTATTCTTAGTGGCAAAATATTTGCACTTGCCCCGTATCGATCATGAGTAACAGTTTGTGCTGTCCAGCTTTAGAGTCATAGAGTCGTACAGCATAGAAACAGGCCCTTTGGCCCACCGCATCCATGCCGACCATAATGCCTATCTATACTAATCCCACCTGCCTGTATTAATTCCGTATCCCTCTATACCTTGCTCATTCAAGTACCTGTTCAGATACCTCTTAAATGTTGCGACTGTTCCTGCCTCCACCACCTCCTCTGGCAGCTCATTCCAGATACCCACTATTCTTTGTGTGAAAAATTTACCCCTTTGATCCCCTTTAAATCTCCTCCCTCTCACCTTAAATCGATTCCCTCTAGTTTTAGTCACCCCTACCATGGGAAACAGACTCTAGCTATCTACCCTATCTATGCCTCTCATAATTTTATATACCTCTATCATGTCCCCTCTCAGCATCCTTCGCTCAAGGGAAAACAGACCCAGCCTATCCAATCTCTCTTTATAACTCAAGCCCTCCAATCCAGGCAACATCCTTGTGAATCTTTTCTGCACCCTCTCTAGCTTAATCACATCTTTCCGGTAGTGCAGCGACCAGAACTGCACACAGTACTCCAAGTGCGACCTAACCAATGTTATGTATAACTGTAACATGACGTCTCAACTCTTGTACTCAGTACTCAGTGCCTCAGCCGATGAAGGCAGGCATTCCCTATGCCTTCTTCACCATCCTGTCTAACTGTGTTGCCACTTTCAGGGAACTATGTATTTGCACCCCAAAGTCTCTCTGCTCAACATTCACTGTATATGTCCTGCCCTGGTTTAACTTCCCAAAATGCATCACTTCATACTTGTCTGCACTAAATTCCATTTGCCAATCCCTTGCCCACTTTCCCAGTTGATCTGTATCCTGTTGTAACCTTAGACAACCTTCTTCACTGTCCACTATACCACCAATTTTGGTGTCATCAGCAAACTTACTAATCATGCCCCCCTACATTCTCATCCAAGTCATTAATATATATGACAAAGAAAAGAGGGCCCAGCACCAGTCCCTGCGGCACACCATTGGTCACCGGCCTCCAATCTGAAAAACAACCCTCCACTACCACCCTCTGCCTCCTATCACCAAGCCAATTTTGTATCCAATAGCTCACCCTGGATCCCATGTGTTTGAACCTTCCGAACCAGCCTACCATGCGGGACCTTGTCAAAGGCCTTGCTAAAGTCCATGTAGACAACGTCCACCGCCCTGCCCTCGTCAATCCTCTTGGTCACCTCCTCAAAAAACTCAATCAAATTCGTGAGACATGATTTCCCACGCACAAAGCCATGCTGACTATCCCTAATCAGACCTTGCCTTTCCAAATGCATATAAATCCTGTCTCTCAGAATCCCTTCCAATAACTTTCCCACCACTGATGTAAGGCTCACCGGCCTGTAGTTCCCTGGCTTATCCCTGCTGCCCTTCTTAAATAAAGGCACAACATTAGCTATCCTCCAGTCTTCTGGTACCTCACCCGTGGCTAACGATGATAACAAAATCTCTGCCAAGGCCCCAGCAATATCCTCTCTTGCTTCCCATAGCATCCTAGGATACACCTGGTCAGGCCCTGGGGATTTATCCACCTTAATGTGCTTCAAAACCTCCAACACCTCCTCCTCTGTAATGTTGATATTCTCCAGGATATCACTGTTCCCTCCGTTGAACTCACTAGCTTCCATGACCTTCTCCATGGTAATTACAGATGAGAAGTATTCATTTACGATCTCGCCCATTTCCCATGACTCCACGCATAGATTCGCACACTGATCCTTAAGGGGACCTACTCTCTCCCTAGCTACCCTTTTGCTGTTAATATACTTACAGAATCTTTTAGGATTCTCCTTTATCCTATCTGCCAGGGAAATCTCATGGCCCCTTTTCGCCCTCCTAATTTCCTTCTTAAGTGTACTCCTACATCCCTTATACTCCTCGAGGGACTCGCTTGATCCCAGCTGCCTATACCTGACATAAGCTTCCTTCTTTGTCCTGACCAGACCCTCAATATCCCTCGTCAACCAAGGTTTCCTAAACTTGCCAGCCTTGCCCTTCAATGTAACAGGAAGATGCCGGCCCTGAACTCTTCCTATCTCACTTTTAAATGTCTCCCACTTGCCAGATGTCCCTTTACCTGTAAACAGCCTCTCCCAATCAACTTTTGAGAGTTCCTGGCTGATGCCATCGAAATTAGCCTTCCCCCAATTTCGGACTTCAACTTGAGAACCAGTCCTATCCTTTTCCATAACTATCTTGAAGCTAATAGAGTTATTGGCTATTGGCCAAGGCTATGGGCCAAGTGCTGGCAAATGGGATTAGGTAGACAGGTCAGGTGTCTTTAATGCATCAGTGCAGACTCGATGGGCTGAAGGGCCTCTTCTGCACTGTATTATCGTGTGATTCTGTGATATTGTCACTGGTCCCAAAGTGCTCCCCCACTGACACATCAACCACCTGCCCAGCCTCATTTCCTAAGAGGAGGTTGAGTGTAGCCCCTTTTCTAGTCGGGCCATCCACATACTGCTTCAGAAAACTATCCTGGACACACTTAACAAATTCTTCCCCATCTGATCCCTTAGCACTAAGGCAGTCCCAGTCAGTATTAGGGAAGTTAAAATCACCTACTATTACAACCCTATAATTCCTACACCTATCTGTGATTTCCCTACATTTATGCTCCTCCAATTCCCTCTGACCATTGGGGGACCTATAGTATAATCCCATCAAAGTGATCACTCCTTTCTTATTTCTAAGTTCTACCCATAGGGCTTCGCTGGACATTCCCCCCGGGATATCCTCTCTAAGTAACTTTCAATCTCAGCTACAGAGAACAGTGTCCGTGTCAATCTCGTGGACATGACTGCATTTGGATTAGCCTCTTGTGAATGTATCCCTGTTTCTCTCACAAGGTGGTGTTTGTTTCTTGCAGGTGGTCTGCTGTGACTTCTGGCCAGTTTTCCAGTACCAAACCTCTTGCACAACCTTGTCCAGTGCCCTTTCTTGCCACACACCTTGCTTTCCAAGTAAGCAGGCCAGTTTCTCGGTTGGTGTACCAGTCCATACTTTTCACATATCTTGCCCAGCTTAGGTGATCTGGTTACCTCGCCTATGGTCATTGTCCTAAGTACTCGTATGCATTGCCTACTTGCAGCAATGGCCTCAAATTTCCTGCCTTCTCTCTAGAGTCTTTCTGCATCATATCCTTTTTCCTTGCCTAGTAGCTCTTTCTGAAAAGTTTCTATCAGGGTAGATGCAGTGACCAATTCTATGATCCTTTTGGATAATTCCACATCTGAGAAATCACAGAGATTTCCTTTTTGTGGCAACTGCTCATGAAATGATCGATGATCTCCTGCGATTGCTGCCTTTTGCCATTAATTCAAGACGATGGATTCAAAAGTTAATCTTGACCTTCAGCCGGTCCTCTAATGCAGTCCAGACACTGGCTGGGTCATTCTGGTTCACTTCAGATAATCCCAAGGTGTTGACATGATGCAGCCCCTTGTTGCGATCACGATATTTTAATTTTGACCTCTTGCTTGGCAAGTCCAGTGACAGCATGGTCCAGGGGGTACAATTCCATGCAGGAGGTCTTGAACTTTCCAATTCATTGACAGGTATTTGGTAGCTGTAGTGCCAAATTACTTGTCTGCAAGAATCTTTAGCTGGAGCTTTCCCCATTAAATGCCTCCCTCTCTTTTTCTGAGGCTTTCCGTGAAGGAGAAAAAAAGAATTTAGAGGTCTCCTGTGTGCACAGCGTCAGACTTCGGCCACACCCTGTTTTTGGTGCCTGCAGTGCAGACCTCCAGCCCACAATCAGGAGACTCCGCAGTTCTGGTGGGAGAACATAGCATGCAATGGCAGCGCTGCTGCATTGCCCTGACATGAACCGACTATGCTCACCTTTCCTAAGCCCTATTCCACCCGATTCTTGCTTTTTCTTGTCGACCACTGTAGAGCATGGTTATCTGACCGAACCCGACCGAGCCCGACGACGTGTTGGATTCGGGTCGGGTCAGGTTGCTCTTCCGGGTCCGGCATTCGGGCTCGGGTCGGGTTGGGCCGGGTCGAACACAGTGACAGCCAGGGTGTCAGGGCGGGAAACGTGCATTTGGACTCCGTACTCGTCTGCAGTGAGCGATTCCATCCAAGGTAGAGCACAACCTCTTCAATAAAGTTGATTTTATTCCGGTGGTCGGGTCAGGCGTGGGAAAAAGTCAAAGGACTCGGACTGGTCGGGCTCGGGTCAGATGTGGTTCTGCTGGACTTGGGTCGGGTTTCATTTGCAGACCCGAGCAGGCCTTTAGACCACTGATGAAAGAACAAACCCCATTCGTGTGCTCATATATTCTTCAGCACCAAAATCAGTGGATGGTCGTCGAACCTGACAGTGTTCTGCCGACACTGCTATCTCCAATGGACTTCAATGGAAAAATTGCAGATCCTGATGAATGCTGTTGCTGAGCTTCTCTGCTATACTGCTACTTCCGTGCATTCTGCTACCTCCATATTGTATTATTGCCTGCTTCAGCAATAAGGAACCCAAAAATTTTGAGTTGAAAGGTAATGGAGGAGTGGGTTCCTTATTATTAAGTAACAGGCTTGCACGAGAGTTCCATAATATATGTGCGACTAGGTGACCAACACAAACCCAACTGAGCTACCACATGTTGGTTGATATCACTTCCTGTGATGGTGTGTGACGTACTCAGGCTGTTAAACTGGTATCACAACAGGAGACAGTTCAGAAAAGTTTCACTAAGTTGATTCCTGGTGAAGGGGTTTCAGCAGGTTGGGCCTATACTGATTGAAGCTTAGAAGAATGAGAGATGATCTTATTGAATCATATAAGATTCTGTGGGGGCTTGACAGGATAAATACTAAGAGGATGCTTCCCCTTGGGGCAGAATCTAGAAGGGGGCAAAGTTTCAGAAAAAGGGGTCTCCCATTTAAGGCGGAGATGAGGAGGAATTTCTTCTCTCAGAAGGTCGTTAATCTTGGGAATTGTCTACACCAGAGAGCAGTGGAGGGTGGCTCTTTGAATATATTCAAGGTTGAGTTAGACAGATTTTTGATCTACAAGGAAGTCCAGGATTATGAGGTGCAGGCAGGAAAGTGAGTTGAGGCCATGATCAGATCAACCATGATTTTGTTTTAGAATGCCGGAACAGACCTAATGGCTATACTATGAGGCCTGGTCAGAATTTGATAGCTTTCGGAAAACGGGTTTCCTTTCCATGGAAGAGTACATCATGGACTTTAACAAATTGTATAAAAAGTAGGCAAACTTCAAGATGAGGATCCCTGGATCAGTACTACCATTTAAATTGCTAGATTGTGCTTATATGGACAGGCAACTGATCCTAACTGGCCTTCAGTTCCTGGACAAGGAGACCCTGTTGGATCAGATGTCTGCTGACTTAAAACAATTCCTGGGGCAACAGTCATTCCATTTAACCATCATGGAACAAATGAGGTATTTCGCTGTGACGCAACGGGTAGAAGACTCAATGGTTACAAGGTTTCAAAATATTCCAGAAACCAGCATCAATGTAACAGAAGCACTAAAGAGAGACAGAATGGTGATGAAAGAGCATACAGCAAATCTGGTTATAGCAGCAGAAGGTGAAATTGGAACAGTAATATTGGGTGAATGAATTCGAGGAATGTCCAAGGAAAAGTCAATAAATCCTTTAGATGCGACTCCAAGCATCATTTTGCAGTGGCGTAGTGGTATTATCACTGGACTAGTAACCCAGAGACCCAGGGTATTTCTCTGGGGACATGGGTTTGAATCCCACCACAGCAGAAGGTGGAATTTGAATTTAGTTAATAAATCTGGAGTTAAAAGCTAGTCTAATGATGGCCATGAAACCATTGTCGATTGTTGTAAAAACCCATCTGGTTCACTAATGTCCTTTAGGGAAGAAAATCCGCTGTCCTTACCTGGTCTAGCCTACATGTGACTCCAGACCCAGAGCTATGTGGTTAACTCTTACATGCCCTCTGAAATGGCCTAGCAAGCCACTCAGTTGTACCTAACTGCTACAAAGCCAATAAAAAGGAATGAAACCGGACGGAACACCCGGCATCGACCTAGGCACCGGAAACGACAACGGCAAAACCAGCCCTGTCGACCCTGCAAAGTCCTCCTTACTAACATCTGGGGCTTGTGCCAAAGTTGGGAGAGCTGTCCCACAGACTAGTCAAGCAACAGCCTGACATAGTCATCCTCACGGAATCATAACTTACAGGCAATGTCCCAGACACTGCCAGCACCATCCCCGGGTATGTCCTGTCCCACTGGCAGGACAGACCCAGCAGAGGTGCTGCCACAGTGGTATACAGTAGGGAGGGAGTTGCCCTGGGAGTCCTCAACATTGACTCCGGACCCCATGAAGTCTCATGGCATCAGGTCAAACATCGGCATGGTAACCTCCCACTGATTACCACCTACCGCCCTCCCTCAGCTGATGAGTCAGTACTCCTCCATGTTGAACACCACTTGGAAGAAGCACTGAGGGTGGCAAGGGCACAAAATGTACTCTGGGTGGGGGACTACTGGCCAAGCTGGCCGAGTCTTAAAGGACGTAGCTGCCAGACTGGGTCTGCAGCAGGCGGTGGGGGAACCAACACGAGGGAAGAACATACTTGACCTCGTCCTCACCAATCTGCCTGCCGCAGATGCTTCTGTCCATGACAGTATTGGTAGGAGTGACCACCGCACAGTCCTTGTGGAGACGAAGTCCTGCCTTCACATTGAGGATACTGTCCATCGTGTTGTGTGGCACTATCACCATGCTAAATGGGATAGATTTCGAACAGATCTAACAATGCAAAACTGGGCATCCATGAGGCACTGTGGGCCATCAGCAGCAGCAGAATTGTACTCAACCACAATCTGTAACCTCATGGCCCGGCATATCCCCCACTCTACCATTACCATCAAGCCAGGAGACCAACCCTGGTTCAATGAAAAGTGTAGGAAGGCACGCCAGGAGCAGCACCAGGCATACCTCAAAATGAGGTGTCAACCTGGTGAAGCTACAACACAGGACTACTTGCATGCCAAACTGTGTAAACAGGATGCGATAGACAGAGCTAAGCGATCCCATAACCAACGGATCAGATCTAAGCTCTGCAGTCCTGACACATCCAGCCGTGAATGGTGGTGGACAATTAAACAACTAACTGGAGGAGGTGGCTCCACAAATATCCCCATCCTTAATGATGGGGGAGCCCAGCACATCAGTGCGAAAGATAAGGCTGAAGCATTTGCAACAATCTTCAGCCAGAAGTGCCAGGTTGATAATCCATCTCGGCCTCCTCCTGAAGTCCCCAGCATCACAGATGCCAGACTCAGCCAATTTGATTCACTCAGCGTGATATCAAGAAACGACTGAAGGCACTGGATACTGCAAAAGCTATGGGCCCTGACAATATTCCAGCAATAGTACTGAAGACCTGTGCTCCAGAACTTGCCGCGCCCCTAGCCAAGCTGTTCCAGTACAGCTACAACACTGGCATCTACCCTGCAATGTAGAAAATTGCCCAGGTATGTCCTGTACACAAAAAGCAGGACAAGTCCAACCCGGCCAATTACCGCCCCATCAGCCTACTCTCATCGGTAAAGTAATGGAAGGCATCATCAGCAGTGCCATCAAGCGCCACTTGCTTAGCAATAACCTGCTCAGTGATGCTCAGTTTGGGTTTCGCCAGGGCCACTCAGCTCCTGACCTCATGTCAGCCTTGGTTCAAACATGGACAAAAGTGCTGAACTGGAGGTGAGGTAAGAGTGGCTGCCCTTGACATCAAGGCAGCATTTGGCTGAGTAAGGCATCAAGGAGCCCTAGCAAAACTGAGGTCAATGGGAATCAGGGGGAAAACTCTCCGCTGGTTGGAGTCATACCTAGCGCAAAGGGAAGATGGTTATGGTTGTTGGAGGTCAATCATCTGAGCTCCAGGACGTCACTGCAGGAGTTCCACAGGGTAGTGTCCTCGGCCCAACCATCTTCAGCTGCTTCATCAATGACCTTCCTTCAATCATAAGGTCAGAAGTGGGGATGTTCGCTGATGATTGCACCATGTTCAGCACCATTCGTGACTCCTCAGATACTGAAGCAGTCCGTGTAGAAATGCAGCAAGACCTGGACAATATCCAGGCTTGGGCTGATAAGTGGCAAGTAACATTCGTGCCACACAAATGCCAGGCAATGACCATCTCCAACAAGAGAGAATCTAACCATCTCCCCTTGACATTCAACGGCATTACCTTCGCTGAATCCCTCACTATCAACATCCTAGGGGTTACCATTGACCAGAAATTGAACTGGAGTAGCCATATAAATACCGTGGCTACAAGAGCAGGTCAGAGGCTAGGAATCCTGAGGCGAGTAACTCACCTCCTGACTCCCCAAAGCCTGTCCACCATCTACAAGGCACAGGTCAGGAGTGTGATGGAATACTCTCCACTTGCCTGGATGGGTGCAGCTCCAACAACACTCAAGAAGCTCGACACCATCCAGGACAAAGCAGCCCGCTTGATTTGCACCCCATCTACAAACATTCACTCCCTCCACCACCGACGCACAGTGGCAGCAGTGTGTACCATCTACAAGATGCACTGCAGCAATGCACCAAGGCTCCTTCAACAGCACCTTCTCAAACCCGCAACGTCTACCAACTAGAAGGACAAGGGCAGCAAATACATGGGAACACCACCACCTGCAAGTTCCCCTCCAAGTCACACACCATCCTGACTTGGAACTATATCACCTTTCCTTCACTTTCGCTCGGTCAAAATCCTGGAACTCCCTTCCTAACAGCACTGTGGGTGTACCTACCCCACATGGACTGCAGCGGTTCAAGAAGGCAGCTCACCACCACCTTCTCGAGGGCAATTAGGGATGGGCTATAAATGCTGGCCTGGCCAGCAACGCCCACATCCCACGAATGAATAAAAAAAAAATTGCCCAGGATGAAGAGACAGGGTCTTTGAAATGATACATGAAGACAATAGTTCTGAGGAAGAGGATGAAGATATAGATGAGTACGAACAGATTATACAGGTCACAAGGAGTTTTAATTCTGTGATGACTGGATGGTTGCGAATTCCTTTTAATTGTGCAGTTTTAGATAGTTCATGTACTTCAATGGTATGCAGGGGTAGATTAGTTAAAATATTATCTTGATTCACAACTGAGTCAGAAAGAGCCTGTGGGAAAATGGTACTGGAAACCGAGAGATAAAAGCACAGGTGAAGAGTCAGCAGGAGAGAGAGCAAGCCTGCAAGAATCAGAGAGTGAAAGCGTAAGGTAAAACAGTGCCAGAGGCCCACAGATAAAAGTGGTTGTAGGGAGTCAGAGGAAGAAAGAGAGAGTGAGCCTATGGGAGTTAGTGGAGTTAGACAGAGCACTGTGAGAACAAAGCAACAAAGAAAAAAAAATCAAGGAGTGATGTTGCAGGACAGCAGATAGGTGATAGATTGTTCAGAGAACCTAGGGGTGAGGAGTGAATAGATGAAGGAATTCGAGGACAGAGTAACAGAGTGAAATGCGCGTAACCATCAGGGAGCAAGATTTAAAAAACCTAAAAGTATCATCAGCATTAGTAGGGTAATTATAACAGTAAGTGAATTACTAAGAGTGTTAGCACAACTATTAAAATTAATAGCTTCTTAAAGAGGGAATAGAGATTTTTTAGATCATGAATGTGCAGCTGAAATCGGTTGTGTGCAATTCCATTTGTAAATTTCAGGACATTTCATGTGTCTTGGCGGTCCACTTGTGTAGAAAGTGTGTCCAGCTGCTTGAGCTCAAGCTCAGGATTTCCAAGCTTGAAGGGCAACTGGAGTCACTGTGGAGCATCAGGGAGGATGAGAGTTTCCTGAAGTGTTCGTTCCAGGAGATGGTCGCCCCTAAGGCAGTAAGAGTTCAGGATGGTAGATGCGTGGCCATCCGGAGGAGGCAGGAAGTAAATGAGACTTTGGGGTGTGTGCCACTCTCAGGCATTGGGAACTGCTGAGAGTGATGACACCTTGAAGGAGTGCAGTCCAGATTGTGGCACAAATGGGCAAGGGACAGTACAGGAGGGAACAGCAAAGCATAGAAATGCAGTTGTTATAGAGATTCCATAGTCAGGGGTCAGACAAGCATTTCTGTAACCATTATCGTGAATAGTGAGGGAATGTATTGAGGTCCTACAATCAGATTTTCAGGAACTAGGGAGCAAGTTAGTAATCTCTGGATTACTCCAGTGCCACATGCTAGTGAGAGTAGAAATAGGAAGATGGGGGTCAGTACATGGCTTGAGGCATGATGCAGGAGGGAGGGCTTCTGATTCTTGAGGCATTGGGACCAATTCTGGGGCAGGAGGCACAATTCAAAAGGCATGGGTTGCACCTCAGCAGAACTGGGACCAATGTCCTTTTGGGGAGTTTCATTAATGTGGTTGGGGAGGGTTTAAACTAAATTGGCAGGGGAATGGGCGTCAGTATATAGAAGTAGAAAAGAGGAATAAGGTGTATGAAGTTAGAGTGTTAGACAGCATCAAGAAGGAAGTAGTATCATATTAGACAGAACCAGATTGAAAAGACCTATGTGGAATATAAAGACGGGTTTAGAATGCATGTATGTAACTGCACAAAGTATGGTGAATAAGATTGGTGAGCGACTAGCACAAATAGCTGTGTGGGAATATTATGTAGGAGCAATAACGAAACGTGGCTTAAAAATTGAGGACTGGTCACTTAATATTCAAGGATACAAAGTGTTCAGAAAAGTTAGGGAAGGAAAAAGGGATGTGGGTGACAGTAATGTTTAGAGAAGACATTGTTGTGTTGGAAAGAGAGGATATCCTTGAGGGGGAAAAGACAGAATCCAGTTGGTTAGGGTTGAGAAGCAAGAAAGGTAGGATCACGCTACTGAATGTATTCTGTAGGACTCCAATAGTGAGAGAGAGACAGATAGAGGAGCATATCTGCAGGGAAATCAAGAGATGTGCAAGAACTATAGAATGGTGATATTGGGTGCCTTTAAGTACCCAAATATCGATTGGGAGAATGGTAGAGTAAAGGGAAAGGACCGGGAGGAAATTCTGGAGTCTACTCAGGAGAACTTCCTTGACCAGTATGTTCTCAGTCCAACTAGGAAAGAGGCATTGCTAGATCTGGTACAGGGGAATGAGGTAGGCCAAGTGGACCAAGTGTCTGTGGGGGAACACTTGGGTAAGAGTGATCATCATATCATAAGGTTTAGATTAGCAATGGAGAAAGCAAGGAGCAATCTAAAGTTGAACATCTAAATTGGAAGACGGCTAACTTCAATGGGACAAGAGGAGATCTAGCCAGGGTAGAATGGAACCAAAGACTGACAGGAAAAACTGTAATGGAATAATGGGTGATCTTTAATGAGGTGATGTTTCAGGTACAGGTAGGTATATTCCAACAAGAGCTAGAAGTAGGGGAACCAAAGCCGTGGCTCCTTGGATGATGAGAGACATAGGGAATATGATGAAACAAAAAAGGTATATGATACATGTCCGGTGAATTCTTCAAGCAAGACCCAGGCCAATACAATAAGTTGAAAGGGGAAGTGAAGAGGAAAATAAGACTGGCAAAGGGAGAACATGAGAATAGAATGGCAGTGAACAGAAAAGCGAACCCAAAAACCTTCTACCAGCGTGTAAATAGTAAGTGGGTAGTAACAGGCGGTGGTGGGTCCTATGAGGGATAAAGAGGCTGATATATGCGTATAGGCATAGGGTAAGGCTAGAATACTTAATGAATATTTTGTATTCGTGTTTACTAAGGAAGAGGGTGCTGACAAAATCTCGGTAGAATCGGAGATGGGAGATGGTAGAGGAAGTGGATGGGGTGAAAATTGACAGGAAGGATGTACTGGAAAGGTTGCCCATGCTGATAGTGGATAAGTGGCCAGTTCTGGATGGCTTGCATCCCAGGTTGCTAAAGGAAGTGGGAGTGGAGATAAAGGAAGGGCTTGCCATAATCTTCCAATCTTCCCTAGACATGTAGGGCGTGCCAGAGGATTGGAGAGTGGCAAACCTGACATCAAAAATGGGGTATAAGGACATTCTGAGTACCTACAGGCTTGTCAGTTTAACATCAGTGAGTAAGGTTTTAGAAACAATAATCAAGGAAAAAAATAACAGGCACTTGGAGACGTTTGAGCTAATTAAGAGGATGCAGCACTAAATTGTAAAAGGCAGATCATGTTTGACTAATCTAATTGAATTTTTTGATGAAGTAACAGAGAAGGTTGATGAAGGGAATGTAGTGGATGTTGTCTATATGGATTTTAAGAAAATATTTGACAAAGCACCACCTATAAGGCTGGTTAACAAAATTGAGGCTCATGGAATAGGACAGTCAGTGTCATCTTGGATAGAAAATTGGCTTCAGGACAAAAAAAATGAATGAGTCATGGTAAATGGTTGTTTTTCAAACTGGAGATTGCAGACAGTGGTGTACCCAAAGGTTAAGTGCTAGGGCTACTGCTTTTTTACTATATATATAAATGACATGGATATCGGAATAGAGAGTAAAATTTCAAAATTTGCCGATGACACCAAACTTGAGGTGTGGCAAACAGTGAAGATAATATTATTTGACTGCAACAGGACATATGTAGGCTGGCAGAATGGGCAGACAAGTGACAGTTGGAATTCAATACAGAGAAGTGTGAGATGATGCATTTTGGAAGAAGGGAAAGGGAGAAGCAATATAGATTTAATGGCACAGTTATAGAGAGTGTGGGAGCTGGGGGTTCTTGTGCATTGATCTTTGAAGATGGCAGGGCATACTGAGAGCATAGTTAGCAAAGCAGATGGGATCTTGGGCTTCATAAATAGAGGTATAGAATGCAAAAGCAGGAACATTATGCTGAACCTTAATAAAGCTCTGGTTAGGCCATAACTTCCACAAATCATTTGATACAGTGCACTGCAACAGATCAGTGAGCAAAGTTATAGCTCATGGAATAAAAGGGATAGTAGCAACATGGATACGAAATTGGCTGTGTGACAGAAAACAGAAAGTAGTGATTAATGAATGTTTTTCGAGCTGGAGGAAGGTTTGTCGTGGAGTTCCCCAGGGGTCAGTGTTGGGACCCTTGCTCTTCCTGATAGAGATTAATGACCTGGAACTTGGTGTACAGGGTACAATTTCAAAATTTGTGGATGATACAAACTTGGAAACATTGTAGACTGTGAGGTGATTAGTGTAGAACTTCAAAGGGACATAGACAAATTGGTGGAATGGGTGGACTAGTGGCAGATGAAGTTAAATGTGGAGAAATGTTAAATGATTCATTTTGGGAGGAGATACAATATGAAATAAAGAGTACAACTCTAAAAGGGTTGCAGGAGCAGAGGGACCTGGGTGTCTATGTGCATAAGTCATTGATGATGGCAGGACAGTTTGAGAGTGCAGTTAATAAAGCATACAGTAACCTAGGCTTTATTAATAGGGGCATAGAGTACAAGAGCAAGGAGGTTATGTTGAACTTGTTGTCATGAAGACCCACCTGCCACAAATGAGGCATATCAATTTTGTCATATGAACATTGATTTTAAACTATTGCTGGAGTGAAGAGATGACTTGTTTAAAGAAATCAGCAGTGGCTGGAAAATATTTGCATACCAAGAGACAGTGCCTGGAGACAAGAGAACTGCTCCCTGATCCAATTAACTCAAATGGATTGTGATCACCAGACATTGAATGTGTAAGAAAGCTAGCATTCCAGGGTGTCTGCTAAGATGGAGAATCCACAAACACAGGAGTTTGTTAAAACAGCTAGTCACATGACTAACCTGCTGGCCCAGGTTTTTGTTTGAGCTGTTGACAGGACAGTTTGGGTCAGATTGCAACTGAACTTGGATGAAGAGAGCCTCTCTCTTGGCTAGCTCTCTCTCTCTCATGAATCTCTGGATCCACTGAAGTTGCTTAAACCTCAAGAAAGAAAAGACTCCTACATCAAAACAAGTTTTAAAGTGTGCACTGGGCCCCAATGAAACGGCAGTCAAAGACTCATCATCGAACTCAAAGGACCGTAAATAAATCCCAGCTATTACCTCAAACTTTTCCCCTTTATTCTTTCTACTTTTATGTCTCTTTCTGTATGTGTTTATCGCATATGCATGCTAGCATGGTCAAGTCGCTTATTCGTAGTCATTAACCGAATTAGAGTTTAAGGTTAATGAACTTCCACCTTTCTTGTTTAAATCTAAGAAAAAGTGTCTGGTTGATTTCTTTGCCTTACAATTGGAGAGCAGTGAACAAGAATTCACTGAGGGGGGTCTAAACCACAGTGTTTTTAAAAATTAAACCCTGTTACGGTCAAACCAGGCAAAGGCTGAGAGGGAACCCCTAGACTCCTTTCTCACTTGGTCATAACAGAAATTTGGGGGCTAGCATCCCAGATTCGACCCACAGACAAATGAGAAATTGGAAGTGGGAAATCAAATTGATCCCAATCAAAAAGAGAAAAGATTTCCATACAGGTTTTCTTGCGGTTGTGTGTATGAGAATACTAATATGTCTGCGACTGAAGTCAGTAACTCCCTAAGCCAGGGTGAAGTCACTTGGGATAAGTTAAAAGCACTGTCAGTGGAGGAGTTGAGAAAAATGGCTGAGCAGTGTGGGATCACTGTCAGTGCCAAGGCTAGAAAATCTGAACTCCTAAGTCTAGTGGCCAACCATTTTTCCCTTGAATCTGAAGAAGCAGAAACAGGGTTAGAAGTAGACTCCGACAGGGTATTGCTAGCAAACATACAATTGGAACAGAGGAAACTTGAATTTGAAGAAAAAGAGAAAGAGAGAGACAGGAGAAAGAGAAAGAAAGAGCCTTTCAGAAGGAACGCGAGGAACGAGAAAGAGAGAAAGCAAGACAGGAGAAAGAAAAAGAGAGAGAGGAGAGAGAGAAAGAACCTCCCAGAAGGAATGTGAAGAAAAAGAGAGAGAGGAGCGAGAGAAAGAAAGAGCCTTCCAGAAGGAATGCGAAGAGAAAGTACTGAGGCGACTTGAGTTAACTAGGGGCGACAGAGTAACCCCAGTAAAAACATGGCCAATATGGAGGATCGTAATTCAGAACTGGTTACAGAATTGTTAAAATTTTCCCAATTGATTCCAAAATGCAATGAGGGAGATGTGGAACCATTTTTTGTATCTTTTGAAAACCTTGCAAGGCAGTTAAAGTGGCCAGCTGAGGCTTGGACTCTTCTGCTACAAAGCAAGCTAACAGGAAAAGCCCATGAGGTTTATTCCCTGTTGCCAGATGAGAGTTCATCGAATTATGAACTGACAAAAAATGCTATCCTCGGGGCATATGAATGAGTACCAGATGCCTATCGCCAAAAGTTTAGAACCCTCAAGAAGCAAGCTGATCAAACTTACCTAGAATGAGAGAAGTAAGCAGTTGTCTTTTGATCAGTGGCTGAGGGCTCTTAAAGTGCAGCTCAGCTATGAAAATCTCAGAGAGGTAATTTTGCTCGAATAACTCTCTCCCACTCTCCATAAAGACATATGTAGATGAACAGAAAGTTCATAGAGCCCGGAAAGCTGCAGTTCTGGCTGATGAGTTTGCTCTCATTTATGTCGGTTCCCCAGGGTAAAACCTTTCCGAGTCACCCCCACAAATCCAAAAAGGACAAAAGGTGGGAAGGTGATAGAAGCCCAAGCAGTCCTGGGGGGGAAAGAAAAGCAGGTGATACAGGGGGCCCTCCTCCAGCCAAAAAGGAAGGTGCTGTAAGTAGGAGTGAGACCTGGAGACCTGTGTGCTTCCATTGTAATAAAGCAGGGCATTTAAGAGCTGACTGCTGGAAACTAAAGGGAAAGCCTGTAGGGTTAATCAGGGCACACCCGCTCAGTGAAGGAGAAGGGACCCTGATGGAAAGCACAGCTGAACAAGCAGTGGCTTTAACCGCAGTAATAGTAAGACCCAGGAAGCCTACTGCTGCGAGTGCAGGAAATTTAATAGGGTTCTTGAAGGTTATCAGGATTTTGTGGCTGAAGGGAGAGTAACCCCATACCCCTTGAGTGGGGCAAGCAAGCCCATAGTAATCCTCAGGGACACAGGGGCCACTAGATCCCTTTTACTGGGAAAAGGCCTGACCTTTTCCCCAGAGAGTGCAGTAAACACCAGAATGGTGGTGAATGGTATTGGAGAGCAGTGTATGTCTGTACCTTTATGTCATGTGCACTTGGCGTGCGACCTAACTTCGGGAAAAGTGACTGTAGGGATTGTCCCTAGTTTGCCTGTGGACGGGGTTGACCTGCTGCTAGGTAATTATCTGGCAGGGGCGAAGGTGGTAGCTTTCCCAGTAGTGAAAGAGAGACCGCAGGAGGTCAGAGAGACAGGGCAGTGGCAGGAGACGGTTCCCTGCAGTTTCCCCAGAGGAGACTGAATTGGCACTGCAGGCAGATGACCAAGAGATCTGTCTGTCTGAGACTTTCTTTGGAAAGTTAGAAGACCCAGAGAATGAATTAAATGAATCTTCCCTAGCCGAGGCTTGCGAGCTGACCCAGTACTGACAGAGTTAGCACAGGCCGCCCAGTCTGAAATTGAAGCAGAGGGAGCCCCTGACTGTTACTATCTAAAGAACAAGGTACTGATGAGGAAATGGAGTTCTCCTCGCAGACATGAGAGCAAGGGGTGGACAGTGGTTTACCAATTAGTGGTGCCGCAGAGGTACCGGAGAGAAATATTAAGAAGAGCCCATGAGAATACAGTGGCTGTACATGTCGGTATACGAAAAACCAAAGCACGCATAAGACAGCAGTTTAACTGGCCAAAACTCCACAAAAATTTGGTGGAGTACTGCAGGAGTTGCCACGTGTGTCATGTTGAGAGGAAACCCCAACCTACAGAGAAATCTGCCCCCAAGTCCTGTATCGGTGTTTGGAGGACCCTCCAACAGAGGGCTGGTGAACTGTAAGGGACCACTGCCAAGAACAAAAGGGGACAGCAGGCACAAGGCTGTCAAAAGGTTAGAAAGGAAAGGGGAAAAAGGGACAAAGAGGGCAGTTTAACAGAAGTCCTGGAGTAATCTCAAGTGGAAACCCCTACTGTCTGGTCAACCAACCCTGAAATGTTTGAAAAGTTGGACCCCACATCCTCCTATGTAAATGCAGACACCAGAGTTGCTAACAGCATTTACAGGAACCTGCAGAGACAAAGAAAGTCTTCAAGAGGGAAGAGAAACCATGGGGGTGATGCCTCACCGAGTCGAAGTGCCACAGGGGAGTGCAGTAGAATCTGGCAAATACCTGCAAGCAGAAGTCCAGAGAACAAAGGGAAGATTAGCAAGGAATCCTCCCCCACAGTCAGGAGAAAAAGGAACCAACCATCCCCTAAGGTGAAAAGCATCAAAGCACTGAAAGAGAGTTCAGAGTGGTCCCACCCATGGCCGACACCCATAATTATAACTCAAACCTGTGGTTAATTAAATCTAACCCTCCCCCTGCAGACCTGAACAGGAACAAAGACACCCTAGGCAGTCATGGAAATGTGCGAACTGAAAAACTTCCCCAAAAATCACATGTTTATTGGAATGCCAAAAAGGGAAGTTTAAAGCAGCACCGCTACCAAGAAAAGACAGGCTCTAACAATATTTAGGATTTCTGAATGAATGAGACAGATGCATGTGTGCTTTCCTGTACCTACTCTTCTCTTTAGTCCCTTTTAATGAAATGCTCTTCAAAAAATTGCAATTCATTCTGCTGGCTGTAGAAGTATCATGAAGACCCCACCTGCCACGAATGAGACATATTAATTTCATCATATGAACATTGATTTTAAACTGTTGCTGGAGTGAAGAGATGACTTGCTTAAAGAGATCACAGAATCACAGAATAATACAGTGCAGAAGAGGCCCTTCGGCCTATCGGGTCTGCACCGATGCATTAAAACACCTGACCTGTCTACCTAATCCCATTTGCCAGCACTTGGCCCATAGCCTTGAATGTTATTACGTGCCAAGTGCTCATCCAGGTACTTTTTAAAGGATGTGAGGTAACCTGCCTCTACCACCCTCCCAGGCAGGGCATTCCAGACCGTCACCACCCTCTGGGTAAAAAAGTTCTTCCTCAAATCCCCCTTAAACCTCCCAGCCCTCACTTTAAACTTGTGACCCCTCGTAACTGACCCTTCAACTAAGGGGAACAGCTGCTCCCTATCCACTCTGTCTATGCCCCTCATAATCTTCTACACCTCGATCAGGTCACCCCTCAGTCTTCTCTGCTCCAGTGAAAACAACCCAAGCCTATCCAACCTCTCTTCAGAGCTTAAATGTTCCATCCCAGGCAACATCCTGGTGAATCACCTCTGCACCCCCTCCAATGCAATCACATCCTTCCTATAATGTGGCGACCAGAATTGCACACAGTACTCGAGCTGTGGCCTTACCAAAGTTCTGTACAACTCCAATATGACCTCCCTGCTTTTGTAATCTATGCCTCGATTGATAAGGCATATGCCTTTTTCACCACCCTATTAACCTGCCCTTCTGCTTTCAGAGATCTATGGACAAACACGCCAAGGTCCCTTTGTTCCTCAGAACTTCCCAGTGTCAGGCCATTCATTGAATACTTCCGTGTCACGTTACTCCTTCCAAAGTGTATCACCTCACACTTTTCAGTGTTAAATTCCATCTGCCACTTTTCTGCCCATTTGACCATCTCGTCTATATCTTCCTGTAACCTAAGACACTCCACCTCACTGTTAACCACTCGGCCAATCTTTGAGTCATCCGCGAACTTACTGATCCTACCCCCCACATAGTCATCTATGTTGTTTATATAAATGACAAACAATAGGGGACCCAGCACAGATCCCTGTGGTACGCCACTGGACACTGGCTTCCAGTCACTAAAACAGCCGTCTGTCATCACTCTCTGTCTCCTACAGCTAAGCCAATTTTGAATCCACCTTATCAAGTTACCTTGTATCCCATGTGCATTTGCTTTCTTGATAAGACTCCCATGTGGGACCTTGTCAAAGGCTTTGCTGAAATCCATGTAAACTACATCAACTGCACTACCCTCATCTACACACCTGGTCACATGCTCAAAAAATTCAATCAAATTTGTTAGGCATGACTTCCCTCTGACAAAACCATGCTGACTATTCCTAATCAAATATTGCCTCTCCAAGTGGTGATAGATTCTCTCCTTCAGAATTTTCTCCAATAGTTTCCCTACCACTGACGTGAAACTCACTGGTCTGTAGTTCCCTGGCTTATTTCTGCAACCTTTCTTAAATAGTGGGTGGAAAAACATTTACATACTAAGAGATAGTGCCTGGAGACAAGAGAACTGCTCCCTGATCCAGCTAACCCAAATGGATTGTAATCACCAGATACTGAATGTGTAAGAAAGCTAGCATTCCAGGGTGTCTGCTAAGATGCAGAATCCACAAATGCAGGAGTTTGTTAAAACAGCTAGTCACATGACTAACCTGCTGGCCCAGGTTTTCGTTTGAGCTGCTGACAGGACAATTTGGGTCGATTGCAACTGAACTTGGAAGAAGAGAGCCTCTCTCCTCACTCGCTCTCTCTCTCTCTCTCTCTCATGAATCTCCGGATCCACTGAAGTCACTTAAACCTCTAGAGAGAAAAGACTGCTGCATCGAAACAAGTTTTAAAGCATGCACTGGGCCCAAATGAAACAGCAAGACGTACCGGCAATCAAAGACTCATCATCGAACTCAAAGGACCGTAAATAAGTCCCAGCTATTGCCTCAAACTTTTTCTCTTTATTCTTTCTACCTTTCTGTCTCTATCTGTGTGTGTGTTTATCGCGTAAGCGGTAAGTGGTCGAGTCATGTATTTGTAGTCGTTAACCGAATTAGAGTTTAAGGTTAATAAACTTCCACCTTTCTTGTTTAAATCTAAGAAAAAGTATCTGGTTGATTTCTTTGCCTTACAATTGGAGAGCAGTGAACAAGGATTCACCGAGGGGGGTCTACAACACAGTGTTTTAAAAAATTAGACCCTGTTACGGTCAAATCAGGCAAAAGCTGAGAGGGAACCCCTAGACCCCTTTCTCACTTGGTTGTAACATTGTAAAAGACACTAGTTCAGCCTCGGCTGGAGTATTGGGTCCAGTTTTGCTTTTTATTCATTCATGTGATGTGGGTGTCGCTGGCAAGGCCAGCATTTATTGCCCATCCCTAATTGCCCTTGAGAAGCTGGTGGTGAGCTATCTTCTTGAACTGCTGCAGTCTATGTGGGGTAGGTATACCAAAAGTGCTGTTAGGAAGGGAGTTCAAGGATTTTGACCCTGCGATATTGAAGGAGTGGCGATATAGTTCCAAGTCAGGATGGTGTGTGGCTTGAAGGTGGTGGTGTTCCCATGCATTTGCTGTCCTTGTCCTTCTAGGTGGTAGAGGTTGTGGGTTTTGAAAGTGCCATCTAAGGAGCCTTGGTGCATTGCTGCAGTGTATTTTGTAGATGGTACACACTGCTGCCACTGTGCATCAGTGGTGGAGGGAGTGAATGTTTATGGATGGGATGCCAATCAAGCGGGCTGCTTTGTCTTGGATAGTGGCGAGCTTCTTGAGTGTTGTTGGAGCTGCACCCATCCAGGCAAGTGGAGAGTATTCCATCACACTCCTGACTTGTGCCTTGTAGATGGTGGACAGGCTTTGGGGAGTCAGAAGGTGAGTTACACATCGCAGGATTCCTAGCCTTTGACCTGCTCTTGTAGCCACGGTATTTATATGGCTACTCCAGTTCAGTTTCTGGTCAATGGTAACCCTCCGGATGTTGATAGTGGGGGATTCAGCGATTGTAATGCCATTGAATGTCATGGGGAGATGGTTAGATTCTCTTTTGTTGGAGCTGGTCATTGCCTGGCATTTGTGTGGCACGAATGTTACTTGCCACTTATCAGCCCAAGCCTGGATATTGTCCAGGTCTTGCTGCATTTCTACACGGACTGCTTCAGTATCTGAGGAGTCACGAATGGTGCTGAACATGGTGCAATCATCAGCGAACATTCCCACTTCTGACCTTATGATTGAAGGAAGGTCATTGATGAAGCAGCTGGTTGGGCCTAGGACACTACCCTGAGGATCTCCTGCAGCAATTTTCTGGGACTGAGATGATTGGCCTCCAAAGACCACAACCATCTTCCTTTGTGCTAGGTATGACTCCAATCAGTGGAATGTTTCCCCCTGATTCCCATTGACTTCAATTTGACTAGCGCTCATTGATACCACACATGGTCAAATGCTGCCTTGATATCAGGGCAATCACTCTCACCCACTTCTTGAGCTCAGCACTGTTTGGACCAAGGCTCTAATGAAGTCAGCAGCCAAGTGGCCCTGGTGGAGCCCAAATTGAGCATCAGTGAGCAGTTTGTTGCTGTATAAGTGGCACTTGATAGGACGGCACATTCCATCACTTTGCTAATGATTCAAATTGTTGAGTATTGGCGTGTGACAGAAGTCAACCTAAGTTAACTTTCTTCAGTGTTTCAGTGCACTTCCATGTCTAGAAATGAAACACTGATATTTGCTACAGCATAATGAATGTAGTCCTGACAACAGAATGGACAAAGTAAACCTGAAACAATGTTTTCACATATGCCGAGACAACAGGACTAGATCATAAGATCATAATAAATAGGAGCAGGAGAAGTCTGCTCAGCCGTTCAATAAGCTTGTGGCTGATCTGATTGTGGCCTTAACCCCACTTTCCTTCTTGCCCCCTCAGAACCCTTGACTCCCTTGTAGATCAAAAATCTGTCTAACTCAGCCTTGAATATACTTAATGACCCAGCCTCCAGTGCTGTCTGGGAAGAGAAATCTAAAGATTCACGACCTCTGGGAAGAAATTCCTCCTCATTCTTTGCCTTAAAAGGGAGGCCCCTTATTTTGAAACTGTGCCCCCTTGTTCTAGATTCCCCCAAGAGGGGAAACATCCCCTCAGCATCTACCCTGTCAAGTCCCCTCAGAATCTCATATGTTGCAATAAAATAACCTCTTGTTCTTCTAAACTCCAATGAGTATGACCCAACCTGCTCAATCTTTCTTAATAAGACAACCCCTTCATCACAGGAATCAGTCTCGTGAACCTTCTATGAATTGCTTACAATGTAAGTATATCCCTTCTTAAGTAAGGAGAGCAAAACTGTATGCAGTACTCTAGGTGTGGTCTCACCAATGCCCTGTACAGTTGTAGCAAGACGTACCTACTTTTATACTTCATCCCGTTGCAATAAATGCTAACATTCCATTTGCTTTCCTAATTACTTGCTGTACCTCATGCTAACTTTTTGTGATTCATGTACAAGGACACATGGATCCCTTTGTATTGCAGCAGTCTCTCCAATTAAATAATATTTTGCTTTTCTATTCTTCCTGCCAAAGTGAACAGTCTCACATTTTCCCACATTATACTCCATCTGCCAAATTTATTCCCACTCACTTAAACCTATCTATATCTCTTTGCAGACACTTTGTATCCTCCTCACAAATTGCTTTCCCGCCTATCTTTGTATCGTCTGAAAATTTGGCTACAATTCATTTGGTCCGTCCTTTTGTCCAAGTCATTAATATAGATTGTAAATACTTGAGGTCCCAGTACTGATTCCTGTGGCACTCCACTAGTTACGGTTTGGCAACCTGAAAATGCCCATTTATCCTGACTCTCTGTTTCCTGTTAGTTAGTCAATCCTCTATCATTGATAAAATATTACCCCCAGCACCATGAGCCCTTATCTTGTATAATAACTTTTTTGTGGTACCTTATCTAATAGAGAATATGATTCAGAGTTGCAAAGAGAAATTTAGGGCATATGTAGTGAAATACAATGTTACATAGAGGGTAATGAACAGCTGGTTTGTTTTGAGACAGAACATTGGATACATTAGAGAAACAACTAGAGGCTTAATATGTTGATAGGGTGCGTATTCTGGAAGTTATAAAGGGCCCTTTTACCCTAAGTGATGCTGTTATATGCCCTACTTAACCTATATGCTAATTCCCAACTTCTATTATGTAGAACTATCAACGTCATAGTAGAAATCCTGTTTATTTTTCTTTACCATAGGTGAATTACAGACCACCATCCATATTTGGAATAAACCTTCCTGCGTCAGAGAATTTCTATAATGCTGATCCAAGTAAACCAAAATTCCGAAACTTTTATGAACTCTCAAAAGTAAGTATTTTATTCAGAAATGTGATTTTAAAATAGGAAGTGTAATATTGATCCATATCAGTAATTTTCAATTTGGGCGCATGCAGAAAGCTGGCAGTAAAAGAATTCAATGCAATTCAATTACATCAGTGGAAAGGAAAATTGGGTGGGTGGGCAGCCAAAAAGCTACCACTATTTTTGTCCCTAAATGAAATTTACTCCCATACATTCCACAAAGAACACAGATTTGATTCTTGGTCTGGGTTGAGTTAACTGTCCTCCGGCATAGCATTTGTGGATGTACGCAGACTGCTTGGGCTATTGAGGGGAAAACATCACTTAAGGTTACTGACTCTCCTGCAAGTTTCTTGGAATGGTAGCATGGCCTGGCAGCCGAGGAGAAAAGTACTTTGCATTTGTGGCTTGCATCTGCTCATACCACTTTCCGTGTGAGGAAACTCAAAGTAATAATGAATTCAGTTTATTGATTTCCTGGGGCAGGGCAATGAACAGCACCTGCTGTGAGCTGTTTAATATCGATGATATTTTACAATGCTAGTTGCTGGAAGTGCAAGAGGGAAACGGTGTGGTGCCCTGTACAGGGGCATCTGGGTGATGTGTGAATAGAGCAAGCAACTGGGTATCTCCTTATCCAACGACATTCAAGCATTGTGAAATACTGAGAAGTATAAATTGGAGGGGGTAAATTCAATGTCAAATCAGGTGCAGAAACAGAATTAAAGAAAGGGAAAGAAAAATTGGATTGAGAAAGAAAAAAGAAACAGAAAAAATAAAAAGTATTTTTTTATATATCTCAACAATTAAACCTTGAAGGAATGAAACTCCACACTTGTAGTAGTTAGTTTGCAATGCCAGAAAGGTTGACTGGCAGTAATTAACACATCACATCATTAAAAGGGCATTTAGACTTGAAGTGATTTGTGTAGCAAGTTTTTTTCGTATCCAGTGTGCCAGTCTAGGAACCTCACATTACTCAATGCATTTGAAAGGAGAGGCAGACAAGATGTTTCTGTGAAACTAATGGTGGATTTGTGCATCTCTGACAGCAACATTTTCAGTTTCTATGTTTAACTGTGGCACAGTGGTTAGCACTGCAGCCTCACAACTCTAGCAACCCGGGTTCGATTCTGGGTACTACCTGTGCGGAGTTTGCAAGTTCTCCCTGTGACTGTGTGGGTTTTCGCCAGGTGCTCTGGTTTCCTCCCACAGCCAAAGACTTGCAGGTTGATAGGTAAATTGGCCGTTATAAATTGCCCCTAGTGTAGGTGGTAGGGGAAGGTGGGGATGTGGTAGGAATATGGGATTAATGTAGGATTAGTATAAATGGGTGGTTGATGGTCGGCACAGACTCGGTGGGCCGAAGGGCCTGTTTCAGTGCTGTATCTCTAAAAAATACACTGCACATCTGCCTGAGCCTGATGTTGCTGTGCATTTCTGCATATATAACAGCAAATGTCATTAGCCTCACTGTTGTTTTGACAGCCAATTTTGGGCCATACACTTCACCAGTGCAGCAAGTACATTTTAGGTAAACTGTCACTGCTCATCCTTCTGGATCTGTCTGCATCTTTTAACACAGTTGACCACACCATTCACCTCCAACGCTGCTACAACATCCTTACAAACTTTCTCCACATCTCAAACCTGCATTCCTATCCAAGTCCTTGAGCATGCTGTTGCCTCCCAAATCCATCCTCATCTTTTCCAGAATTCCAGGTTTGAATCCCACCAATTAGGTTTCCACTTAATACAGTTCCGAAACTGCTCTTATCAGTGTCACAAATGACATCGTATGTGACTGTGACAAAGTTAAACTGTTCCTTCTTATCCTTCTCGATCTGTCTGCAGTCTTTGACATGGTTGACCATCTTTCTCCAATGCCTCCCCAGCCTCGTCCAGCTGCATTCGCCTGGTTTCATTCTTATCTATCCATTCGTAGCCAGAAAATAACCTGCAATGGCTTCTCTTGCCGCTCCCACAAAGGATCTATCCTTGACCTCCCCTCCTATTTCCAATCTACATGCTGTCCATCAGCAGCATCATCTGAAAACACAGTGTCAGTTTTCACATGTATGCTGATGTCACCCAGCTCTACCTTACCACCACCTTTCTCAACCTCTCCACTGTCTCTAAATTGTCAGACTACTTGTCTGACATTCAGTGCTGGATGAGCAGAAATTTCCTCCAACTAAATATTGGGAAGACCGACTCCATTGTCTTCAGCTCCATCACAAACTCCATCCCTCTCCCTGGTAACTGTCTGAGGCCAAACCAAATTGTTGGCAACTTTAATGTCATATTTGGCCCCAAGTGAGCTACTGACCATATCTGCGCCATCACTAAGACTGCCTATTTCCACTTTTTTAGCATCGCCTGACTCTGCCCAGCCTCAGCTCATCTGCTGCTGAAACCCTCATCCATGACTAGATCTGACTATTCCAAAGCACTCCTGGCCAACATCCTGCATTCTACTCTCCGTAAACCTAAGGTCTGTCGTCCGTATCTTAACTCGCACCAAATCCCATTCACCCATCACCCCTGTGCTCTGACTTATATTGGCTCCTGGTTAAGCAACGCCTCAATTTTAAAATTCTCATCCTTGTTTTTAAATCCCACCTCACCTGTCCCTATCTTTATAATCTCCTCCACCTTTATAACCCACTGAGATCTGTGCTTTCCTCCAATTCTGGCCAGAAACAAAGATTAAACTACAGTTCAAGTTTAACAAATTATATGCATCATCCACTTCAGTAGGTTGCATCAAAACCTGTGGGGTAATAATGCAATAAAATTTGCAAACTGCAGATAGATTTTGTGATCAAATGTCACTGGATGGTGCCACATGATCAGACATCACATGTCATACCTTCAAGAATACATCAAACCAGAGTTGGCATGTGTATAACATGAACATATGAGCTAGGAGCAGGAGTAAGCCATTCAATCCCTCAAGCCTGCACCGCCATTCTTTTAGATCATGGCTGATCTGTTGTGGACCCAACTCCACTTTCCTGCCTACCGCCGATACCTTTGACTCCCTTGTTTGTCAAGAATCTGTCTACCTCTGCCTTAAAAGCATTCAATGACCCTGCCTCCACCGCTCTCCGGGGAAGAGAGTTCCACAGACTCACGACCCTCTGAGAGAAAAAAATTCTCCTTTACCTCTGAATTAAATGGGAGACCCCTTATTTTTAAACTTTGCCCACTAGTTTTAGTCTCTCCCACAAGGGAAAAATCCTTTCAGCATCCTGTCAAGTCCCCTCAGGATCTGAATATATTTCAATAAGATCACCCCTCATTCTTCTAACCTCTAATGAATACAGACACAACCTGTCCAACCTTTCCTCATAAAATAACCCTCTCATTCGCGGAATCAGTCAAGTGAACCTTCTTTGAACTGCTTCCAATGCGATTATATCCTTTCTGAAGTAAGGAGACCAAAACTGTACACAATACTCTAGATGTGGTCTCACCAATACCTTGTACAACTGTAGCAAAACATCTCAACTTGTATATTCCATTCCCTTGCAATAAACGACAATATTGCATTTGCCTTCTTCATCACTTGCTGTACCTGCATACTAACTTTTTGTGTTTCACGTACTAGGACAACCAGATACCTCTGCATCTCAGAGTTCTGAAAACTCTCTGTATTTTTGCTTTTCTACTCTTCTAACCAAAGTGGACAAGTTCACACTTTCCCACATTATACTCCATCTGTCAAATCTTTTCCCACTCACTTCACCTATCTAATTCCCTTGGCAGACTCCTTGGGCTGCTTTTTAAGACTCCATCATTGAAATAGGCGGTGCGTGTAAAAAAATGCGGCCAGCATACATGGGGACCATGTCGCCACGCTGCCGCGATTTCAAACGTGGTGGATCATTAGCGCGGCCATGGCACCCCCCCCACCCCGATCACATGAAAGGGGTGGGTGAGCCAACACTGGCAACGGCGTCCTTCGCCATTGTGCAGGCGCCGGCAGTATTTTTAAAGGGCTTGCAGTTCTAAATAAGCATTGAAAATTTTAAAGGGCCAGTTACTTCAAAGTGCCAAAGATGAATGGACAAGTCTTCCCATGCATTCTCCCCCACACCTCCCCTGCCCCACAATGGCATATCACAACATTCCTGCCCTTTCCACCCCAGAATACCTATCTTGAAAATTTTACCTTTCCTCCCGCCCCCACAAAGATCGGTACCTTTGTCCTTTACCCCTTCCCATCACCCCCAACCAATCTGAGGTGTTCTAACATCGCTCTCCCCCCTCCCTCCAGCACAGAGAATAAAACTCTCCTCCTCCCTCCCCATAGGTGTCGTGCCACGTTTCCCCGAATGGGGATTCGAAGGCACGGCATTGTCAGCTGCCAGAATATAGATTGCAACGTACTAGAAGAATTGCTGCGGCCTGCATGTTAAGTAGGCATTAACATATTTTAATGCAGGTCCCATTGCTGAGTGGCGGGGCGACCATCATGAAACCTCACTGCCGCCTCCAAGATCAGTGCGGGGCCTGCCGCTGTCGGGGTCGGTGGCAGGCCTCCTCCATATTGATCTTCATTGCTTCCTCCCCCCACCACTGTTCCCTGTGGCAGAATGGCTTTAAAATCCAGCCCTTATTGTCTTCTTCACAACTTACTCTGCTACCTATCTTTGTGTCATCAGCAAATTTAGCAACCATACGTCCTGTCCCTTCATGCAAGTCATTGATATAGCTTGTAAATAGTTGAGGGCCCATCACTGATTCCTGTGGCACTCCACTAGTTACAGCTTGCCAACCCAAGAAAGACCCATTTATGCCTAATCTCTGTTTCCTGTTAGTTAACCAATCTTCTATCCATGCTAGTAAGTTACCCGCTATGCCATGGGCTCTTATTTTGTTTAGCAACATTCGATGTGGCACCTTCTGGAAATCAAAGTACATTACATCCACAGGTTCCCCTTTATCCACATTGTTGGTAACTTCCTCAAATAACTCTAATAAATAAGTCAAACACGATTTCCCTTCCACAAAACTATGTTGACTCTGCCTGATTTGAACTGAGATTTTCTAAATGATGTACGATAAACTCCTTAATAATAGATTTCAGCATTTTCCCTATGACGGATGTTAAACTATCTGGCCTGTAGTTTCCTGCTTTCTGTCTTCTTCCCTTCTTGAATAGCGAAGTTATATTTGCTATTTTTCCAATCTGATGGGACCTTTCCAGGATTTAAGGAATTTTAGAAAATTAAAACTAATGCATCCACTATTTCAGCAGCCACTTCTTTTAAGTCCCTAGGATGAAGTCCATCAGGATCTGGGGACTTGTCAGCTTTTAGTTCTAATAATTTTCTCAGTACCCTTTCCCTGGTGATGGAAATTGTTTCAAGTTCCTCCCTCCCTTTCAACTCTTGATTCACAATCATTTCTGGAATATTATTTGTATCCTCTACAGTGAAGATAGATGCAAACAATCTGTTCAATTCCTCTGCCATATCCTTATTTTCCATTATTAACTCCCCAGACTCACTCTCTAGAGGACTAACATTCACTTGACTTACTCATTTCCTTTTTAAATATCTGTAGAAACTCTTACTATCCGTTTTTATATTTCTAGCTAGCTTTCTCTTGTACTCTAATTTTCTCTCATTACTCGTTTTGTCATTCTTTGCATTCTTTTATATTCTGTCCAATCTTCTAACCTGCCACTACTGTTTGCTGAATTGTACACTTTTTCTTTCAATTTGATACTATCTTTAACTTCCTTAGTTAGCCACAGATGGTGCATCCTTCCCCTAGAGTCTTTTTTTCTCACTGGAATGTATCTTTGCTGAGTGTTATGAAATATCTCCTTAAATTTCTGCCACTGCATTTCTACTGACCTATCTGAACCTAATTTCCCAGTTTACTTTAGCCAGCTCTGTCTTCAATTTTTCTCTGAAGAACGCACCGAGAGCACAAGGAACAGCCAATAGCCTACCTGGAGTGGCTGAAAATTCAGGCAGAGAGCACAGACAGGACCCCGGGAGGTGTTGCAGGGGGAATGTGAAGAAGAACCTTTTTACATTGTGGTGGTAATAACCTAGAATTTGCTGTCCACTAGGATGGTGGAAATGGAGACAATCAATATTTTCAAATGGAAATTGGATGGCCACTTGAAGGAAATAAACTTGCAGGGCTACGGGGATCGAGTGGGGAGTGGGACCGACTGGATAGCTCCATTGAGAGCCTGTACAGACTCAGTGGGCCAAATGGCCTCCATCTGTGCCGTAAATGACTCTATGATTCTGTGGTAACCTTACTTGCAATTGATTGCTATTCAGTGACTATGACTGGAATTGCCTGTGCATGGGCATCACATGAGGATGGTACTGGACTTGGCCATAGCTGAACAGCCTGTTAAATTATACTTTGTAGGTTCATACATGAATGATCATTTGGTTTTTGGAGGCCAACCAACACCCATAGAACTGTACCTGTATATGAGTTACCATGGTGTCAACTGTAGTTCAGTGGGTAGCACTCCTGCTTCTGAGTCAGAAGGTCATGGGTTCATGAACCCCTCCAGAGATTTGAGCACAAAATCTAGATTGACACTTCAGTGCAGTACTGAGGGGGTGCTGAAAGTGTTGTCTTTCAGATGATACATTAAAATGAGGCTTTGTCTGCCCTCTCAGGTGGATATTAAACACCCCACAGCAAGTTTTCAAAAATTAATAGAGGGGTTCTCCCTGGTGTCCTGGCCAATGTTTAACACTCAACCAACATCCTTAAAAAGGTTATTTGATCAGAATAACACTGATTGTGGAACTTTGCTATGCACAATTTTGGCTGCTGCGTTTTCTACATTACAGCAGTGACTACACTTCAAAAAGTACATTGCTGGCTGTAAATTGCTTTCGAACATCCTGAGAAAGAAGCTATAAAATTAAAGTTTTTTTTAACGAGAGAAATGGGGGAAAAATTAGATAGAACAAAAAGTTCACATTTTAAGCACAAACCTTGGAAATGAATTTATACTATAATTGCACATGCAAATTCATCAGATTTCATTTAAAAAACTGTAATTGTAAGTTACAAATGCATTTATAGTATTACAACAACTGGTTTCGGTTTAATTTGGGGTTCTTTACATTTCTACAGCTAACCAGTTAGCTTCCCATCAAGAAGCACGTATCCTTTTTAATGATCCTGATTGAATTGAAATTCAACAATAACATTTAGCCCTGTTCTTAATTACAGAGAACTGGACACTACAAGCAATGTGCAATGAAGCGTTCAAGAGAGGAATGTGGCTGTACTGCAGCAATGAAGTTATCCTCTTTGATTGCATACTCAGACTGCAGAGAAAGGGTAAGAGAGTTGCTCATCTACAGCAGAATCACTTCAACTATCCTTTGCAATATAGCACAAAGCAAAAGCACATTTGGTTTGGTTGGCATCCTTCAATCTATGAAAAATGATGGACACGCATCAAACAATTCATTTAAGTGGGATGTCTTCTCTTGGTGAACCTTTGTTGATGGCTGTGAAGGCCAATCCTTGAGAGGCAGGTTGTGTCACAAGTGCTGCATGTGAATCTGCCAAGTAACGCTTTGAGTTGTTTTTGACGTTGGCGCCTGTTGCCAAGCTGCTGTAGCAACTGGTTATCGTGGTAGTGCACACCAGTCCACAGGATGTGTCGCCATTTCTCTCTTTCGTCAGCTAGTGACTCCCATGTGCGATAGTCGACATTTAGGTCCTTCATGTCACACTTGCAAGCATCCTTGAAACAGAGCTTTGGGTGCCCCACTGGTCTTCTGTGCCCGGCTACCTCACCATACAGAAGGTCCTTGGGTATGCGACCATCTTCCATCTTGCAGACATGTCCGATCCACCAAAGCCACCGCTGTTTGATTAGTGCCAACATACATGGGACTCTGCCTTTGAGAGGACTGCCACACTTATGATTTTTTCCTGCCAGGATATACCCATAATGTGCACAGACAGTGAAGATGGAAATTATTGAGCTTCTTTTCCTGGTAGCTGTAAGTCTCCCATGTTTCACAGACAGACAGCAAGGTGCTGAGAACACAGGCCTTGTAAACCACCAGCTTAGTCCTGAGGTGTTATTCCATGCGTGTTTCACGAGTTGGCCAAAGGTGGTAGCTGCTTTCCCTATGCGTGTATTGATCTCTGTAACAAGTGACAGATTGTCTGTCACCATGGAACCAAGGTAGCAGAATTTGCTAACCACTCCCAGTGAGGTGTTATTTAGTGTGATCGGGGTGGAGATCCAACACCTGTGTTGCAGTGTCACAGATGGCATGAAAATTGGTGGTGTTGTAAATTGTGAGGAGGAAAGCCTTAGATTACAGGACAATAAAGATGGGCAGAGCAGTGGCAAATGGAATTTAATCCTGAGAAGTGTGAGGTGATGCATTTTGGGAGGACTAACTAGGCAAAAGAATATACAATGGATGGTAGGACCCTAGGAAGTACAGAGGGTCAGAGAGACCTTGGTGTACTTGTAGCAGCACAGGTAGATAAGGTGGTTAGGAAGGCATATGGGATACTTGCCTTTATTAGCTGAGGCACAGAATATAAGAGCAGGGAGGTTATGATGGAGCTGTATAAAACGCTAGTTAGGCCACAGCTGGAGTACTGTGTACAGTTCTGGTCGCCACACTATAGGAAGGATGTGATTGCACTGGAGAGGGTGCAGAAGAGATTCACCAGGATGTTGCCTGGGCTGGAGCATTTCAGCTGTGAAGAGAGACTGAAAAGGCTAAGGTTGTTTTCCTTAGAGCAGAGAAGGCTGAGGGGTGACATGATTGAGGTATACAAAATTATGAGGGGCATTGATAGGTTAGATAGGAAGAAACTTTTTCCCTTAGTGGAGGGATCAATAACCAGGGGGCATAGATTTAAGGTAAAGGGCAGGAGTTTTAGAGGGGATTTGAGGAAAAAAATTTTCACCCAGAGGGTGGTTGGAATCTGGAATGCACTGCCTGAAGAGCATACAAGACTACGGGCCAAGTGCTGGAAAATGGGATTAGAATAATTAGGTGCTTGATGGCCGGCACAGATACGATGGGCCAAAGGGCCTGTTTCTATGCTGCCTAACTCTATGATTCTATGACCTTGTCACATGACCACAATTTTCTTGATGCTTATAGTTAAGGCGAACAAGTTACAGGCACTGGAGAGACGGGTTTAGGTTAGGATAATCCATACTAATTCATACATGTGCCCAGATTCCATCTTTACACAGTATCTAATTACCAGATCAATATATCAATTGAGCACTTTGTGGTCACAGAAAAGCTGTTCCATTATTAGTTTAAGCTGATCAAGGAGGAAAAGCTGAAGTTTTTAATCACAAACTACCAATATTTGATTGCTTACTCTTAGATATTTAGTGCAAACCAATTTGACAACTACAAATTCATAGTTATAGGGCTGGAATCTCTTCCACAATCTCCCCTGAAATAGGATAGTGACAGAGAATGAGGAATAATTCTGGCAGTGAGGCCGACTGCCACATCAAGGGCTTGAGATCCTACAATGGAGGATGAGGAGCTTTTTAGCAGTTACCTCTCCCTCCAGTCTTGCTCCCACTTACCATCCTGTGTCGACAAATGTCTGTACTGAGACATATTAGACTGTTGATTTCCTGATAAGTCCCATTTCAGGACTTGAGCACAAAAATCAAGGCTGACAATTCAGTGCCCTACTGAGGGAGTGCTGCACTGCCAGAGGTGCTGCCTTTTAAATGAGATGTTAAATCAAGGTCCTCTCAGGTGGCCATAAAAGATCCCATAACAATATCTCACTGAAGAACAGGTGTCCTGGACAATATTTATCCCTTAACACCACAAAAACAGATTATCTGTTTATTATCACATTGCTGTTTGTGAGAGCATGATGTGCAGAAAGTGACTGCGCATTTCTTGCATTATTACAGTGATTACACTTCATTGGCTGGAAAGCACTTTGAGAAGCTTTCATACACTCCCTCTTTGACCAAGTTTTTGGTTATATGACCTAACATCTCCTTCTGTGGCTCAGTGTCATATTTTTCTTTTATAATGCTCCTGTGAAGTGCCTTGGGACACTTTACTACATTAAAGGCGCTGTACAGCGGGACCCCCTTTCCCAATGCCAGGTCCCTCATTCAGGCCCTTTTAATAAGGGCCCCCTCCCCTACCACTGCCGGACCAGGATGCATCCCGCACGATTTTTCGTGCCGTGCTTTCCTTGTGGTGACAAGTCTGCCCGCCGCATGGTTAATTGCAGCTGTATTGGGAACAGGCCCTTAATTGCGGTTAATTGCCCAGTCAAGGGCCTCAATTGGCAGTGAGACAAGTAGGTGTTCATAGGCCTTCCTGCCCCGGACTAAATTTTGGCAAGTTCTGGAGCACAGGTCTTCAGTACTATTGCTGGAATATTGTCAGGGCCCATAGCTTTTGCAGTATCCAGTGCCTTCAGTCGTTTCTTGATATCACGCGGAGTGAATCGAATTGGCTGAAGTCTGGCATCTGTGATGCTGGGGACTTCAGGAGGAGGCTGAGATGGATAATCAACTCGGCACTTCTGGCTGAAGATTGTTGCAAATGTTTCAGCCTTATCTTTTGCACTGATGTGCTGGGCTCCCCCATCGTTGAGGATGGGGATATTTGTGGAGCCACCTCCTCCAGTTAGTTGTTTAATTGTCCACAACCATTCACGGCTGGATGTGTCAGGACTGCAGAGCTTAGATCTGATCCGTTGGTTATGGGATCGCTTAGCTCTGTCTATCGCTTGCTGCTTACGCAGTTTGGCATGCAGATAGTCCTGTGTTGTAGCTTCACCAGGTTGACACCTCATTTTGAGGTATGCCTGGTGCTGCTCCTGGCATGCCCTCCTACACTCTTCATTGAACCAGGGTTGGTCTCCTGGCTTGATGGTAATGGTAGAGTGGGGGATATACCGGGCCATGAGGTTACAGATTGTGGTTGAGTACAATTCTGCTGCTGCTGATGGCCCACAGTGCCTCATGGATGCCCAGTTTTGCATTGCTAGATCTGTTCAAAATCTATCCCATTTAGCATGGTGATAGTGCCACACAACACGATGGACGGTATCCACAATGTGAAGGTGGGACTTCGTCTCCACAAGGACTATGCGGTGGTCACTCCTACTAATAAAGTCATGGACAGAAGCATCTGCAGCAGGCAGATTGGTGAGGACGAGGTCAAGTATGTTTTTCCCTCGTGTTGGTTCCCCCACCACCTGCTGCAGACCCAGTCTAGCAGCTATGTCCTTTAGGACTCTGCCAGCTCGGTCAATAGTGGTGCTACTGAGCCACGCTTGGTGATGGACGTTGAAGTCCCCCATCCAGAGTATAATTTGTGCCCTTGCCACCCTCAGTGCTTCCTCCAAGTGGTGTTCAACATGGTGGAGTACTGACTCATCAGCTGAGGGAGGGCGGTAGGTGTTAATCAGTAGGAGTTTGACCTGATGCCATGAGACTTCATGGGGTCCAGAGTTGATGTTGAGGACTCCCAGGGCAACTCCCTCCCTACTGTTTACCACTGTGCCACCACCTCTGCTGGGTCTGTCCTGCCGGTGGGACAGGACATACCTGGGGATGGTGATGGCAGTGTCTGGGACATTGGCTGTAAGATATGATTCCGTGAGTATGACTATGTCAGGCTGTTGCGTGACTAGTCTGTGGGACAGCTCTCCCAACTTTGGCACAAGCCCCCAGATGTTAGTAAGGAGGGCTTTGCAGGTTCAACAGGGCTGGGTTTGCTGTTGTCGTTTCCGGTGCCTAGGTCGATGCTGGGTGGTCCGTCCGGTTTCATTCCTTTTTATTGATTTCGTAGCGGTTATGTCCAACTGAGTGGCTTGCTAGGCCATTTCCCCACGTCGCCTCTTCCCCAGACGGCCCTTCGAATCTAATGCCAATCAGGCACTTAAGTGGACAGTGCTGGGCCTTCCACAGGATCAAGGATTCTGTCACCGTAAGTCCTGCCTTTGGAGAGCTGCCGGACAATCAGAGGGTCGGTAGCAAGTGCCTAGGTCGATGTCGGGTGGTCCGTCCGGTTTCATTCCTTTTTATTGACTTCGTAGCAGTTAGGTACAACTGAGTGGCTTGCTAGGCCATTTCAGAGGGCATGTAAGAGTTAACCACATTGCTGTGGGTCTGGAGTCACATGTAGGCCAGACCAGGTAAGGACAGCAGATTTCCTTCCCTAAAGGACATTAGTGAACCAGATGGGTTTTTACAACAATCGACAATGGTTTCATGGCCATCATTAGACTAGCTTTTAATTCCAGATTTATTAGTTAAATTCAAATTCCACCTTCTGCTGTGGTGGGATTCGAACCCAGGTCCCCAGAGAAATACCCTGGGTGTCAGTGATAATACCACTACGCCACCACCTACCCTCTCATACAACATCCCTTTCTTTCCAAAGGATAAGTAGGAATTGGCAAGATCAGGTGTCCTGTGCTCCTTCCGACCCTATATTAAAACCAAATGAGCCATTGCTAGCCACTGCCTCCCTCCCTTCAATCGTCACCACCATGGCCCCATATCTAGCCCTCTATATCTTCAATATCACTGCTCCTCTCCCCGATCACTGCTGCTTTAACTACTCCCGCCAATTGCGACCTCAACCATGCTCCTCAACGATCTCAACACCAACTATACCCCCAATCACTGCGACAAACCCCATCACAATCCTAGCTTCTCAACTCCCTAATACTGGACATTATCTTTTCTGATCCTGACAGCAACCCCCTTTTCTTGACTGCTCCTCTCCTTTCCTGACTGCTCCCCTTCTCAGTCTCTTCCCTTCCTGGACCTCTTTAAGGACTTAACTTAGGGCTACTACTGGTGATGCAGCAGCTGGATCTTTGAGTCCACTTCTCCAGACAGCTGCTTGGGAATGCCCATTTGATGATTGAACATAAAAAATAGGAGCATGAGAAGGCCATACGGCCTCTCAAGCCAGCACTGCCATTTAATAAGATCTGCCCAATCCCCATTTCCCTTGATTCCCTTAGAGTCCAAAAATTTATTGATCTCAACCTTGAGCATAGTTAACGATTGAGCTTCCGCACCCCTCTATAATAGAGAATTCCAAAGAATCACAGCCCTCTAGATAAAGAAACTTCTCCTCATCTCAGTCCTAAACAGCCGACCCCTTATCCTGAGACTGTGCCCCCTAATTCTAGACGCTCCAATGAGGGGAAACAGCCTGTCAGCATCTATCCTGTCAAGTGCTCTCAGAATCTTACATGTTTCAATGGGATCACCCATCATTCTTCTAAACTCCAGAAAGTGTAGGCTGATTCAATACAGTCTCTCCTCATAGAAAAACCCTCTCATCCCAGGAATCAATGTAGTGAACTTTTGTTGCACCCTCTCTAAGACAAGTATATCCTTCCTCAGAAAACCAAAACTGAACACAGTACTCCTGGTGTCGTCTCACCAAAGCCATGTACAATTTCAACAAAACATCCTTACTCTTTTACTCCAACTCCCTTGCAATAAATCCAAGATACCAATTTTCTTAATTGCTTGTTGTACCTGCATGTTAGCTTTCTGTGTTTCTTATCACAAGAATGCCCAAATCCCATTTAGTAGCTTCTCAGCATTTAAAAAATATTCAGTTTTTATTCTTCCTGCCAAGATGAATAATCTCACATTTCCCCACATTATAATCCACTTACCACATTTTTTTCCAATCACTTAACTATCTCTAATTCCTTTGCACACTTTTTGGGCTGAATTTTCCCAGGTCGGTTGCAATCCCACATGTTGCAGTTAAGGCACACCATCAGCCCTGACATCTCTATCTAAGCTTAGTTATTTATTTGATTATTTAACTAGTTACTAATTTACTAAAGTAATAGCAAGTTACAGTTTCCTAGGTTGGAGACAAAAGAAGAACAGTTACCAGCTACTGGAGGTAAAACAAAAAGAATAAAAAGCAGCACCTTCCACCTCGGTATTGAATTCCCACTTGCACCAAGTTCCCAACTTTAGCTCTCAGTTTATGAAGCACTCTGTTCGTGATCAGTCTGTGCTACACACACTACTCACAACTATCCAGAAAACATTGATCAAAACTAAAAAATCCCAGCTGTATCTGGAAGAAATTACTTCCATTCTGGAAAGCTTTCTTACAAGCATTTCAGTTGCATTTTCAGTCTGAGGGCTGTAGAAACCTTTTCTGAATAAGATATATTGAAAGTCTGTTTCAAACTTGTCCTGTTTTTACTATTTGGTCACTTTCAAAAACCATGCAACCTACATTACTTATAGGAACCCATGCATACAAACATTATTTTATCTTGCTTTGTCTATTTTCACCTGCCCAATTGCACTACCATTGTTTGTCAATGGAACATACAGAACAATGTATTGTAATAGTTCTAATTTGGCATTCCAACTGATAATGCAATATCTATTCCTAAAGGTTTACCGGCTTTTCTATCCAGTCAATGACTTATTCATCAAAATTTACCTGAAGAAATCAGACCACGTTGTTGAGAATTTAAGGACTCCTTACTTTGTTACAATCACTGAACTTAACAACAGGACTAACTGGAGAGCAACTAGTGAGTGAAATATATGCTCAAGAACTGTAATTTTTATATATTTCTGCTAAAATTCCATTTCATATCAACCATTTCAATGCATCATCATTTAGCAAGGAGATTAGTTAAAATAAATTGTACCAGCCATAAAATTCAGTAGGAAAAGTAATTCTTAAATTCAAACGTGGCAATTTTGTAATGTAAAAACATTAATTTCAACAGAGGTTCTCCTGATTATTGTAACTTTGACAGAAGACCCAGGGAAAAACTTAAATGGTCACAGAAATTCAAAGCTCAATACTTTTGCTGTTCATACTTGCTATTTTCAATTTTTGCTTTTTCTGTCTCTTTTTACTGAGATGTCCATTTTTGTTGTAATTTACCAAAAATGCAAACATCAACTGTTCGGGGTAATTGGATGGTGCAGTGGGTTACATCCAAGCTCAAATCTAGCCCGGACTGTTTGGATGAAAGTCTTCTCTGTCTGCTAGCTGTACGCATCATATGTGAAATGGACAATGTCAAAAGCAAAATACTGCAGATGCTGGAAATCTGAAATCTGAAATGAAAACAGAAAAAGCTGGAAATGCTCAGCAGTAAGGCATTATGTGTGGTGAAAGAACAGAGCTAGTGGGGCAGTTTTAACCTGCAAAGGTGGGTGGGTTTACGTGCGGGCAGCAGGTTAAAACATCAGAATATGCCAGTGTATCAGGAAGCCAGCAGGAACCTGTCAACGTCTGCCTTTAATCTGAGTGTGTTCTGCAGCGCATGGGAAAATTCCATGGGACAGGTTAAATGGCAATTAACTGCAGTCCTAAACAAGAATTCTGACTTTATCTGTGCACATGGGTTGCCCAAGCTTCCTGGAACTTGCCAAGTAAAACAAGGTGAGAGAACAGCGGGAATTGATGGGGCTGAGCAATTGTCAGGCAAAAAGGCATAAATACTTAGATATGACAGCTGCTTCCTTGCCTAAGTGAAAGATTTTTATTGACCGGACCTGTTCTGAGAAGGTGCTTTCCCTGTTTTGAAGATGATTTCCAATACTTTGGAGGTCATTTTTGCTACTTTGGAGTCTTTTTCCTTTGATCTGCACATCCCTGCTGTCAGCCTTCAGAGCAGCACGAGAGCAGCTTATGCAGCTGTATACTGAACCTCTAATGAGGAACAACAGGAACAGTGGTAACAACACCAACAGCAGCACCAGCAGCAGCCTTCTCCTCAACCAACTGCTGCTCCACAGGACAGAGGGGAGAGCACATATTCTAGCTCACAGGAGGCAATACTCTGAACACAGGGTATGCAGAAGAGGATTAACATTCTGGACATGACTGAGCAGCAGTGCCTCAGGAGGCTCAGAGTTCCTGTCAGGTAATCGCTGATATCTGCAGCTTCCTGGAAAAAAATCTCAATTCAAGTGGACCAGTTGGGCATGAGGGTCACCACAGCCCTGAATTTATTCACCTCCAGCTCCTTCCAGGAATCTGCTGGTGACATTTGTCGAATTTCGCAATCTTCTGCCCACTTAGGAAATTTGGAAATATTGTGAACTGTGATGAGGATGGTGATAGATTTCAAGAGAACACAGACATGCTGGTGGCATGGGCAGAAACATGGCAGAAGAAATTTAATGAAGAGAAGTGTGAAGTGATACATTTTGATAGGAAGAAAAAGGAAAGGAAATATAAAATAAAGGATACAATTCTAAAGGGGGTACAGGAGTAGAAGGGCTTGGAGGTATGTGTGCACAAATCATTGAAGGTGGCAGGGCTGGTTGAGAAAGCAGATAATAAGGCATAAGGGATCCTGTGCTTTATAAATAGAGGCATAGAGTACAAAAGCAAGAAGGTTATGGTGAACACTGGTTCAACTCAACTGGAGTATTGTGACCATTTCTGAGTACCACACTTTAGGAGGATGTGAAAGCATTGGAGAGGGTGCAGAAAAGATTTACGAGGATGTTTCGGGGGATGAGAGACTTCAGTTACGTGGAAAGATTGGAGAAGCTTAGAGAAAAGAAGGTTGCGAGGTGATTTGTTGAGGTGTTCAAAATCATGGGTCTGGACAGAGTAGTTAGGAAAAATTATTCCCATTGGTGGAGGGGTTGAGAACCAGAGGACACTGATTTAAAGTGATTTGCAAAAGAACCAGAGGTGACATGAAGAAAAATCATTTATAAGCAGCGAATGGTTAGGATCTGGAATGCACTGCCTGAGAATGTGGTGGAGGCAGATTCAATCATGGCTTTCAAAAAGAAATTGGATAATTATCAGAAGAGAAAAGGCTTGCAGGGCTATAGGGAAAAGGCAGGGAAGTGGAACTAGTTGAGTTGCTCTCCCAGAGAGGCGGCATGGACACAATGGGCTGAATGATCTCTTTCTGTGTTGTAACCATTCTATGATTCTAAAAGCAACTCCAAGGTGTTTGATATCATGCTTGCTGGGGTCGGCACTTAGAGCTGCACTTTGCTACAGACGAGGCTAGTCAGACTGAGAGGGCCCTCAGATTTGTGGCTCTGGCTGAATTCCTACGGGTCCAGCGAGTCACAGATTGCACACACATGGTAATCTAGGTGCCCTAAGATCAGGCAGGAGTATTCATCAACTGGAAGGGATTCCACTCCATCAATGTTTGGCTGGTCTGCAACCACCAAAAGATCATCATGCATGTCTGTCCAAGGAAACCCCCATTACTGCATCACCGCATTAGAGGAAGGATGTGATCGCACTAAAGAGGGTACAGAGTACAGTTATGAGGTTGTTGCCAGGAATGGAGAATTTTAGCTATGATTGGAAATGCTGGGATTATTTTTCTGGAACAGAAGAGGTTGAGTGGAGATTTAATTGAGATGTACAAAATTATGAAGGGCCCAGATAGAGTGGACAGGAGGGACCTATTTCCCTTAGGAGAGATGTCAATAAGCAGCGCACATAGATTTAGAGGGAGTTGAGGAGAAATGTTTTCACCCAGAGGCTGGTGGGGGTCTGGAACTCACTGCCTGAAAGGGAAACCCTCATTGCATTAAAAAAAAATACTTGGATATGCACTTGAAGTGCTGTAACCTAGAGGGCTACAGACCAAAATCTGGAAGGTGGGATTAGGCCGAATCGCTCTTTTTTGGCTAGCACAGACACAATGGGCAGATTGGCCTACTTCTGTGTCATACATTTTCTATGTTTCTATACATAAGGTGCTGCCATGATGCATTCATCCTGTGCAGTCAAGTCTCCCACAGATAATCACACCTCCAAGCAGAGTCAGCGCATGGCTTCTTGGAGGCAAAGGCTACCCTGTAAGGATAAGGCTGGTGACATCAGCCCTAACACTGATGCCCAGGAAAGGTACATAAGCACAAGAATTGTAATTGTGGAAGCTATTGAGATGCTGAGGATGCATCTGGACAGAGCTGGGGGTGCTGCTGTAGCCAGTCATTTAGCTGCCAGAGATACCCAGAAACGACTGATTCAGGCACATATCAGCTAATTTGAGGCAGTGTAGTCACCTAGCATATCAATTCTGAACCCACTGTGCCTCCACAACCCCAACACAAAGCACAAAGCAGTTCCACATGCGACAGATCATTCCTCCCACAGATACCCATTGGTCATATTTTACTCTTGCCATACCATTCTTCACAAGGCAGAAGACCACTAGGCAGGTTGCAGGCAAAAATGGGGAGGATGGAACAATGGAGCTTTGAAATAAAATTTGTGGTGCATAAACATTAAACAGAAATGTGACAATGTAAAATAGTGCAAAACCCTTAAGCAACCACAAATCCTTTTGCTTTGTTTTTCTACTACTCCTACATGGTGCAACCCCTGAGCTTTAGCAGAGTTAGAGGAAGGCTGCTTGCTTCCTTGCTGTGCCTGCTCAGATGTCTTGGCTGACATTCTCTGGGTTTTGGATTCTATGAGGGCCTTGCCAAAGACTGCCCACCTGCACCTGTGCAGGGGCAGTTTCAGCCATTAGGGCAGAGGTCAGCATGCAGGGCACTAACTGAGGGTGGAGGTGAGGGGAAAAGGTGAGGAGTAGAAGCCTTTTGAGGAGAGTCCCCAGTTCCATGTGCCTTGTCTCCAACTTCCACCCACACTTTCCTACGAGTCAAGAGCTGAAAAGCACTTTCTTGCGCATCAGTAAGGCGCTGAATGGCCGGGGGCATTTTATGCTCTCCCCTGCAGTGGGTTTGGAGGCAGGGAGAGCATATAATTGGGTGGGATGGTGGAGGCTGGGGGAGGAACCCTGCCACCTTCCCACCTCCACTGAAATTAAGTCCAGGGCTTTAAGGTCTGTGAATGGCCCTCTTGCCCCACCGCCTAACAAGGCCCTTAAGTGGCAATTAATGCCCAATTAGGGGCCTCATCTCAGGGGATTGTTTTCCTTGGAGAAGGGAAGGCCGAGAGGAGATTTGATAGAGGTGTTCAAAATGCATAAGGGGTCTGGACAAATTAGATAGAGAAAAACTGTTCCCATTGGTGGAAGGATCAAGAACAAGAGGGCACAGTTTTAAGGTAATTGGCAAAAGACGCAATGGCAGCATCAGGGAAAACTTTTTTATGCAGCAAGTGGTTAGGATCTGGAATAAACTACCTAAGAGTTTGGTGGAGGCGGGTTCAATCAAGGCATTCAAGAGGGAATTGGATTGTTATCTGAAAAGGGAGTATGTGCAGGGCTATGGGGAGAAGGCTTGGGAGTGGCGCTAGGTAAATTGCTCTTTCGGAGAGCCAGTGCAGCCACAACAGGTTGAATGGCCTCCTTGTGTGCTGTAACAATTCTGTGATTCTGTGATAACCTTGCACATTAGTCCTCTTCAAGTACATGTCTTCACATACCTGCACCCCACATACGCAGACCCCACATACACTCACCACGTACCCGATATTCTGCATTCACCCATACCCAACACACATAATAAAACCAGAAAGTGCTGGAAATACTCAGCAGGTCTGGCAGCATCTGTGGAGAGAGAAACAGAGTTAACGTTCCAGGTCTGTGACTTTTCATCAGAACCGGCAAAGGTTAGAGATAGAACATAGAACATAGAACATTACAGCGCAGTACAGGCCCTTCAGCCCTCGATGTAATAAGTTTTGAGCAAGTGAAAGAGGGGAGGGGAAAGAAGAACAAAAGGGAAGATCTGTGATAGGGTGACGGGTGGGAGAGATTAAATGACAAAGATGTTATGGAATAAAAGGAAAAGGGAGTGCTAATAGTTGTAGTAGAAGACAAAGCATTAGTCAATAGAGAGTTAATGGCACACAAAGATACCCCACACACAAGCACTACACACACGTTGACTGGTTTATTGACTGGCAAATCCTTACTAGCTTCCTGCTGAATTAACACTACTGAGAATGGAGGTCATTGAATATTTGTATTTCTTGGTTTCCATTGTTATTTTAATGAATGTTTCCGCTTTAAATTTGTAGCCTTGTCCTTGGTCCCTTCATTCTGAATTAAAGAAACAGTTTGGGGCACTATGTGTAATTTTGGGTGGAGATGTTGAGGCATTGTATATTCAAAGTAATTCATGACAACGCTACGTCATCGTCGACGTCATCAGGATGCGCCACGGTGCGCACATGCGCAGACGGTCTCATGCCCTTTGCGCATGCGCTGCGGTCCGGCTTGCCAGGACTGTTTTGCACATGCGCCGATGACGTCATCGTGTTACGTCGTCTTCCTCGGGCAACGCGCCAGGTTGGCCTCTGCGCATGCGTCAAAGCTTCGGCGCGACTTTTTGAAAGTGGAAGGAGGAGAGGTTTCATCGGGCATTTTCTCGCATTTTATCTGAATTATTTATTCGTTTTGGAGACTTGTTTCATTTTTATTTGACACGGGGGATTGTTCCAGGGTAAGTTGCTCTGCCTTTGTAAGTTGCTTTGAAAACATTTCCATTGTCTGGGCCACCGCATGTTCTCCAGTCCCTGTTGTGAGTTGCTGTTTGCAGGCAGTACATGTGCTGCAACCTACCGTCTTAACGGTCACTTTCGTTTTTGTAACGTTTTAATGGAGTGCATTCTGTATTTCTTATCTCATCTCATGTTTCCCGTGAGGAGACTGGACTGGCTGCGGCAACAGACTCTCCGCTGGCAGCAAGGACTGGCTGATGAGTTGGAGCCATTTACTATGCCCAACAATTGCCCGGAAGCACCTTCGGATGGAGGTGGCCATGCGCTGGACATCAGTCACGTGTCACAAACCCTGGATCCTGAGCGTCTCACCCCCTGGCCTAATGATCTGATGGACCATACATATGCCTGCCTGTTCAAAGCTCCACTTCCCCTACCTGCGGTACCCTCTCCTTGCTGCTCAGTTACACAGTCACCTGTTCCTGCACCCATCAGGGCAGTGCACATGGACACACAGTTACCTGCTCCTACACCCATCAGAGCAGTGCACATGGGCACACAGCCACCTGTTTCCCCATCCGCCTTTGAAACAACCATGCAGAGCCTTGTGAGACTCCGCAATTGCCAGCTGCTGCCTGTCAAGCAGAGAGGGCGTCCAAAGGGGTCAAGCACTTGGGGAACATTCAGCAAGAAGAGACTGAGCACTAAAAGAAACAAGCATGCCGTGTCCAGTGGTAGCAGAAATGTGAATGCTCTTGCTGTGAACACAACTGGTGATAGTAGTAGGCAGGATTAAATGGGAATGGATGGGAAGACGCACGAGTAACATAACCACTAGCAGGGAACTACTGGGCTAAATGGCCAGCTTTATGTTCATAGCCCAAAAGAAATGTGCTTCTTTTCCAGCACCCTCACATCATTCATGTTTTCCCTGAGAGCAGCATTGAACCATCACGAGATAGGGGCAGTAACATCATCCTGCCTCCTACAGCTGAGGTGGGTACTAAGTGATTCACTGGCAGTGTTATCAGTACATGCCTTTACCGCAGAACACAAAGCATGCTCAACAGTAATTTCATTGGAGGGAGGGAAGCTCTGACACTGCTGTTCTTTCCTTATTTCCTTTCATGTAAAACGTGCCCTTGAGAAAACAATCCTTGAGACTTAAGGACGGCATTCAAGCAAAGGAGGCAGTGCAGGAGAGGACGCAAGGATGTGCTGATTCCTGCATCTGAGGTGGGTAATAAGTGCTTCATTGGCGACGTTATCAATTGGTGCCTTCACTGCAGAACTTAAAAGGTGTGCACAACAGTAATTTCAGTGGATGGAGGGAGGCAAGCTCTGACTCTGATTTGCTTTATTTCTTTTCATGTAAAACATGCCGTCGAGAAAACAATCCTTGAGACTTAAGGTCAGCATTCAAGCAACGAAGGCAACTGGATCATGCTGCGGAGCTGGTCACAATGTGGAAAGGAACATTGCATTTATGGATGAATTGGGAATGCACATTGGGATGCGTTTGGGGAACATTCAACAAGAATAGACTGAGCTCAGACTCTTGTGACTTTGCCTTCTTCACATGGACAATACAGTAGTGGAATAGAGAGCCAAGCGTTCATTCACCACAAGGCTCTCCAGGAACAATCTCTTTAGCTGTGCATAGCAGAGACTCGGCCTGTCTGTCTAACGGGAATGCTGGAAACACAACACTCATGTATCCATGCACAGCAGTTACTCGGATGCTTAATGAACTTAATAAAACTTCTCAATAATTAACCCAGAATTGTTGAGGCGTTGTTTTGCATGCTATTTCCCGACATTGCAACTGCACTTCAGATATTCAACTGTGGTGGAGGTAGGGGGGTAGAGGGAGGGTGGAGTTAGGGGGTAGAGGGAGGGGTTGAGGTAGGGGGGTAGATGGAGAGGGGGGAGGGGGGAGAGAGGGAGCATGCAAAATGCAGGGACCAGACAATTGCAATGCCTGAAGTACTGTGGAGAAGTAGGGGAGAAGCAACTGATTGGGCATCCGCAGCTGGAGGGAACGGCTGAATGGAGAGGGCCGGATGCGAGAGGCTGTGGAGAGTTGCGGGGAGCGAGTGTGCGAAGACCTCGGTGTCGCCGGGTCCAGGGACTGGCCGGTAAGTCTTTTGCTGTTGTGTTTCTGCGCATGCACAGAAAAAGGCACTCCTCTTCCGCTCTGCTGCTCCCCACCCCACCCCCCACTCTCCCCCACTCCCGCCCTTCACCA